>NC_139354.1:46164827-46449827 GCF_055883805.1 Amblyomma maculatum
TCGTGTCTTTGCGCTGTATCACCCACTATAAAATGTTACACAGACGAGAAACTGTCCATCCTGCTTCGCTTTAAACTTAGTCCTCATTCAAGTACAGTATGGTATCCTTGCTACTAGGCACTCATAAGGCTGCAACGTTTCCTCGTTGAATTGGAAGATGGAGCCGCCAGTCTGGTAAGGTGCCCAGGAGGATACATGTTCATCGCAGGCGTCCCCGCGATACGCACGGAAAAAAAAATCTGAATAACGCAGGAGACAACCAGAAAGCGTTCCACAAGTGTGCATTCGTCTTTGGCTTCGAAATATTAGAAGAAATATAGGTGAGAAAAATGCGTTATATATTCGTTTATTTACTCGATACTGTGCTCATATTCTGGAATAAATTCAAGGCTCGCAAAACGGCAATAGCAAAAAAATATTGTTACGTCATGTAATCTAAACCTAAATGGTACTTTTCGTAAAATACTATAGTTTAGTCATTCTTACATTCGCACAATTTCTTCTGTGCAAAGTAGTTTGTTCTTCAGACTTCTAAATGAAGTAGATTTTATTCGTTGTACTCCTACTCTTGCTACGGCAAAATGTGCCAAAATATCATTCTTGGAGTTGACCAGCCTGATGGCACATATAATACTATATCCCAATACATTAAAGCCCCACTGCTAACGTTTTGCGTGAGTCGAAAGTGGTTATGGAGGCGTGCCTTGAACATGTCACAAGCTTGAGCACTACGTAAGTGCCAGTTATTCCATGTCTTCTGTAGCTACGAATGAGGGTGGATTGTGCCCGTCATAAACGTGTGCCAGAAACTATAAACTGCACCTTAAGACCCTGCTCAATACATAGCTTATAATCGATATAGATAATAGAGCAAAGAGAACATGAGCATTCACTTTAGGGAAAGCCTTCGTCAATTTGCAGGATGTTAAAAGCGTAGACCAAACGGCTTCATGTTGCCTTGAGAAAAATCGGTCTCAATATTTCACAACCTTTCGAACTGATCGCAACCCACATGATAACAAAACTGCTGGCGCTCATGCAAGAGTATAAGCAACGAATTCTACTAAAAAGCACCTCGTGAATACATCCGAGCCCCAACAAAGAAAAGGAAGCCATGACATCCCTGGCTGGCAAATAAATCAGGCGTTGCATTAGAGACAACCAATTTGTTTTATGCGACGAGGCCAGAAGTTGTCTATTGATCATAAAGGCTCTACACTCATTGCGTCTCTCTATTATCTAACAACAACTTCCAATGTTTTAGAAGAGGGCGTCCTGTTTCAAGCTCGTAGCACGTGTTAGAGCATTTTTCTATGTCTTTTTAACACGCCCCTGTCCATTTCTAAGATTACTTTGCTCACTTATAATATAGAAGAAACGTACCGCACAAATTTTGCGATGGCTTTTTTGCTGCATTCAGAAAACCTGTACAAGTTTTTCCCAAGGTAAGATGGATTCATGAGGTAGCCGTCTTCCTCTTTGCAGCTTCGTGAATTTCCTTGACCATCATGGTGAGCACCCAGTCTGCGTAACAGAGCACGTTGCAGGTTACCTACGATTATCAGAAACGTTGTCTCAAATTTCTGAGCAATTGTCCCAGCAGGGAGCGGGGAATCTGTCTCCTCGGGGCTGTATAAAAGGAGTGATGATTGCTTAGAGTTGGCAGCCTTTGCGAAGCTACTCTTTCGTGGCAACATTATTGACTGCTCTGAGTCTATAAAACGACGCATACGAGTTAATGTTGAACTATTTTAAAGCCATATATTAGATATATGGGTTAATGCGCTGGGTTCGGTAGGACATATATTTTAGTTACATTGACTCTGTACCGCAGAAGCTTCAGGGGCAAAATGGGGCGTGTGTCTGACAGTTATCTCGGGATGCAAGGAAGTGACCGGACGTGGTGGCAAAATTCGATACATCTCCATTATCTTGTTGCCAACAGGCTTAGAATGATCGCGGTAACAACTGACCACCACCTACAAGACCCGAAGAGATTACCAAATGGGTGCAGAAAGATATGTGTCTGGTTCCACAAATACCACCCTGACAGACTAACCTAAATGTTGATGTCGAGGCATCCAGAGGATTTATGCTGCACCGTTGCCGACATAACATAAAGAGGTGACCCTCTGTGCATAATATATTGCGTGAGCTAATTCCCTCTCAGTCGACTCCTTCCAAACGGATTCCCTGAAACCGATATTTTTGTCAAATAATTGCTTTAATGTAGTTCTGTCGCACAATAAGAAACCTTGCGCCAACGGCTGGCCATGTGCTTCGAGGCAGGCTGACTGGCCTCTCCGCTGTAACGTTTTAAGACCCCGTTTGCAGCCCTCTTTTTAAAGGCTGCAGGCTGAACTAGTCAGATATAATGTTGAAAACTAACACGGTGCAGTGAAATCGCAGTTCTTTCCGGTCATTTACAGAGATGCACAGGCTTAATTATTGCTTTGTACGATTAGACAGGGCAAAAGTGAGCTATCAGAATAAACCTTCGCAAAACCGAAAGCACCTGTGGTGTGCACATTTTTAACAGTGTTCACCCCTATGCATGCCTCTACCTGACAAGAGTGAGCCCCTTGATTAAGCTAAGAGCCGGTTCGGTTGCTCTGTGACTGCCACTCAGCTACTCATCTCGAGATATTGGTTCTATCTGGACCCAGCGTAAGCTTTTCGACGATGCCGAAGCCCAAGGCACCCGTAAACTGTGCGAATCAGTGCATGTTAAAGAACCTCAGATGGCCGCAGTTTTCGAATCCCACCAGTACGGTGTCACTCATAACCGATTTACATTGAATCGTGAAGCTATACAAAGCCAACCCAATTGGGAGACTAAACCGCAACACACTGGTGCACTAGAACGATTGCTGCAGTGTTTGTCATTTCCTTGCCTATGAAGGATCGCAAATCTACAAGCAAACAGAAGCACCGTGTTTGATTTCCTTGTTGCGGAGTTAAGCAAAGCATGGACGTTTCTACTTATGCGGTTTTAATAAAGAGCATAACAATGACGAAAATTGTCTCATTTATATCATTCATTTGATATATCCAATTCTATCATTCTTTTCCTTTTTGCAAAATCTTTGTCTGCAGTGATACTCGCGCCTATGGCACCCGATCATTCGGTATATCCTAGCCTGTGGTCACTTCGACGGATGGTCTGCAGTTTGTATCTATATTTTGCTTCCTGTCAAACAGGCCAGATCAAAACTGGTATGTGACGGTGACTATTGCCACCTGTTATGTGCCAAAGTCTTCAAAAAGGCGGCGAAGAGGTTACGCGTCCATGATGTTTCCAATGCTTTCGCATTACAACCAAATTTCCGAGAATTGATGCAGGAATAAGAGAAAAGTGATACTCACAAATGTCCCATTTCGTGCGCAGCACCTTGAATTCCGGAAAACAGTTCTGGGATGTCCTCCACAAGAGCGACCTTCAGGAGATCGCATGCCTTCTTGAAGTGTGCCAGACCTTGGTGTCAAATCAATGAAAGGATTCTCGATTGCATTTCTTGGTGAAGCCTAGGTGCCTTTCCGTAATGCTGAATGCAATGCTGAGGATGTTCTAGATTTATCTGCGCTAGTTACAAACAATTTAGGAGCGCTTGGTCCTGGCCTATATGGTTCATGTTTTGAACACAAAATCATTCTTTGTGCCACACATATCTTAACACAATTAATTCGCGCGTTGCTCTTAAAAGGATCCTGCCATGAAAAGCAGCCAGTAATTGTCACCGAGTAACGATACTCGGGGAGAGTTTTTGTTGGCAATCTAAGTTAGAGGACATTATCAGAGGTTTATTAATTACGTTATTAAGGTAAATACTTTCGACGTATGTGGCGCGCCTTACAAACTAGAGCGTTGTTTCCTCCGTAGCATCTTCCATCCGAATCTGGGGCAGATAACACAACCTTTGGCAGCAATTTTTAAACATTTTGTACAATAATTCGTTTTAATTATGAAAATGTTTTTTTTTTCTGGATATTGTAAAATTGATATTTATTTACATACTGATTTGACGTAAGATATTCACATCGTACAACGTTTCAAGGGCAAACTGTTATCTTTCAGGGGCGGCTATATTCAGGTGTGTAAACGGAGAAGGCTGCTTCGGCTATTTTGCTTACGCTTCATTATCATCAGGGCCGGCAATACTACTAATAAAAAGGGAGAATTTGCGGTGAACAATCACAATAATTCGTCTAACTAGTGATATTAAGGACAGCATGATGAGCTCATGGCACATGATTCCCCGAGGTTTGCAATTCTTTTCCGATAAGCGATAATTTCAGTCCTAGACATACCCTTGATGCAAAATCAAATTTAACAAATTTTGAGCTCATTATGATTTAGTGATTGCTTGTTCCTGCAGATCCCGCAATATGAAGTTGAAAGCCTAGCAAGTGGGCAGTTCACAGAGTTAATAAATGCAGCTGAAATTGAAGTCCAGAAATTTGACTGCCAACGAGGAATCATTGAAGTATACTACGATTTTCCAAGCATATAATTCCTTCCAGTACCTTATGTCGGAACTATAGATTAAATTGGGTTTGTAATGGGGCCCAGGGTTTCGCCAAAAATGAGTGAAAACTAAAAGTTATATATTTTTACTAACGATGTTTTCAAAGTCCTCTATGGTTTCAAAGAAACACTTTATATCATTGGGATTGAAGATAATAAAATACAGCACATAATAATACTCCCAAAGCCGCCTTCTGAGAGCGATGTTAAGCAATTGACTCAGTTCGGTAGTCTGCGTGTTTAGTCAGTTATTGTAATAGGTGCCTGAATGCAAATCAATCATTTTTATTTATTGCGACACTTTAAAAAGGGGCTGCAATGAGATGGAACGCTGTGGTCATGGTTGATACTAGTAAAGAAAATATCAGACAGGCTGCAGCTAAAATAAGTAAATTGCTAGGTATTTGGGAGCACAGTTGTAGCTTTAAATGTAGAATTGTTAACATAAAAACGAAGCAAGGAAATTCTTAATAAAAAATCCCGTCTCGCGCCTAAACCAGTTTTCATCGGTCCTGTATTATCCCGGGGAACACCGGTGTAAATTTCATACCGGTGTGACCAGTAATGTATAAAGCTTAAACAGGTTTATATCGGGCAGGTCATGCCCTGTATGAATCTCAATCCGAGTGGACCAATCCAGAATGTAGTGATACCGGACAGACCATTTCTGAATGCATCTCAAGCCGGACAATAAAGGGCAGTATGGATCTTAAACCAGGTGAACCAGTTCTGTATGGAGCTCAGATAGGGGACAGAACATGTCCGGTGTGACTGGAACCTGACAAACTCGTCATGTATGGAACTGATGCCGGACAGAATATTTCCGCTTCTCAACTCAAGTCGGCCTAATTGATGAAGCTAAACGAGAGCAACTATGCCGGGTCATGCCAGCGAGCTAAAGTAACTATAATACCGTACACATTATACGTTCAACGTTTCAATGGATGCGGAGTACGCCTTGTTTCACAAGTGCATCGTAGATATGAAGCCGTCTCAGTGGGCGCTAGCAAGTTCATAGGGGCATCGCGTCGGTTTTCCGCGTGCAGCAGTCGATGCAGCTCGTCCGATCTTGCGGTGCATCTTCATATCTGAGACTGAAGGTCTGTTGACTTCAACGCGAAAGTGCAATGAAGAACGTAGTGTTTCGTGGAAATATCAACAGATAGCGGCACATCGGGCGTGCTTGCTCGATTGTTTACATATGCAACACATTTGATTCGAAGTGTATTCATTGCCGTGGCTTCTCCGATGGCAGCACGTGAAAGTATAACGAGTAGTGTTATAATATTAGGGCACCGCATTTCTCAGTGTGAATCAAAAATTACATGCGTTCGAATACGCTGACAAAACACAACAGCACTAGTATATTTACGATATTCTGAGGGTTGCCTGCAAGACATCCATGCATTATAAAGATACGGGACATTGGTGAGCCCTGGTGATAGCCAGGAGAAGAATAGGCTTGTTTAAAGAGCGATCGGTGAATTACGGCCACTTCTACATCTGAGTCATCATGGCTGGTTACTGCCTTGGAGTAGTAAATATTGATCAAGACGTTTCGCGTGTAAATAGCGTTTCGTATGATTTTTGTTGACTGTTTTGGTGAAACACAATGTGTTAAACATAGGCAATAAGGAATAAAAACCTGCTGTGGAGTAGTAGTTAAACAAATTATTTTTGGCGCGTCAGGACCAAACAAGTGAATCTCAGCTTGTCCATGCACAATTTTGCTTTTGAAACGTTTTAATTTTAAGATGCAGAGCTATTTTAGAGGTGCACACTTTTTCCGGAAAGGAGTGCCGCCTACATTGAAGGATATTCCATCATCAGAAGTCCACGTGTTTTCACGCCGGTTGAGCCTGTACAATAAACTTGTATACAATTGACACAAGATTTTCTAGTAGGTATATCTTGAATATTTTGTCCTTACCAGCCATACTGGCATCCGCACCATCAGGAGTCAGCTTCACTATGTCTCGTCTGGAAGGGTTTGAAGGAAACGATGACTCTTTTTCAGCAAAGCAACTTGTTGTCATCGTTTAAAATAATTTGATTGTGATCCATCCAAGATTCATTGTTAGTTTAGGTGATGGACTCCGCGGCAATTTGGGATGATAATGTGGTACTTTTCCTCATCGTTTAGAGGATTTCGTTAGCAAGCGATTTCTTGCACATGAAAACGTGTTCATCGTCATTTCCAAGCAATATGCTGCCCTATTGAAGCGAGATGTTTAATGTGATGCCTATATGTGAAGTCGCCTAGATCTTGCATGCGTGTTTTCAACCATAAAAGGTGAAAACATGGGCTAGGAAACAGCTCGAAGCATCAAAAATGAAGAAGTGCGGAGCAAACGGTAAATTTTTGGAACATATTACGAGGCATTAAGCCGCCTTTCATAATCGCCACGACAGGAAAAAGCATGGTAAAAAACATTGTACGATAGATCAGAGCATGACAAGTGTATTAGTTTTTGCTCTCCGCACTTGGAAACATTGTTTCTTGAAGCGAACTTAGCACAAATTAGCACCCGGCTTTCTGAGCATTGCGCGTTGTACAAAAAGCACATCATCATCCAATATTTTCAGCTTATTTAGACGGACATGGGAGCATAAATATCTCATTCTAAATATTTTGAGGGTCAGTATGCAGCCGGTGCTCAAATGCGAACATATCAACTGTGCGTACTTGAGTAAGGGCGTTTTACTGCCATCCATTTTAGGCGGGCTTACAGAACCCCATGTGTTTTTAGCCAATTCATTTAGACTCTTCTCATTCATGATGTGCACGGGAAATTGTCATGAATGCAGCGTATGCACACGAAATCGGGGTTTTATGCATTTCTACCGCGGCCAACATCCAAATGATGTTGAGAGGAGACGAACCAAACTTGAGCGAAATTTTTAAATGATGTATATCACATGCAGCGACTAATTATGGTGAATACTGGACACCTAAGGGACGCAAACATAATCTGAAACTCATGCTTAAAACCATCAAGCCGACATGCGTATTCAAGACTGCCAAAGGAGGGAATCAAGTCTCAAAGCTTATTTTTACACTTTTTTCATAAGCATTTTTGTGCAAACCTTTACTCGACTACAAATCGGTGCATTTGTGAACAAGTTTTAGCGCGTTTTATTGCGCTTTTTAAGAAGGCCGTCTGGGTCATATGACTAAGGTGTGGAAATAATAAGGCGGTAGTGTAATTAGGCAAAACTACCGACATGATTCGGAGTGTCTTGTACGTCATCATCATCATCCTGACTATACCCACTGCAGGGCGAAGGCCTCTCCCATATTTCTCCACTTAACCCGGTTCTGTGCTAGTTGCATCCACTTGACCCCTGCGAACTTCTTAATCTCGTCCGCCCACCTAACTTTCTTCCTCCCCCTGCTACGCTTTCCTTCCCTTGGAATCCAGTTTGTTACCCTCAGCGACCATCGGTTATCCTCTTTTCGCACTACATGTCCAGCCCATGTCAATTTTTTCTTCTTAATTTCCACTAGAATGTCGGTAACTTGATTTATTTCTCTGACCCACTGTGCACGCTTCCTATCTCTTAATGTTACCCCTACCATTTTTCGTTCCATAGCCCTCTGGGTTGTCCTCAACTTAAGTAGAACTCTCTTGGTTAGCCTCCACGTTTCAGCCCCATAGGTGAGTACAGGCAAGATGCAACTGTTGTATACTTTCCTCTTGAGCGGTACCGGTAAGCTGCTAGTCATAATCTGCCAGTGCTTGCCAAATGCGCTCCATCCCAATCTTATCCTTCTTGTTATTTACTTTTCATGGTCCGGATCTCCGGTTACTACCTGTCCTAAGTAGACATATTCGCCTACTACTTCCAGGAATTCGCTGCCTAATGTAAACTGCGGTTCCTTCCCGAGGCTGTTGAACATTACCTTAGTCTTCTGCATACTAATTTTCAAGCCTACTTTTCTACTTTTCCTGTTTAGGTCATCATTCATTATTGGCAGGTCATCCCCCGAGTTGCTTAGCAAGGCAATGTCATCAGCAAATCGCAGATTACTGAGGTATTCGCCATCTACCCTTATTCCTAACTGCTCCCATTCCAAGTCTCTGAATACTTCCTCTAAGCAAGCTGTGAATAGTACTGAGGATATTGTGTCTCCTTGCCTAACACCTTTCTTTATAGGAGTTTTGTTGCTTTCTTTATGCAAAACTATGGTTGCTGTGCAGCCCCTATATATATCTTCCAGCACTTTCACGTACGGCTCGTCTAACCCCTGATTTCGCAATGCCTGCATCACCGCCGATGTTTCAACTGAGTCAAATGCTTTTTCGTAATCAATGTATAAGGGCTGGTTATATTCCGAGCATTTTTCTATCACCTGATTGATGTTATGGATATGATCGATAGTAGAGTACCGTTTCCGAAATCCTGCTTGATCCTTTGCTTGATTGCAGTTTAAGGTTGTCCTGATTCTATTAACGATTACCTTAGTAAACACCTTACACGTAACAGACGGTAAGCTGATTGCTCTGTAATTTTTTAAGGTCCTTAGAGTCCCCGTTCTTATGAATGAGGGTAATGTTTGCATTCTTCCATGGTTCCGGTACCGTCGATGACACCAGGCTTGTACGTAAATATGCTCGATTGTTCTAAGGGAGCAACCAGTGATTGAACCAGGAGGCATGACGGAGAAACCAATGGTCGCTGTGCTTATACCACAGAGGTGTAGTTTCCTACACAGCATGGCATGAAATAAGTCACTTATCAGTCGCATTCATATGAAGTACGATTATCATCATGCCTGGAAAACAGTGAGCAAAATGTGCGAGATCACACGACCGTACTTAAATGTTCATGCCCTAGACTTCGCGAACATTTTATAGTTTTTGTGGCATTAACGACGCGCTGTATGCATGTTGCAGAACACTCAATATTGCTTTGGTGATTTCAAATCGTTAGACCATCTGTGATTTCCTCAGACAGTCGGAGCTATGAGCTATGTGTTGTGAGCAGAGAAGTAACAATATTTATAGCGTCCAAATCAGAGGCAGTGCCTAGTCTTTGCGCACATTCTCAGCGAATTATTTAGTTTTTTTCTCCTAGCAAAGCCGAAGCTATTTGAAGCAATTTGTACGGTGCTGGCTATTCAAGGTCGATGAATGTGGCTAGTAGTTAACATCAAGGATAGCTTGGCATACATAAGCCCGTCTTTAAGAGCCCCAGTCACTGCGGATCATCGAAGTTTCCTAAAATCGAAACATCTAGTACGAAATCTTTACCACACAAATTTATGCACTTGTTCAGTTTGAACTACTCACGCTGTTAATAACAGGATCACATCCGCTAACGCCTTTGTGCGATGATTTTGCGATTGTCTTGCTAAATTTCTCAATGTTTCGTTGCCAATAAGCAGGTTTTCTCCCAAAAGGCTCACGTATGGCTCTGGCTCCTGGAAGATGAAATGCGGTTAAATGTATCGTAGCGCGGCGAATTTCAAATTAATGGACTTACTGTGTAGGAGCCTTCAATACCGGTAATTGATATCGTTCCGGGCTGCGAAAGCTGTTGCATTCGGAGGCTGACCTGCAAATTTTGAAGTAGCTTAAGCGCACGCGCCTCTCGCCAGTGCTATTTTCGTCGTGGTATGAAGAAATTTCATTACACAAGGAACGTTTTAAAAATTCATATATCTCTAGTCAGTAACATATGTAGTAAATATTGTTCAAATGACAGCAGCCGTACACACTTTAAGCTATGCTAGGTTAAGCGGGGTGTTAGCGTTGTGGTCATTATCCAAACACGTGAGAAGGCTTTATCAGTCCTTCTCACATTGCAAAAATTTTTAAGTTAGCTTCATAACAACGCAGATATTGGGGATCAAGTTGTTGACTTCCCATCCTCAACTTGGGGCAGGCGAGGCGCAAGTACAAACGCACGTCTAGACAACACCTCACTCATCTCCACTCGCCCCACTTTTTCGAGCTTACAAAATTGATTCAAAGTGTCTATGTGATACGTCCGTGCGATACGGTGTGACCCTAACTAGTTGCGACTGGTCATTAGGAACAATTTTTAAATATTTCTCACTTATAAGGTCCATAGCTAGATTTTAAATTTGACTCGAATACTAACAAAATCATTCTATGAATATTGTGAATTAAAATATTACAGCAAACATTACTTCAGAGTCTTGATAAAATATGAATAATTTGTACATAACAATACCACAAGTGTGTCACCTTTTTAAAGGTTTGTTAGGCAGTAGCCATTGTCGGAGTACATTGTCCCCTTGTGTGACGGTTTCCTATATACATCCTTAAAAGGATGTACTTGCGACGTGTTTTATTATTTGAAACAACAGCCTTTGCGAAAGTGAGGCAAAAATGTAGTTCGACAAGGTCAGGTGTTGGGCGAGTTGGTAACTATGTTCCATATCTACACCGCGATGAACGGGACAAGCTGTGTTTGTCGTTATTTCTTTTCTCTCGTGTCCCGTTTATCACGCTGTAGATAAGAGCAAAAATGTAATTAAGGGTCTTTTTTGTGTAACGGGCAAACAAGCGTGACAGTGAGTGCTGTCACTTCGGGCAGGCGCAATTTCAACAAACGATTCCCATAAAAAAGCATTCGCAACATTCGCATAACAGAACATCGAGCCCTACCAAGCGAGCGTGTTACATCGTGTCACAATGCCTAGAAAATTGGACCTTTCAGTGGGAGGAACAACCAGCCGTACAGAAATACTCACGGTGCACAATACTCACCGAGTTAAAAAGTATTATTACATATTCAATGTGTTGATTGCTTTGCCCCTCAAATTTCTTTGTGTGGTTGTAGTCACATATGACATACAATTCAATAGTGAATTTCGCTGGTGGGGCCCTCTCTTCTGTTAATAACAAAGCAAACCATATAGCTGTGTTAAGCACGAATAAAGTTATATGTGGATCAGAAGAAAACTATTGCAAAGCAAAATGTATGTAGCGCTTCAGGAATACGATGTGTGGAAATGCCCCATACTAATCCTGAGATGTTTACTATTTTTATATAACTTCAACCTGTTTCAAGCGAAACAGTTTAACTGATATTTTATGAAAAAGACAGCCGGCCGTGATGGCCAACATAAAAGCATTAAAAGTGGAGCTCACACGAGCTTTTTTCAGATGCCGGCTTCGTACTTGTATCTATGCATACTATAAAAGGTATTGCGGCTCCTAAGATGAGCTAAGTCTGCACAAGAAAACATCACTTCTCTTTCGGAAGGACTTATGCATACAGAGTACTCTTTTTTTCTCTGCATGTCTCTTCCGTACTCTTGAGGTGGAGTTAATATAGCATTATACATCCGCCGCAAAAACATTCGATGGACAATTTGACGTGTTCGTAAGTATTTCATAGAACGAAGGGTAGCTAGAAGGGCTAAATATAGAGGAAGTTGGCAGCAGTCAGCGTTCAGGTTTTTTCGACCTTTCATCGTAGTGTCTAAAACGATACCTTCAAGAATTCAATTCAATGGAAGAAGCTGTGTCGGTTTTGGGTAAAAAAAAAAAACAAATAAAGCATGCGCCGAGAAATCTGTACCGTACTGGTGTTGGGTCGAGAAATACATGCAATGCGTAGCTTTCTTGAATGATGGAGTCAGGACATTCACACAGTAGTGGGGTAAACTAGGATAATGAATCAATGCGTGTGGTGTAAAGGAAACACAAGACTTTTGAAAACTTATGTTCAAGAGTTGATAACGTAGAACAAGGGTGGATTTGAGTAGATTATTTTGAGTATGAGCAGGTTGTGTTCGCATATGACTTTATTTTGTTAAATCACCCTATTAAATCACATTACACGGAATGTCAGTGCATGAAGGGCCGATTCTGGGGAATATAAGTGATCTCAGCGGGATTAATGATGATAAGCGTCAATTTAGGTGGCTTAAGCTAGAGTGCGCTATACAATATGGTACGGGTAGGAATGTAGTGAATTAACTGTCAATTATGGTGGATTGCGATAGACTCAGATTAGTTACAGAGTGTGCTGAATCAAAAGGCGGCGATGCTGTGAGCACGCAGATATCTTCATGACGTCCGCAATCGCCTCATGGCACCCCTTGTCGGAAATGGTGGTGTAGACGCTAGAACAAAAAGACCAACGTCACACTTTTGTCTCTGATGTTAAGTAAATAAAATGCTGCCAATTTCGTCGCGTATTAGGCTGACTTGAAATTATAAAGGAAAATGGTTGAACAAAAATGTTTCACTTTTTGTCCGAAGACGTTCCATGTAGAAGAGAATGGTGCTGTCTTTAACTTAAAGTAAGACAGAGAGTCTATTCCTTCGTTTGCCTAGCACGCTAATGATAGGCCATGTAGAAAGCATATACCATTGTGATATCAAGTGGTTTATATACTAGGGTGAGCCAAATATTATCTGCAATATTGACATAATTCTTCTTGCATTGTTCATACTGACCTCTTTTCTCGTTTATTTTTTGTGCTGTTGTGGTTTTGCTATTCAATTTCCATCGCAATTCCACCATCCTTATTTGGAGATAAATCATACTTGCACAAGAAGAAGCTTGAGACAAAGAGTAACTAGGAGCACTGATTCGGTTTCTTACTGGGAAGGTGTATAAGGGCCAAAACTCATCAAAAATTCGGCGCCATACGGGAACAGTGCTTTGCGAAACTGACTGTTTACCAATGAATTGAAAAACACAAAAACGGTCGAACGTGTGCTACACGTGACCCGTCATGAGGAATAAGCCGGACGATCCCCAGCGACTGAAAATGATGCGAAAATTGAGCGTGCACATGGCACGGTACTGCTAGACTCATTAGTGACTTTTAATAACTGGAATATCATCTGCGAAACAGTCGTGGGTATGTATATGAAATAATTCACAACAGTCAAGAAAAGCGTGCAAGATGGGTCCTAAAACATCTAATACATGGCCCGGTACTTGCGCAGCTCGGCTGCTAAGCGGTATTTTTTTTTTTATGATGACATCAGAACGCTTGTACAAGGATGAACCTAGTGCGGTGAAAAACGGGCCACTATATAAAAAAGGATGTTAAGTTCAGTTGCCTATTTGTATTTCAGTAAACGTTATATGTGCACTGTGGATAATTTTTGATTAACCGTCGTGTATGTGTTGTCACTCACGTGAAGTGGTGCCCTAGAGCTGTGTAGTGATGAGGATATGTCCGTAAAGAGAAGTGCCAATTATGAAAATAGCATTGGCGAATAGCAAATTGTATGCTGCCGTTTGAATGACATGCATAGTTACACCAGCAATGGCCGACCACAAGAACTGCCTGATGATCTCACACACATGTGCCACGGACATGGCAGCTGAATGAAGCACCTTTTGTGGATTTATCTTGTTTGTTTCCAAACACGGGTTTTGCAGTAGCATGGCGCCTCATCGTCGATTTCATAGTGGGGAAGTATACCAGAAGTTCATATGCCCCTACAGACCCTTGCTTTTAAGGTCAGTGGCCCCTAATTGTTTGGTCCTGCTTAAACACAAGTCAAAACGTGAATACCTCGTTAACTCGGTGTTTATGAATGTTTATGCTTTGCTAGGTGAGATGTGGGGAGCGGTAGGACAGCCTGAATGCATTCTACAAATTACCTGCCTACCTTAAAGTAAAGTATAAATTGTTTGAAAATTAAAAGAGGAGAAAACATCAGATGACCGGGTTTCCCTGTGTTTTACTGACAATTGGACAATTGCACCTTGTCGTGTATAAAGTTTTGTTAATCGCCATAGTCGACTGTTCTGTATTTAGCTGAGTAACAGATGCAGCAGAAGCTTTATGTTCTACTTTCTGACTTTTGGAAGTTGATTTTCCGGGGTTATTTAGGATTTTTCATTCGCATTATTATACGCACGTTTTGAAACTCTTTAGAGGACAAGAAATTGTTATTTATGCACTGTTTTCGCTATCTTTATTCCGCACAGTAATGTTTCCACGAGACATGCAAGGTCGTAGATGTTTTTTGCTGCAGTAAGAGGATGAGTTTTGCGTGAAAAGACAGGAAATGAGTGCACAACTTCCGTAGCACCCACCTATGATAGCCATTTCTTGCTCGATGTCGTTTTGTTCGTTTAAAACTGCAAATAACAAGAAAAAAAAGCAAAGAACAATTACTATGACAAAATCAAACTGCACCTAAGTCTGGACACTCTGGTAGGAGAGCAGTTTTGGGTGCAATCTAGACGCCAATCTTAGCTCGATTTTGGTGTTAGAAAAAGTGTTTTCGCTGACATTGTCCAGGGATTAACCACACCATAACCAAAACACAGTCCAGAAGCATTTCTTGAATTACTCGTCCAAGGACACATGAACTGTGACGTCCTGAGCTGGGTGTCTATAAACATCATTTTTCTGCAAGAAAGCACAGTAGTGTCTACAGCCAGCCTGCTGATACCTCAGCTTTCAGCTCGAAACAGCCTGCGCGTGAAAAGTTTTAAGATGGAATGCAATACTCTTTATACTCAAGTTCACCCCTGTAAGTATGGAAGAATTTTATGGATCAAAAATCAAAAATTAAAAATTCATGTTCAATTATACGGATGCCCATTAATGGCATAGTATTTATGCAGTGATTTGCATATGAAAAATAGGTGGCTGAGCAATACTAATCAAAAGCAATATTCAGGCCCTGTTTGGGGCTTGTTCTATTGTGGTGTTTCTTCGACAGAACCCTGCCGATCACCAGTGCAGGACCGCAGCTTCTTTGATGCCGGATTCGAGGTTAGTAGCTCCGCTCGGTGGTGATGGTGCGCACTCGTTGCGGCGCTTGGCGTTCATAGCTGGCGGCAGCTGACGTGCGCCGCGCTCCCTCCTGGAGACCGTGAGAAAGGCGTCGTCGTTATGCTTCTACGTTGACATGGAGAAGGAAGGATAGCTAGAATGAACAAGATACGATAAACTCATGGCCGGCGTGGCGTAGTCGGATACGACGCTCGGCTCTAATCAGAGGGGTTCGATTCTCTGTGGGGATGACTTTTTTCTTTTAAATGATAGAACTGCCCGATATCCCGTGGAATACCACGGAAGCTCGCGGACGCCTCTTGCGGACAGGTTTCGCCCACTCAAACATTTTCACCATGACCAAGTAAGGCTTCCACCTTAATAAAATCATAGACATATGAGACAGAACATTAATAAAGTTAGCGTTATATTAGGAAACTCCTTATGCGCCGTTTAAGGAATAAAATGAAAAACAATAAAGTCAGAGCTATGGAAAAAGAAAACCATATAGATTTATGTAAATGTTATGACCGTACAACTACTGTGCGCTTTTTCAGTTATATATTGCGCTGTAAGCGTTTCTTTAATGAGCTTGATATCAGTCTACATGTGCTACATAGCGTGGAACTTAAGAACGTGCCATCTTTTGCATTGACAGCAGAGCTATGTTTAGTGGTGTATATGAAGAGCGGCAATGTCGCATATAATTGCTGATATTGATTGATATTTATGATAGCAACTCTATGAACCTAGAATTAACAAATATGTCAGACGGTCATGTTGCCTTTCTGTAACCTATCGGCCGCATGGTTAGGCAGCTTTGTGAACTGCGCGTAAAGCATTTTTGGCAGAGGTGCATAAGAAGCAAACTGGCCATTAACGCAGAGAAAGCATAAGGAAATGTTGTTAAGGCGAATGCCTTTCTTCTCTCATGGGCTGCGGACCTATTCGTATAAAATGTCCACAGGAAATGTTTTACGAACTGGTACTTAAGTGAAACAAAAACCTTTCTGTTCAGGGAATCGAACCAGTATACCTCCGATCTTAGGCAGAGTGCGGGGACCATTACTTTAGCCCGTACTCGTGCGAATCGATCGCAATTCTCCGCAATTCTTAGTGTGAGGATGACAGTAGCAATGATAACGATCATACATTTAGCGGTAATTATAATGATAATACTAGCTAGGAAAATGTCGCTATCGTTATAGATAATCAGTCTTGATTCTAATGTGCGCATGAACACCCATATGCACCTGGCACCGGAGCACAAACAGGAATACAAAATGCACATGCAAGCTTTACACAGAGATACACGACAGGAGAAGGAACAAATAACTCATGAAATATAAGACGAGTAACATAGAGAATGAAAACAGTGAGAAACATGTATTGAAAAACAAACAAACACAAGAATCATTCAAAAGTCAAAAGAACAAAATTAAGTCAAATACAATACAGAAATACAGTAATGCAAAGCTATACAAGGGATCACACACGAATACACAGTGCTAAAATTAAAACATCATTGAAAGCATTTTAACGCAATACTGAGAACATGGACAAAATTAAACACGAGGAACAGCACGAGCGAAGTAAATACAGAAGGCTTGAAAGAGAAAGTAATATGTGGGTAAAAGGATTGTTCAGAATAAGACGCTATGAACCAGGGTAAGTGGAGAAATATGGGAGAGGCCTTCGCCCTGCAGTGGGTATAATCAGGCTGATGATGATGATGATGATGATGATGATGATGAACTTTGAGTAAAACGGCGAGAGGGGTTTTCTGAAGATATCAACTTGATGGCAAAAAGGATTATACAGCCGTCACATTCTGTCTATAGAGGAATGGAAATGCAGAAGCGGAGAAACTTTCAATGTTCTGTATTTGCTCATACTATTCCATGGAACTCAAAGTAGGGATGACTGAAGAATATCACAGCACATAATGAGGCCATGAAATATTTATAAAAGAACATGCTACCTGCCCTGACACACGACAGTTAGAAATACAAACATGCGGCAAGTTACGCCGTGTGGAGAGAGACCTGGAAATTGCGCACAAAAGCCATTTTGAAATATGCCTACAATAGTTGACTTTCTCACAGTTCAATTTGCGAGTACCGTTACAAACAGACGCATAATCGAAAAAAGGCAAAAATATGGACAAGTACAGGTTTAAAAAGGGAAGTGCGGGGTGGAACTCTCCCGAAAGACTGCAGATGAATGCCACTGTGCGCCTAGCTATAGCAGAGCAACAAATCTAGAATGAGAGGAGCAGTTCAGGGTACGGTCGAAAAGTATACCAAGGTCAACAGCATCGTAAATTTTGGGCCATACCCCAAAATTCCCAGAATAAAGATAAAGAAGGCTATGCATTTTACGAGTAAATAAGACAATCTTAGCTTTGGAAGAATTGAGAGTGGCCCATTCTTTTTACACAAAATTGGAGAAAGCAGATATACCCCATTGTAAAGACAATCAGTCTTGCAAAGAATTAATTACTTTGAATATTTTCATATCGTCAGCATAAAGGAGGAACGAGGAGGTTTAGACCACGCACGAGACGTAGTTAATTAATAAAAAGAAAAAAAGGCAGGAAGCCTAATACTGAACCTTGATCAACAACATTTTTGTAGGCTGAAAGAATGGGCTGTCCAATTATGCTGTCAAAACAGAAGCAATGAAGGAGATAGAAATTATGTGTGCTCGCGCTTTGCGCTTTATAGAAAGAAGGAACACATATCAACAGGACTTATGTGTTTCTTCTTTCTAATGTCTCTTGTGGGTTAAAGAAGCACTAGCAAATATGATTTCAAATGCTTTCCAACTCACCCAAGTTTCCGTCTTATGAATCAGATAGCTACGCAGGAGGGCTTAAATTGAAACTTCAATTACAGAACGCAGAACGTTTTCGAGAAGTTATAAGTGAGTGACAAAGCCAAAGCTTTGCTCAAATCACCGTATAGAGCGTCAACCTATTATCTCTTAAAGACTACAGTAGAAGCATAAGTTATATACTTGTCGGAGTTAGCTGCAGTAGCACTACCCACTATGAAGCCATGCTGATTGGGTATGATGGCATGTTAGAGATGGAATAAAATGTACGTTGTGAAAGCCTAATGCGAAAAGCAAAAGCGGTTGATAATCATGAGACTTGCGATAGTGATCATGATGATAGTAGGGTTCGCAATGATGATGCAGCTAATGAAATCAGTCCTGCAAAATGATTTTCAGCCTTCGGCTCTTAAGCGGACCTCAACGCTGTCCTACAATTGTTTTCTGAATGCAAAGTAATGATTAATTGTGCAATAATTGGATGGAAAGTAGCATAAAGGTGGGGGTTTTTCTACTTCGTATTCAAGAAGTGTATTGGTTAATATTTTGGTGGTTACTTTGAAGAGCGGGGTAAGACGTAAAAAGGGAAGACATTGCGCGTCAAATATAAAGAATGTTTATTTAAATAACCGCGCAATAAGCTTATTAGTCAATTACTGGTGAAAAGTTTGATCATCGCATTGACAACAGTTTTCTCATAATAGCATCAATTATCCTTTGTCTATCTCAGTAAAAAAATGTTTATAGACAGTGATGTGACCATTAAAAATGACAGATGCAATATTAATACTCTTTTAAATCTTTTCTGAAAATGTGAAGTATTCTCCGTCACACTTTTCATTATGGCTAGAAATTTTGCAAGTGTCAAACATAATCTCAAAACTCACAGTTCGGACGGCATAAAATAGACATCCTCGAGATGACAAAGAGTAGTCATAGTTTACATGATTTAAAACTTAAAATTAACCGAAACCACACGATGCTTTTCAATTTTTTAAAAGAGGAAAACATCAAATTAGGCGTACGGAGCTTTATGCGTTCAGTATAATATAATGAAAAGGTCGGTACGCAAGCACTCCCATTTTTCGATCATAGAATTTACCGCGAGACCCTTCTTACTAATCTTCCGTTCGATATATATGGGTTGGAGAGTACTTTCATTCGATATTTTTTCTGTTTTGTCTACAGCAGATAGGTTGTGTTTTAGTGCATTAAGTAATTGCACTCTTTACGTACTTCTAAATCGTTTGAGAGTGCATGTCTTGGAACGTTATTGGTGAAACTACGAACAGGCTTTTCTCCGTAGCCTAAACATGTTAGATTTCTGTTAGAATGTTTGTTCACTGGGAAGACTTCAATCTCTGTAGGCACCAATGTAGCAATACGATCAAAAGTATCAAGAGTATGCATTTTAAAGGCTCATTTTCTACTAGCTGGATTGCATGGGCCAATGTAACAAAGTGCAATTTATTTCCCTTCCTCTTTTTTAGAAACAAAAATGCTTACGGTCTTCGTCGCAGGTGCTGTTGTTTTCTTCTGTCCCTGAGATCTTCGAAATTCTATGTGCAGCTGTTGACAACCCTTCTCCGTTCGTGAAGGGCTCAATTCTATGAGTACGATTTAGTAGTCCAACCTGGGCGGTAACATGTTTTGTTTAGTATAGGCAATATCGAAGTGTCATTATAATGTCTTGACTACGTAAGTAAGCCAACTAAATCTATGAAAAAGCTTTAAAAGTATGAACCATAATTTCAAATGAGCTGTATTTTACTAGATTGCGGTGCATTCTCATAGAATAAGACAAATTTTTACGTAATTGCTGGGAGCACCTTCCGTAAAAAAAATATAAGTTTTAAATGCTTGTTATGTATTGTAGGGTCGCTATAGAGACTGGTCGTTAGCCATAAGGAGTATTTGAAAAAGTACGGCTAAATATTTACATTATCTTTCATCTTTATCCTTAAAGCATTGCAAAGAGTCAGATACTTTAGAAAATGCTCTATTCGTTTTATTGTGCTCAAAATTCACAAGTTTTTTTGCGCAGCCGAACATGCTGTGCCGTTCTTTTGCTAAGCAATAAGCCGTTGAAGCTAGACCACTCTGATATTAGTACATAAGAAAACAGCTCTTAAAATCTATGCCAAGTGAAAGAAGGCAGTCAAGCTGTTTATGAGAATGCGGAGCGGTTGATACCCCGTGATATATATATATATATATATATATATATATATATATATATATATATATATATATATATATATATATATATATATATATATGAATGAAAGAAGCCAACAGTCGGCGAGGCCAAGGAAAGCGTTGGGAATGGCACTTTTATGTCTTTTTTTTTTTTATTATGTTTGCTTAGATAATCACAGAAATTAGTAATGTAATCTGTTTAGGGGAAAGATAATTAAACACAAAGTAGAAGAAAAAACAACGTGCCGATGGTGGGATCCGAACCCACGACCTCCGAATATCGCGTCCGGTGCTCTTCCAACTGAGCTACATCGGCCGCTGTCCCCCCTGCTACTTGTTTGGGTATTTATGTTGTCTGTATACGAACCTTGAGAGTGTTCACCAGCGCCACCCTCAGCCATAGCGGCGGACGTAGAACGTCCTTTGTTACCGCCAGCGTCACGTAGAACGTGATCAAGAGCGAGGGCGAAAGCTGTGCTAGAACCCTCTTACGCTACCTATGGCTTCAAGACTGCCAGAACCGAGACCCCCGTAAGCTACAAGCAGATCAATTAAGGGGAAATGAGGGTGCTCGTTATAATAAATGAATGAAAGAAGCCAACAGTCGGCGAGGCCAAGGAAAGCGTTGGGAATGGCACTTTTATGTCTTTTTTTTTTTTTTATTATGTTTGCTTAGATAATCACAGAAATTAGTAATGTAATCTGTTTAGGGGAAAGATAATTAAACACAAAGTAGAAGAAAAAACAACGTGCCGATGGTGGGATCCGAACCCACGACCTCCGAATATCGTTCCAACTGAGCTACATCGGCCGCTGTCCCCCCTGCTACTTGTTTGGGTATTTATGTTGTCTGTATACGAACCTTGAGAGTATACGAACCTTGAGAGGCGCTGGTGAACACTCTCAAGGTTCGTATACAGACAACATAAATACCCAAACAAGTAGCAGGGGGGACAGCGGCCGATGTAGCTCAGTTGGAAGAGCACCGGACGCGATATTCGGAGGTCGTGGGTTCGGATCCCACCATCGGCACGTTGTTTTTTCTTCTACTTTGTGTTTAATTATCTTTCCCCTAAACAGATTACATTACTAATTTCTGTGATTATCTAAGCAAACATAATAAAAAAAAAAAGACATAAAAGTGCCATTCCCAACGCTTTCCTTGGCCTCGCCGACTGTTGGCTTCTTTCATTCATTTATTATAACGAGCACCCTCATTTCCCCTTAATTGATCTCTATATATATATATATATATATATATATATATATATATATATATATATATATATATATAGTCGCGTGCTAAGGATCGGAAGCAAAGGGAAGGACGAAAACGTTGAACAAGAATCGAAACCTGGTGGGTCTTGGAATTCTCCCTTCCACGGAATGAAAATAAACGCCTTGTTACGTACTCAGTACGCGACAGTTTCCTGGAGATACGGGGTAGCCCAAGGCGGATCCCTCAGACCTTCGAAGCAACCGCCGACTCGCTGGGTTACCACCGCGGCCTTTCAATGTGGCTCAAGAAGCAACACCCAGCAAGCGCCCCTAGCGGTGAGCCACTGGCAGCTTCATAGCGGGCCGCGGATGTTCACTAGGAAATCTGACAGATATCGATGAGTGGCTCACATACACCGAGCCGGTGAGCCGGTTCGATGAATGTGACCTCACTGTGAAACTAGCCAATGTTTTATTCTTTCTGGAAGGAACACCCCAAGTGTAGTTTGATAACCATGAAGATACACTGACCAGTTTCAAACGTGTTATGAAGGCAATCAATAAGTACATAGGCGAAGGAGCTGCAAAGAAGAAACGACCAGGGCAAACGTTGCTCCAGCAAGTCCAAGTGCCTGGTTTGACTTGCACCACATTTATTGAGGGAAGTTTAGAGCTTTGCAAAGTAGTGGAGCCACTAATGTCTGAAGAAGCCAAAGTCGTGAATTTTGCTGAAAGGCATTGCTGAAGATATACATACATTCCTGATCAGCAACGATCATTTGAACTTTACCGCTGACGTAATCAGGCTCTGCCGCACTTTTGAAACATTTAAGTTTCGACGCATCGCCCATATAATTTGGCTGTCTGGCCAACGACACCTCCGTGGCAAGTGCAGATGTTGGCGCTTCCGAGTCAATAGCTGGCTTGATACGCCGGATAGTCCGAGAAGAACACCTTCGAAACCAGGACTCTCTCTTCCGAGATGAGGACCAATATGAAGGTTGCGCGCTGCCGGCAGGGCCCGTCACCCCATCTGCTTCTTGTATTCTAGCTGGCACTGCATACAACTTCGAAAACCACAGACAGTATGCAATTTTCTCTTCCCAGCAGCGAATGGCACGGGGGGCCTGACACAGGTGGAGTCATTCGCCAGCAACACAGGCTCGACTACGATTCCCTACCTGAGCAAGTTTGTGCGCACTTCACCGCTGACCAGTTACGTCATCCACCTGCGTGCTACAGCTGTGGAATGACCGCTCATACATCTCGGTACTGCCGTTGACGGGGCATGCGGCCGCAGTACCACCGTCTCTGACCTAATGCTTTTCATCGTCTCGACATTGACATTAATCGCCCTATGCCTTCATCAACTTGGGATGACTACAAACCAGCACAGTAGGATAACGCCTCGCCTACTGACCACAGTATACATGACGCCAGCATCCCAACGAGAACGACGCTCACCAGCTCTTAGGCACCGTTCGCCACCTCCGAGAAACTACACGCTGAGGCCGATGGAGGTGAGGTCGACGGAATTTGTTATTCCTTCTGCCTGTGTTTATGTTGAAGAGCAGACTTGTATTCATTCATGGCACTCGCACGATGGCTATTGGTGCATACGGACGCCACAGTTTCTGTAATGAGGTTAGCTGTTAAGGATCATCTTGGACGCAACGTTATGTCCATCGTGAGTCAAGCAGTCGTATTTCGAGATGTTGGCGGTTGATCTTTAGTGGCAATTGGTGCGTGTAGTGCAAATATCTTTATTGATAGTCAAAAGTTTCGATCAAAATTCACAATGTTGTTTCGTCCGATACCTGAGGTAATTCCTGGCATAGACTTCCTGCAACACTCTTGCGCAGCTTTAGACTGCCGAACAGGACATATTTCACTAATACAAAATTGATGTCAGCTCTAACGGATGCCTCGTTTCCTGATTTGAAAGCGTTTTCTGTATCGAAGGACACAGTTGTGCCTTGATGTCTGGTAGTTCATCCATGTTGTTTCATTTAGAAACTCGTGCGACGATTGTCGCGCCGTAGTTGACTACTGCAGTCACCTGCGCAGAGTGTCTTGTTTCCCGATGCATCAGTTTAGTGACAAGAGGCCACACATCGCTGTGGAGAGTGAACTATTCGGAAGAACCAGCCGTGCTACCTCGTGGCATGAAACACGCCCATTTTAAGAAAGTTTTGTTGATTTTTTTGGCTACACTAAGTACCTGGCTTCATGAAGAAAACGCGCAACCCAGTTCGGAGGGTCGACTTGAGGCCATAGTTAACACCTTTCTTACCACAACCGAGCGCCGAATTTTGACTCATCTACTTCCCCAATCACGTGTCAGTTTTAGATTTCTTCCCAAAGTGGCCGCCAGTTATTCCAAGTTATCGTATTTGTCATGCTATTGATACTAGATGCACTGGTTCCGCAACCACTTTCACTATACGAATGTTCAACAGCATTGGATCCCTCTAATTTTCTATCTTTATATGCTGGCTCGGTCTCCCCTTATCCTCACATTTTCTTTCTGGTGCGAAAGTTGCACCTGGCAGAAGCTCCGGCCCTGACAGAGCGGTTCCTGATGGCTCACTGGCAACGGCTCTCCAAAAGAACTGCCGCTCAGTGAGCCCTGGGTAACTCTGGGTCTTTTCAAGGAGCGGCTCAAAAGACAGCCAAAGGCGAGGGGATGGTTGCGACTCTTGTGAGAAAGGCCAGGAGGGCAATTACTTTCTCCAATCGCTAATAGATGGCGCTGAAGGCTCACCGAGCAGATGACCCGGGTCCGACAGAATGCTCACTCGCTCTTTTGATTCTTGCTCCTGAGCGACGCATTTCTGCCAGTTCCAACGTAGGCTAAATTGACAATCGCTGCAGACCGCTGAGCGGCACCGCCGCAATCGCTGCCACTTGCACCGTAGCGTCCGGCCATTTGGCACACGAGGGCGGACAAACCACCACAGTCACATCTGCCTGCCGTTGGAAACGGGACCATGCTACCTATAGCCGAATCGGATTTCGTTCATTGAAGTCTTGGTTTAGAGCAGCAAAATCGTCTCGCACAAAAGCGCTAGTCAAGTCTTTTTTTTTTGTGATGTGGGGCTTTTTTTGAAGCTCGGAAAAACATACATGTGCTACTTTCTTCATCGTAAATAAATGGAATAGGGTTTTTTGAAGGCAGTGTCCAACTTTCTAAATAAAATTTACTTTCTAAAGTCAATGTTAAGTTAACGAGAGAAATACAATCATTGACTAATTGAATATTTCCGAAGCAAAACATTGCCTATGGTGCTACAGTAGGCGGGGAGCTGCATGCAACTAGTTATCTGAAATATTACATTTTTCAATTCCAGGTAGAAGTAAGCAGCGATACCTAGTATATGTACAGGATGCCCCTGCTAAACGTAACCATCGTTTTAAACGTACAGTGAGCCCTGGCCCTGTCAAACATTCTAATAGCTGTTCAAGTCGCCTTACTGAATTGCAGCAATTTTTTTGTTCAACAATGCTAATTAACTAGCCATTTTGACTTGTTGCCTTCAGAGAAGATGTGTCAATACAAGAGTTGTAGATATTTTTGAACAACGGCTAGCTATGTTATTTCCATCACGCTAGCACTTACGTAAAGCGATTTTTTTTACCAGTTGAAAACAATGGCTGACGAAATAAAAAACTTTCTTTTGACAGGGAGCGCTGATGCGTGTCGAAAAAATCCCTTTATTTGTGCATGGCTCTCTCCGGTAAAGTTAGCCTAACACTTGGTGAATAATGTAAAATAACAGCTAGTCACGTGACAGTCTTTTTCAAAGTCGCTGCGTAAATCGCATTGTGTTCAAAACCACCCATCTTGCCGTTTCTCGAGGAGAGCTGCATTTTTTTTTGACAGTTATTCCTGTAAGCAATATCTAGAAAATAGCTCAGTTGTATTTCTAATTATTTACCTTGGTGAAAACAATTAGTGCTGGTTTGAACTGGCAGCTCTTGAACAGTCCTTAATTGTTTGCAGGCGCCTAAGGCCAATGTATTTATAAAAAACTTTGGTTGGTTGGTCTAGTAGGCAGTTGGCTCCACCTCTTCACAACTTCTTTATTGTGTTCTTTGATGAATGTTATCTATGTACACCTATCTAATGTGTACGGCGACTATATTTAATGCACTGTACTTAGAAGCATGTTCAATTAAGTTCGCCGAAATACCTAATTAGTATTTCGAATGCTTCTAGCTAGTTCCCGCGCTCCAATACGCAATTTGGTGCTGCCTTGAAGCAGAGCTTCTAAATGACGTAACATATTATGTGACCTCTTCTATAAAGTACTTCACAATTACCGACGAACAATGCACTGCATCAGTACCTTGAAATAGTGCAGTTCCGGTAACTCCGCGTAGCGGAGGTTGATTCTCATGCGCATATAACGCGATGCTTTGAAAATAAAGCGAGTTTTATTTTCTGATTCTGTTGTGTTTCAAGACCTACTCGCCTTTTTTCCCAAATGACTACCTCGTAGGTACTGTCTTTGTAAAAGGTATACGGCTAAAGGGTTTTTGTTCTAAGCCCAGTAACGCAGGCTTGTAAAGCAACTCTAGCGTTCGAAATCGCGTAGGTGACAAATCTCGCCCTCATTCTCCTCTAGCTCATATTCATATTCCAGTACTGCCACCAGCAGCCGCATTACAGTGCTTAAACGCTACCCTCTTGGACCATATACTTTTGACAAAGACGGTACATGTCCAATTGCAAACATGGCGTGAAAACAATGTTTTGCCTATTTTGAAAAAGCTAAAATTGGTCGGCAGTCAGCCCGAACTGCGAAAGCAGTGATACTCGATCTTGCTAACATCCATAATCAGTGTTGGACTATAGACCAAGAGTATCTTCATTTACGCTTACGTAGTCATGTGCATCCAAGGTGCAAATTTTGACGCCCAAGATACCTAGAATGCAGTGATCTACGACAGTTACAGCACCATAGAAATAATGAAATGAAAAATATCACCGCTTGTTTTGGTATACATAAACTACGAGAGGTTTATGTTTTTCTCAGGTATAGGAAAAAGCTGCATGCTGTGGTATAGGCAACTCACTATATGGTAGCCGCCTTTTGTTTGAGGTTTCACAAGCAACGATGCTTGGTTGGCCGCATCCTGGTACAAGTGCCTCTCAAGATAAGCTCCATGAACCTTTTTGAAGGAAAATGCAGAACAGTATCAATTTGCAGAAAATGTATGATGCTTTTCTTTCAGTGTATCTCTTGGGAGAAGTGTAAATCGGTATTTCTTTTCAAAATGAACAGTCTAAATTTATAAGGTCTGCATTTTGCTGGCACCTATATTCTGGAAAGGTTTAAGCATCTTCAAGCAGTGTGCAATAGTATTTTAACATGTAGGCAACGATCCCTGGCAAAATCGTGGAAGAAAAAATGGCAGCCCTTTTCCGTAACTACCGTTCACGAATGGCTGCAGCCCCTTATAGTTCATTTCAGGGTGGAAGAAAAGGAAAAATGATGTTTTATGCTTCATGCGTATTTCCTTCGTAATTCTAGAACCTCTACACATTGTGCGTTCTGTTTGTTTTCAGCTGGGCAGATTGCACATGCGGACAGTATGACGTGATATGTAATAGACGAAGAATGTACTGCTATTTAGATTAAGGTTATACTTACGTATCTTTCATTATTTCCATCGCGTGTAATATCTCGTATCAAAAGGGTATGAGCAAGCACAGAAGCTTTCAACAAATTGAGAGAATGGCCTTCCTGAACAACGAGAATTTTCTCAGAGTTGCTCCCTCTAGCTTCGTAAACTTGAGGGTAAACGATGAGGTCGTTGTTTGTGAAGCTCTCGGTGTGGACCACTGGAAGACATTAGAGTTCATTGGTATATGCCATATAGAGACAACGTTTGGATATCTCTTTGATTGAGCTTGGCAACTTTGTTTCTGCAATATTAAAATTGCTGTGTTATTTCTGAGATCTAACTTGGAGCTAAACTGCTAAATGTTGAACTAAAAAGAAGCGCTGAATGGTTAATCCTTACGTTGTCAGCAGTTAGTGTAATCACGTCAGCCTTACGTGGCAGTTATGTAGACAGCCTGCAGAGCGAATGGTTCGCTTTCACTAATTTCGACCATATTAGTGCCAAGTTCGACAGCACCCCACTATCCACCTGGTAATAAACGTGAGACTACGATTATCTATTTATACACTTATGGAATAAAACGAATGCGATGAGGTGCATCATGTCATAATGCCGAAATTATGGCTTTGTGCAGCGGTATAGAACGGGACAGGAATTCTAAGTTGTCCGCGTTGTCATTGCAAATACCGGCTCTCCTAGTGTTTCTCGCATTACACTTGCCACAAGAAATATTTCATAACAAAATTTCAACGTGAAACCCGAAGTAGAGGTTGAGCTTTATCATTTAGTTGCCAAGATATATGAATTAATAAAAAATTGTTTCAACCAAAATATGTTTCAAAATATTATATCAGTTTATGCTTACACTTGAATGCGTTCCAGAGCACGAAGCACATGGTGCTGGTCTTCATAACGGTTCTACTGCAATAGCTGTTTAGCCTCTAAATACAATCCCAGCGACATGCAGCTGCTGCATTTTGAAGATTGGGTAACACATTTCCAGCTGCGGCACTTTGATACGCCTACGTTGAAATATTGTGATGCGTGCGGAGGGTATCAAAGCCTGTTAGATGTCACTGCTTCTTAGCAATCACTATACGCGCGTTTGTAACTGCATGTTATCACAAGAGCACGGAAACGGAATCTTGAAATAAAAATGTTTTAGCTTCTCCATGGTATTCTGTATTAGTTTTGTTGCTTCCTTGAACGAAAAAGCGTATTCAAAGTGTTTCATTGCATTTACTTCCACTGCGACGTTTCCTGCTAGGAATCGTTATATATATATATATATATATATATATATATATATATATATATATATATATATATATATACTTTGCACTTCGGTACAACTGTTTCATATTAGATATCTATATGCATTGCTTTCAAGGTGCATTTTAGCGCCGCCATAGGTGTTCGTCACAAAAGCTGTAATGATTCTCAGCCCTGTGTTTGTCACAAAAGCTTTAATGGTTCTCAGCCCTGTAGAGTCCTATGGGTATATCACCATGGTGACGTAGACCGCAGGCTTTAATTGCAGCTTTATTTCTCAGTTTCTTTAATAAACACCGCGCGGCCCAAACGTATTGCCTCACTTTATCCAAATAGCAAAAACAATCCTTTATGACCCATGTGATTTGTGTTCAAGTGTGAAACGATCGATTTACATTTTATTAGCGAAATGTTCTTTTCATTGAAAATCATTTACATTGTCAAATAGCACTGTGGCGCTGATTACTGTTGGAACCTTCTAACTACAAATTGTGTATTGGATGTTTATATATCTATTGCTGCTGACGTAAGTATCAGCAGCTGTCCTCATTTATGGTAACTGCAACAGATGTTATGGAAAAATGTGTTAAGAGCATGCATGCGCTCACGGCAAACGCAGTAATATCATTATGCAGCTATTTTGTACTTTCCCTCGTAGCTTAATGACTACAAAATCTCTTTCAATCCCAAAATATGACTTAGGGACCTACGACTGTAGCCATGTCCCTCCCACCTTTCCCATACAAAAAATAAAGTGACATTTCACACTTCTTGTATGACGTGTTTCTGCATCGATAATAACGGCAAATAATAGACAATCGACCTTTAGATGCTCCTAAACGAGTATATATAGAATATATTGTCCTTTCTTTATAGTCTCCTAATTTCAAGAATATAAATTGTGTTTTCACTCATCAGATTTTCTGAGAAATATCAACAGCTCTAAATGTCAGAATGTTCGCGTCAGTATTATTCCACACGTGGTGAAAAAACAGAACTGTGATGACAGAAGAATACCCCATATGCGTAGGAGGCCCTTTAAAGAATAGCATTTTGGCTGATGAAACTCTGCCCAGCAAGGAAAGAAAAAAAGCTTTCACAGCACCGATGTCAACACACAGCCAGAAGCACGTTTGTTAGGTTATCTGTCAGGAAGGTTGTGCATCACGTAGAACTATCCAAATTGGCCAAGCAGATTATGGCCAACTATTTTTATCATAAATAGCTATCTCCCTACCTATGTTACTCCCTTAGTCTAAGGAATCTTGGTGTAAGCGTTTCGGCTGCCAATAGTAACGGCGAAAAAAAAATCTCCTTTGAGCTTTCAGGGCACGTAAGACTCGAATCAAGCAATGAAAATAAAGATGCCGAAACAGAATTCAGCGGTTGCTGTCGCATACGTAGGTTTCTTCGAAACATCAAAAATGTCAACGTGGCGTTGCAGCTTTAAGGGGCGCCGCTGCTTGCGGAAAAAGGGCCGTGACCTGCCGACAACGTAGAGAAGACGCCCGCCTACAGGCTAAGCCAATTTTGGTGGTCCATGCTCCACGGGAATAACGAGGTGGAACACCGAAGCACCCGTCTACTTGGAGTCCACGGTGCTCGCGCGTTGTATAGTGGCTCAATTTCCAGTGGAAAGAGATATTTTCTGTTTCAATTCATGCGGTAGACATACCCGACGAACGGATGCGAACTCCACCATGAGCCTAGAAAGGCTTTTGTTTTAACATACCGAAAACATACACGCGAGAGCTCTTAGCGCAGGCCGCTTTCTTATTTCAAACGAGCCGTTATGAGAAATAAAACACACCACACACACAAAACACACAGCTGCCAGCACAGCATTGAAAATCACTATGTTGTTAAGGTTTATCTACAGCGTGTGACCTCCTTAGCCAGATGCGATAGCCGACAGATGGTGAGCTGCTTCTTCTTCCACACACTTCGTCTTTCCTCCCTTCAGCGTTTCTTAATATTTACCCCTTCGCTGACGAATTCTCCGGGGTTGTCAATCAGTATCCCGTGAGTGACAGAGCGTCATCCTTGCGTATTGCGCAACTTGGTTTTCCCTGAGGGCTGGCATTGGGAAGATTGGCGAGACACCACTTAATTCGCCATCGATCCAAGTGAGCACTATGAATTGGCCGGTGTAGTGCGAAAACAACCTCTGGGACAAATCGTACTTCGGGAGAGGCGTCCAGAGCCATACTAAGTCTCCGGGAACGTAGCAGACCTTCCGGTGCCGACGATCCGAGTGCTGTTTAGAGCGGTCCAGCGAGGTCAGAGTGCGTAACCGGGTGAACCGACGAGCCTCTTCAGCGCGGCAGAGTATGCTGGAAACAAAAGGCTCAGTGTCGAGAGAGATAGAGTGGTAGAGTGGCGTCGAGAAAACGTAGAGGCGGACGGGCATAAAGAAGATAAAACGGGTTAAAACAATTATTTTACGTCTCGAGGTGTTATAGGCATATATAATAAATGGAAGCACGTCATCTTAGTTCTTATGATGGGAGTCGACATATATCGCAAGCATGTATGTCAGTATCCGGATTTTATGTTAAACGAGGCCATTGTGTGTGTATGGTTCAGTGTACAGTGACGAAATCGGCAAGTACAAAAGCGCAGATGTTCCACATCTCCAGTAAACTGGCGGCCACAGTCGCTCATAATGACACGAGGAGGCCCATGACGGAAGATGATAGCGGGAAGAAAAAAGAGACGTCAGCAGCTAGGGTGGAAGGGATGGCAGCAGCTTCACAGTAACGCATGAGATGATCAACGCATACAATGACCTAGCGATTTTTCTTCGACTAGCACGGAAACGGGCCGGTGAGAACACCAATTTGCTCTTATGGTGTGATCGGGGGCGTCACCCAATGTAAGCGGCTCGTAGGAGAAGTCGTGGGAAGCTTGAACCACTAGCACTGCACGCAGGAGATTGCATAACGCGTAGTCGCGCGACGCATATTTCGCCAGTAAAAACGTCAATTAATGCGGTTAAGAGTCCTGGCAAACGCCAAGTACCCAACAAGGACGTTATCAACGTTACTAATTCTTGATCTTTGCGCTGTTCTCGCTGGAAAGTGGTAAGATCCGGAAATTGTAAGAAAACGGCAGCCCAATATTCATCACTGTGGTTGTCATCGAAAATAGAAGTCGTGAGAGGCAATCGCAAGAGGCAATCGGCGTCGGCATGCTGGTGGCCACTTCTATACGACACAGTAAAGTTGAACTCCTGAATGCATAAAGCCCAGCTGGCCAACCGACCCTAGGGGTCGCGCAGATTGACCAGCCAACAAAGCGAGTGACGATCGGTGATCACTGTAAAGGGACGTCTATAAAGGTGCGAGCGAAACCGCTGAAGCTCTTTCATGGTATAATTCCGTTCATATTTGCTGAGTGTGCGGCTTGCGTAAGCGACAACGTGTTGATTCCCACCATGCCGTTGTATGAGCATAGCCCGGACGCTGATGCTGCTGGCGTCAATGTGAATTTCTGTCGGAGCGGTCAAGATGAAACGTCGCAGTATGGGCCGCGAGGTAAAAAGAAACTTGAGCTGGTGAAACGGAAAATCGCATTGTGCAATTCATTTGAAATACCTTTCTGCGAGAGGCATGTGAGCGGGTAGTTTACGCGAGAAAACTTGGGCACGAATCGCCAAAATTAGGAGCAAAGTCTCATGAAGCTTCTTATTTGACAGCTAGTCTCCTGTGGATCAGGCCTAACACCACCTTTGTTGACCAGATGGCCAAGCACAACGATTTGGCGTTCTCCGAAGTGGCACTTCGTAGAGTTCAACACAGATCGGCTTTCTTCATGCTGTAAAGGACAACAGCTACACGGCTGTTGTGCTCGGTAAAAATATTCCAGAAAATCACGATGTCATCTACGTAACAAATGCAAATTTGCCTCTTTAGTCCACGCAAAAGAGTGTCCATAAATATTGCAATGGTAACCGAAACGTTGTATAGGCCGAAAGAAGTTATTTTAAATTCATATACCCCATCTGGAGGGACGAAGGCTGTCTTCTCGTTGCCTTCCCGATGTATAGGGATCTGCCAGTATCCGGAACATAAATCACGAAAGGAAAAGTAGGAAGCTGAGTGGAGGCTTCAATGGCGTCATTAACGTCCGGGAGCAGGTAAACATCGTTTTTGATTCTGTGTAGGCGGAGATAGTTGGCAGAACTCGCCATGTGCCCATCTTTTTCACTGGAATCACAGTGGCGGCCCACTGGTGCAATGATTCCTGAATAATTACTTGTTACAAAATATCGCAGACCTGGTCGTCAATTATCTTCGTTTTCAAGCTGAGACACGATGTGGCGTCTGTCTAATCGGGTATGCAGACCCGGTGTCGATCATGCGATTGGTGCGGAAAGTTGGAAGGAGTGGGGGCTGATCTCAAGGGAGCGAAGTAAAACACGTCCACTGTTTCAAAAGAGCTTCGGTCATAACCGGCGGTCATTGGTGGGTAGCGATTTGTTTATCATGAACAAGGTTCGGGAATGAGTCAGATCAGGACGTTTAGTTGGACGAGCAATGCCATTACTGAACGTGGCGCTGTGCACAGAAAACCATTCTTCAAAGTCGGCGAGTTTCAATCGAGTGGCAACACGGCAGGTTCCTTGGATTATATAACAGTCCAAAGCGTGGCATGGCCCTCGTTCACGCGAACAACACTGCTGGGCACCAGCACTCTTTTTCGCGCCGGCAAGGGAAGCAGGTTCCAACAGGGCGTCGAAGGCATATTAGAAACCGTTCCAGAGTACATAACTGGAACGAAGATGACAGACATTGCCGAACGACGGTATCTTCTAAGACAGAACATTCTTAGACAGCCCACAGGAATCCTTCTATGATCACCAATCGAAGGCTAGGGCTTATTTATAAATCTCCACTGTTAAACTCGAGAGTTGCGCTACACTGTTGTAAAATATCAACACGCAAAATAACGTCGACGCAATCGCTACATTTGCATAATGAATACCAAGTTGAAAAAACGATTCTCCCTCTACATCACGTTGTATGGGAGCTCTATTCCAACTGAATTTAATTTAACGGCCTAGGCGATTCTTAAAATCTAAGCTAATCACAGACACGTAGCCGGAGTATTCATTGAGGCCATAACACGAGCACCGTCCACGAGCACTACCAGGCGGTTTTTTTAGCATAACGACAGGTAGAATAATTGGCAACATCGATGATCTGGCGACCGCACAGCCATCGGGCACACATGCTAATTTGCGGTGGCTGCGAAGAACGGCGGAGAGAGGGCGAACGTTTGGAGTGGAGAGAAAGGTGAGTCAGGTACCGGTCAGAAGCTGGAGAGTGGTTTCATGGTGGTGCATAGTGGTAGGAGCCCGAATGGGGTGGAAAGGTTGAGTCACGGACTTCAGCGCTCACATTAGATCGATGATTCGACCATTGGCACTGGTAGCATGGACCCTGCAGCAGAATCGGGATATGCAGCCAAGCATACCACAGCGGTAACATACTGGTGGTTCACGAGCATGGTGCAGATAATAGTGCTCGGAGACCGGACCGAAGCTATTAGCAAAGTCCAGCTGCGGTGTTGCGGAAGAACGAGTGAGTAGAGAATAGTTATAGGAGCCTTCTCGCTATTCACGGGCAGGATTAGGGTGAGCGGTAGCACCCTAAGAAGAGGAGCGCTGTATCGGAGCTGCTTGCAGGGAGCAGCTGTAACAGAGAATTGCACTGCGGCTCACATCTTGATGGCGGGCGAATTTGGCGAATCATCTCAGGTACATTCGGAGGCTCATGGGAATCCACACCAGTGACAATGGTTATATTAGGGAAACGGTCAAACTTAGGAGTTATACAAAGCAGCTTTACAGCTTCGCACGTGCGACCGTGCTTGATAACGTCATTGTCAGAATCCAAGTTATCATGAGGGATTAAATAGCACGATGCCCTTAAAAGGTGGCTAACTCTGTCCTTTCCAGATATGCTTTGCAGTTTCAAGACGTCTTCAATGTACGTTGGGCACGTTTCCCCAGGAACTTGCGCGCGCTGGAGTAAAGTCTGCTCTGCACATTTTAGTTTTACCATGGTATCTCCAAAGCAACTGAGAATCTCTTCTTCAAAGCTGTCCCAGCTAGTTAAGGATGCTTCAAGGTTCCCAAACCATGTCATTTCTGTCAAGTCGAAGAAAAAAAAAAGCCTTAACCAGCTTGACTGTGCCATCCCAGAAATTATACTTGCTCACCCGCTGGTAATTGGTGAGCTACTCATCGACGTCTTCGCCAGCCTTGCCAGAAAAGGTCCGCGGCTCAGGGTAGTGCTGCCAAGTGGGTGCGCTGCGCCTGGCTGCCTTGCGTCACCGTCTGGAGGCATTTTCATGGTCAAAGGAGAGAGTCCAGCCAGTCGCCGGATCTAACGAGATAGATTATGATCCGTGGTTACCATGTCAGCACCTGCCACCACAATGTTAAAGTTTATTTATTTACAAAGTGAGACCTAACCTTGATTTACCCACTATTTGTATACACACATGCTGGACGCAACATGTAGCACCCATTTTGGGCGGCGTTGACTCGATCTGAACTCTGTCGGTCATGATATCTCTATCTACTATCAAAGAGCGAACTGTATACTTGAAGTGCATTCTCGCGCCAATCCATTCCACTTTCTCTTTTTCCCAATAGGTTAAAGGATAACGTGCATTATAATGACACTTTTATTAATAAAATGAAACTGTTCGAATTTTGAATGGAGGCAAGTATTGAAGATAAGCAAAGTATAATGTGAACGCCAAAATACGGTACATACCACTGCGAGTGACGCCACTGAAGCCAAGCTTCCAAATCGAACGCGCCGAAAACACGAGGACTTTTGCAATGGGACTGGTCGCCGGACGCGCTGCTGTGCCAATTCTATTGGCTGCCTTCGGTCGAGAAGACTTTGGGCGTCTAGTACCGGTTGACTTTGTCCGCTTCATTTCTCCTTCACTGCGACAAGCCAACGACGTATCACAGTCCTCGTCGCGAAGCAGATTCTCTAGAAGCAACTGCAGAAACAACCTACTAATTTTTGCTCCATACACGCTCTAACGGAAAAAATGCTTCCTGCAAGACTCATGTGCTAGCGCTGAGACTACGCACAAACTTGGAGTTAAGTCATCAGACTCCTTCATGAATGACTTGAATTCACTACGTTTTTAGTCAAATGTTTTCGTAAGGATGCCTATTTTTTCGTCTCAGTGATGACGCCGAACAATCTGCTAAGATGTCTTTGAAATGAAACATTATATTGGCCCCCTGGGTATAGCAGTGGAGGCGGCTGATATGTTTTGCTCCCTCCATTTTCATTACTGTTGCCTTATTACTGATTGATTTATTGGCTTTTGTAGGACGATCGCGCACACTGACAGTTGTGGCCCTTTTCTGTTAAGTATTTCATATGGTCCACAGAATCTCGTCATCATTGTGCTGTGCGCCTTACGCAATAAAAGCCCCTGGAAAAACGTGCGCACCGCTTCTCGCTTTGTGCTACACAGTTACAATGCAGGTTATTGCGCTTTCTATGCTTTCGCATTCTGAGATAAAAAAAATAGGCATACGCTTTATGTGTCCTTGACGATGATATATTGAGATGCATCTTCAGTGATGCCCTTAGCGTGTGATAAGTTTCCACGGACAATATTATTGGCATGTAGAAACATGACTGTTATGAAGCCGGCAACACGTTGGGCGTGTCTTAACTATAGCATGTAATTCATAACATTTACATGCTACGCCAGGGGCATCAGTTATGGCTTTTGCTGAGAGGCGAATTGGGATAACATTCCCTAATTGCGAAAGCTCCTGAGTTAAACACCAGACTTTCATGGTGGAGGCCACTGCATTGCTTCGAGCCGTGTCTGTGTGACCGATATACAGCTTCAGCGGCATTCTGGCCAGTCGAAAATGCTGATGCGCTGTCTATGCGAAGGGCTAGACGAGGACCAATATCTGCTAAGCTATGTGGCAGGCATCACGCGGTCAGACTGGAAGAACGACTCTCGTATGTTTGCGGGTTTCAACCTACAGTCACAGCATCGGAAAATGTTTATACATACCGGGGCATTGGACTCCATCACGTCACTCTCCCCCGTATTGTAAGTGGTGTCTCCGCCGCATCAGTTGATGAGGTTGTGCAGAAGCCGTGGCTTCTTCAGTTTAGAGGCTACCGACCAAACATGCTTATATGAAGAATAGTTTCATTTTCTGTAGCATCCATGGCTTTGTGGGATGTGCCGGTGGTACATACAGCGAACTAAGGTTCATGTGTTTCTGCAAACCTTAAGGTAAATGATATAACGAGATGGCCATGTGTGCTCCAGGAAGACAATTGAAAGAGGAGCCCCTAAAGCGGCTGTGCAGTGGTTAGGTCTCTCGACTTCTATGCCCAGGGATGCGAGACCGAATCGTGGCTGCGGCTGCCACTTTTCTGTGTAGGCAAGAAGTAAGGCGCCCGTGTAATGGGCTATCTCAGTGCAGGTTGAAGAACCCCAGGTGATCGAAATTTCCGGAGCCCTCAACTACGGAGTCTCTCATTGCCTGGGTCGCTTTGGGACGTTACATCTTACAAAACGAAACAAATCAAAGAGCAGCAAAACGTCCGTTATCTCCTTTATAGCTTTCCCCTGACATCTGGACGAACAGAAATAGGCAAATATGCACCGCTTGTCCGCCACCGCCTCACAGGGTGAGGAAGAGCTGCTCGCATATAATTCCGACAGTGCCATTGCTTTATTAATATCACGCACGCTGTCTTGCAGGCCACGCATAAAGGAAAAGCTCCACCCGCGTGAACTTTTTGTTGGAAATAAACGCCGGTCCTACCGATCATGTCTCAGTAGCGTTCTCAAAGATAAAAAAAAAATAAAAGTTTTGCTAAAGCGTACTTGACGCACATCTTGCACGCTATTGAGTGCTTCTAAAATACTGGAAAACGCGTAATCAAAAAGCGCAAAAATAATCCTTCTACTGCTCACTTTCACAAGTAATGCCCTCTGTAGAATGATAATGAAGTGAAAGGACACAACAAATGTGTGTTCGCGTGAGTAGTTCTTTCTCGATCGTCGATGAAGCCCACAAAGCGACGCCCAAGCGATGGTGACCACATGGCGACTCTAGATAAAACAATGAATGTGAAAGGTGTTCCGAGGATTAAGCTGAAGCTCGTGATAGAATTTGTTTACTATCTGAAGAAGTCGCGAGAGGCAAAGGAGATCCCGAGTTTAGGGAAAGTAGGGACATACTGCGCAGCACCACTAAGTACGTTATTTATATTATTCGTTTCATTTTCTGAGCTTCTGCTGAATGGTCATATCTCCTTATTTACTTTGTCTGAACACGCAAAAAAGGCTTTTCAGTTGAAGCGAAATGTTTGACGGAATTCTACCCCTAGCAACAATTATCAGTGCGATCATTTGAAACATCGATAGGAAGTACGCTGATTGGAATGAGCTTCTCCCACCACTTTACATCACACATACACGACATGACAGCTCCGTTGTATTGCAAACACAAGACACTGCAAGTCGTTTGTACGACATAAACCGTTGCGTGCTGGAGCGGTGCCCTCTCAGTCTTGCCATTCTCGCCTTAACAAGTACACCGGATTCCGAGACTTTATCTTATCCGACCAATGTCTCGGAGGCAACTACGCGAACATCGCGGTGGGTGTTTTCGCTTGTTATTACCATGTTTAACGGGTTTGAACCTCCGCCATTTCCCTATATTGTGAAACGAGTCTGAACTTTCAATAACGGACAAGGTGTCCTCGAGATAATGGTTTTACAATCGGTCGTGCAAGACATTTCACACTTTGAAAATTGGGCTTATACCCGTAGGTGGCTTTCTGTTCATCAGCTGGCACAGCGTCACACACACATGCATGATAGCTCAAAGTGTATATCTCAACACTAGTCTCGATGTCTGGGCGCCACCACCTTTCCTTATCAGGCGCCAGGTATAAGTCAAACAGGCAAACTGCGCACCAAACGTACCCACGCCATCTTAGGTTTTGCGTGTGCCGTTGGTACTGCAATAGCGGCAGTGTACATACAACGGCTATTGCGTGTTGGTCTTGGATGCTGTCAGGCATCGTGGGGCTAATTTTTGTTTCTTTTTAGCACGTCAGCAAACCATACTAACGGTTTCGCACGGCGGAGGCGATTGGCCCTTGCAGCAGCGGCCAGGGCGACTACGAAGGCCAAACATTCAAGTTCGGTGCGGCGCTTCCGTAGGCCGAACTTTCATGACTGATGAGTGCCAGGGTTAACTAGGAGGACGTCTCTGTTTTAAGTCATATGTTACAATTGTAATGACAGCTGTAGACAAAAACGCACAGCGAATGAAAAGTACACGCAGCTACCAAACGCGGGATTTACTACGAGATATGTTTTGCATTCATTGCCGCTCTGATCAATTTACCATGAAGCGCGACCCAATTCTTGTCTTGGTATTTGATCTCGAGAGCCCCTATTCGATATTACGGTGCCTTCATATCGCAATAAAGAATTTGAGGTTGGTTATACACGGGAAATCTTCACCACAGTTACGCCGCTAACCGCTGCTATCTGAAAAAAGCTTGAATAATTTTGGCGTCTGAGCTGGGCCCGCATCAGCAAATTGCTTTTTACGCTAAATTACTTTTTATGTCTGGGGTACCTTCAAACGGCGTTCGTGTTCAGTCTTTGAGTACGTTCGACGGCTCGAAAACAGAGTAGCCCGTACTATATTTGCAGTATCATTTTTGCGGCGTGCTGTTGATCTGAATGCCGAAAAACGTGACGTCTCGGCGTAACGTCTCAGCTGTGCCATTTAAGCAAGCGACAAGTTTGCAACAGTCACTGCAGCTGATATCGCAAACTTACCAAAGCAGCACCGCCCGCTGACGTGAGGAACGACGACGATCTTGCCGTGCGCTACAGCCTCGTCGTCACTAAGCATCGAAGGCACATCGAGCGGCGCTTTGGATTTGCGCTGAGGTAAAGTAAATGGTCTTTATGCAGAACTACGGTTGCTGAGCAGCCGCTATATATATCTTCCAGCACTTTCACGTGCGGCTCGTCTACCCCCTGATTTCGCAATGCCTGCATCTCCGCCGGGGTTTCTACTGAGTCAAATGCTTTTTCGTAATCAATGAATGCTATGCATAAGGGCTGGTTATATTCCGAGCATTTTTCGATCACCTGGTTGATGGAATGGATATGATCGATAGTAGGGTACCGTTTCCGAAAACCTGCTTGATTCTTTGCTTGATTGCAGTCTAAGGTTGTCCTGATTCTATTAGCGATTACATTAGTAAATACCTTATAGGTAACAGACAGTTCTCTGATTGGTCTGTAACTTTTAAAGTCCTTAGCGTCCCCTTTGTTATGAATGAGGATAATGTTTGCATTCTTCCATGGTTCCGGTGCCGTCGATGACACCAAGCACTGCGTATACAGGTTGGCTAGTTTTTCTAGCACAATATCGCCCCCGTGCCTCAACAAATCTAGAGTTATCTGACCCTCTCCAGCTGCTTTCCCCCTTTTCATAGTTTCTATTGCTTTCTTAACCCCGTCCTTTGTCACTGGTGGAACGTCTGACTGTTTTTCCCTACCCGCCAATCTCATTACGGTCCTGACTTTTTCGGCTACTGTAGAGATCTTTATAAAACTCCTCGGCTACTTTGACTATAAATAAGGGGGTTCACAGGAAGGGAAAGGCGCAGTATCTGTCACACTTGTAGCTGTAGACACCTCAACCGCGCCGTAAGGGAAGGGAGGAATTTGGGAGTGAAAGTGGACAGAGAAAGAGGAGCCGTAGTGGAGGGCTGCGCAGTAATTTCGACCACCTGGGGATCTTTAACGTGCGCTGACATCGCACAGCACACGGACGCCTCTTCGTTTCGCCTATCTTGTCCATATTCGTGATGGCGTTGCCCGCCTTGTCCCTTAGCGCATACATCTGCGCAAAGAAAATTCACGGGCCTGCTATTGCCTCTGTAGCAGAGCCACCTCCGCTGCCTGATTGATTTATAGGAAGGGAAAGGGGCGGTAACGGTCTCACTTGTTTGCTGTGGACACCTCAACCGCGCTGTAAGGGAAGGGAGGAAGGTGGGAGTGAAAGTGAAAAGAGAGAAAGAGGAGCAGTAGTTGAGGGCTACGGAGTAATTTCGACCACCTGGGGATCTTTAACGTGCGCTGACATCGCACAGCACACGGACGCCTCTTCGTTTCGCCTCCATCGAAACGCAGCCGCCGAGGTCGGGTTCGAACCCGGGTACTCCGGCACAGTAGTCGGGCGTCTTCTTCCGCTGCCTTGTCCGGACAAAATAGAGAAGAAAGGACAAAGAAGAGGCAGAGAAAGACGCGCGCCGCAACTACAGCCGTCGTCAACCACCGAAGCAGTGGAGGGTGCAATAACGGCCTACAACAGATAAATTTCGGTGGCTGGCTAGCCCCCGCCGCAGGCGTTGACCTACCGTCCCAGCTTCGTAGGCCAGGCCAGACTGCCACTCTTCACCACCTCTCCCCTGCGATGTCCGCGTACGACGTACGCGGACATCGAAGCGGTGTTCCCCAGGTGGTCGAAATTACTCCGAAGCCTTCCACTACGGCTCCTTTTCTCTCTTGCCACCTTCACTTCCACCTTCCTTCCTTTCCTTACGGTGCGGTTTAGGTGTCCACAGAAACAAGAGGGACAGATACTGCGCGTTTTCCTTTCTGTGAACAAATTATGATTATTAAAATTTTTATTTAATTGGTTCACAGGAAAGTGAAGGCGCACTATCCGCCACCAAAACTGAGACCCAAGCGTTCGTTGTGTAGGCTTCAGGAAGGGGTCATACTCTACCGCTTGCCGTCCTTGTTTACATCTGCTAGCCAAGTACGAGGCTAGTTTGCGATGACGATTTAAACTGCAATTATACTTCAAATAATTAATTTCAATTATACGCCGGTAACTCTGAAACAGGCTGCCTCTGATAAGTCAGACAAACAATGCATCTTAACAACGTAAATCATACGGTGTACAGAAACAGCCATGAGCAGTGGGAGGCGAAGTTGGCTCACACAGAGCTCGATGCCCCTTCAGCGCCTGCTGATCGGTCAGGCCTAGAGGGCCGTATTTGCCAATGTTTTCCCGGACTTGGGTGAACCACTCACATAAATAATTTATGTAAATAAAGTTTATTCTCTCCCTCTTCTTTCTTCAAAGGAAACGAATTTTTTTCGAGGCGGGCACACTTTTGTAAAATCCTATGCCATTTTCTCAATGCTGAACCGCGAAACAAAAACATACAAAACCGCACTAGGCAGTGCTTGTGCAATTGTAACCAGTTTTGGCAGAGTTAAGCTCCGGCAAAGTTTATGCCGGGAAAATTAGAATTCGTTATTCCGCCGTGATTTTTGCCCTGCCTTTGCGCGGCTAATGTGAGTATGCATATGAAGACAGAAGGTGGAGAGCAATCTTTAGTGCTTTATTACAGATAGCAATTTTGTTTACTGTGATAACTCATTTAGCTGTATAAGGCTAGGTGAAACATCTGTTCTGTCATTTTGAAAAGTTTGTTACTTGCACAGCTTTTCAAAACAGTCCCGTATACGAAGAGCTTCAATGAGAGACTCTAAAATGTTGAAAACAGTTTTATTAAAAAGCTGAGTTAACCTATTTTCTTCGCATTTTTTGGTGGCCAGCAAAAGCCGCTTCTGCATTTCTGAAACGAGAAAAAAGATAACAAAATTGAGGGCAATAAAATTCTGAATCGCGTTTTCATTTTTTTTTTTTGGAGAAGCCAAGAAATAGGAAAGCCGCTGAGAACCAACCTACTTTTTACACCGTTGTTTATTGCCACAGGGTGCAAAGACTGTGTAAAAGAAAAAGAAAGGGGCATTAAACGAAAGAAAAAAGGTTAGCCAATCTAATAAAAAGAAGGAAGGCGGACGTTTCCCCTGCGTTCCCTAAGAACTTAACTACTCCTTCGGAATGGGGATGATAAGTTATGTACGGGGTCGTTCACTACCGGGATGAACAGGTGTAGAGCTGGTCATTCTCTTCAGAGCCCAATGTCTGTTTACATAGCTTCATGACGAAGCAAAGGGGCGCATGCAAATAAGGACCCGTGCGTGGGGCTTCAAATCTGTTGTCGTTTAGTTTCGGTGCGCATTCGGATATAGGACGTCCTGACGCTCCGAAGGGAGCGGCCACGTGTTCGTGTGTTCACTCAAATAGTACGTGCCCCTATACATTCGGTGCCGTGCAAGCGTTTTGGCTTTTTATTGGCAAAATACAATACGACAAGCTTTTCTTGGTCTGGTACCGAAGCCATGGAAGCGAAATAGGCTCTCGCTTTCTACTTTGCGGAATATGGGCCCCGCATGGAGCCCTTTGTTTTCTCTTAAGTACTTTTCGAGCTGTTTATTTATTTCTGTGCTCCAGTTTGGCCCAGCATTCTTCAACATGAAAGGAAGAATAAATAGAAGGAAAATAGAACAATATAACAAAAGAAAAAGGAAGGCACGTGGGTGCAGGCGGAGAAAAACTAAATAGGTTCATCTCCTTGTAAGGGTATTGAATATCCCGAGGTGGGCGACATGTATCGCGATCATTTCAGCGTCGTCGTTATATATATATATATATATATATATATATATATATATATATATATATATATATATATATATATATATATATATATATATATATATATTTATTTATTTATTTATTTATTCATTTTTTATCTGCTTATTTCTTTCTCTCTCTCCCTTTTTCTTTCTTTTTTCGGCATTTCTTCTTTCTTTCATCCTTCACTCCCTTCTTTTCTTTCTATCTTTCTATTTTCATTTCTCTTCCTTTTCGACTGTTCTTTCGGGTTGTAGTTTGCTTCCAAGTAAAAAACAAGGACGTTTGTGTCATTTATAAATTCGTCAATGCTAGCGTCTATTTTCTCTCGGAATTAAAAAAATATTTACTATGCATACGAAAGCTTTCTTCCGGCACTTGTGATTTCTTCTTGAAAATTCAACCATGCCCTCCCTTTTTTTAAAGAATCGAATTCGATCTGATGCTCTCCCACATAAGACGAGCATACGCTAACATCTGAACAAACGTATGTTTAAAAAAGAAGTTGCATATATAATGACGATGCTTAGCGTAATATAGGATTCTGCCATAAAGTGATGGAGTTTAAACTGGTTAACGAATGTCGCGCGGGGGTCATGAAAATACGCACTATGTGCTGTGTCCCGCTGCATCCATAACCTTGTAAATGAACTCCAGTAGCCTCCATGAAGTGCTTGAATTATTATCGCAGGTCCCAGATTCCCATTGAGTAATTTAGCTGCTTATACACTAGCGCGTTTACCCAACCTGCAATAATTATAATAAAACGCTAACAGAGACGTTCCGACACACTTTTCTCCTTTCAAAAAGATGCCGATCCGGTAATACTGAGGACGAGCTCGTAGGAAAGTATGATCATTGCCCTAGGCCAGATACCATTAACCATCCACGCAAAAGGAACGCTTCTCTAGAGGCCAAGGCAACGACGACATGCACTTTCAAAGGCACGAACATGCCAGTGCCGCTTCGCGTGGTTTAAAAGCTACGCCAGGCTTGGGTCGATTATAGAGTTCAGCGCTCCTTCCATGAAGAAAATGAGGACGCTGAAGCTGATGCCGTCATCGGCATATAGCACCATGCCGCGAAGTCGGGTGGTTGAAGCGGAGCGAGCTCATATGTAGTCAAAGACTCCGGTCGATCTTGCTCAGTCCTTTTTCTGTGAACAACAGCAGGACTCTTTTACTTACGACCAGAACATGGTATGCCACTCAATCGTGAAACACGATGTTCAACTAAAGTGGATTGTTGGGCGAGTTGTTTGGACATTATGTTATGACACTCCAGCGCAATGTGTGTTTGTCTTCCTATCTGTCCGTGTTTCTAGTGCTGTCTTAACATAACACGATTCAAGTTGACAGTGTTCACATCGCACGTCTCATTGCTTCGTACGGCTCGACCTCATCTGTAGCCGTACGGAATTCCAACAGGCCAGCAGACGTCCGTGTCCTTAAGACACTCTCCATGTCCAGAGCCGTCGAAAGGTAGCATTCCCCGTGGGCTTATTCACATCCAGTGACACTACAAAATGTGTTTCCGCATTTAGCTCCAAATGGAACACGGCGACGTTTGATAAGCTGCCGTGGGTCAGCAGTCTACGCCATAGCGAATGAAACACGCTGAAAATAAAAATGCGCGAAGCAACAACATCTTTCGACGAGCATACACACGCTATAGAAGCAACCAAGCGAGCCGAGTAATTACTCCTTTATTAAGGATAACCAAGCGCCTTTGTTATGCACATACTCTGCTTGATAGCCTTTTCCTTTGTTGTCTCTGTACATACCATGAAGTAATTCCCTCCCAAAAAAACAAAAGGCTCTCACGAACACTGAAGGAAACATCGCTTGGAAGGCACAAGTTTGCGCATCGAACAAGCATGTTTAAGTGCCATCACGCCAAAAACAAGTTTCACGTGCAGCCAGAGCACATGCACACAAGCTCGCAGGTTATCTGGATGGGCTGCCACATCAGTTATGTGCAGCCGCCTGGAGAAGGCGTTGCTCATTGCAGTCCGCAGCACTACAATGCGATGCTGTTGTTCCCTATGTCGTCACGAAAGGATATTTTCGATGACTACTTCATTATTATTCAAATCATGAGCTGCGTTTCCTACATCATTACTCAACGCCGTGACAATTATCTCTTCGGTAATTGCATGCTTGAAGGTGTCATAGATGTTTTTGGCCTCGTCAAAATAGCTTTTAAACATGTCCAATGCATGAAAAAAGTTGGTTGTGACAAGGTGAGGTCGATAACCGATCTGCAAGTATTTTATTACATGTGTTTGACATAGTAAGCGGCAGTGCACCTAAAAATCTCCAGTACCAAGCAGGGAAGCGCAATTTGTCTCCTGTGTGGTCAATAATGGGATTTCAAAGCCGCAATTATACCTCTACTTCGGTTAACGTGACCGCCTAATAAGCAGTCAGACTGTATATGGATCCTAATGGGGCCGCACAACTGATCAGAAAAGAACACTGTATAACCGGTTCTAAACTATCATCGGTTAGGTTAAAGCGTTCTTCGTTGTATTCGCTGATCTTCTCTTATGACGTTTGTACTTTCTGCAATTTGTTAAATATTTACCACCTTCATTTTTCGTTTAAGCTTTAATTACTCAGAATGAGAGGAGAACAAGTTTGAAAAGCAATATATTTTGCTAATTATTGGCCAGATAGCCACAACAGTATCTTGCAGCCATGCAAAGGTGTCTCGTGTTTACAATACATGCCTTAAAACCTGGACCTATCACGCAGAGTTTAACAAACGGCCCTAGTAAAAGGATAACTTAGCACTATTAGAGCCGATTTCCTTTCTCTTCAGTGGACACAGTTATGGGATAGTACATAGTTGTCTCCACAAATAGTGGTGTCCTTAATCTGCCGACCGTGATTATCCTTTCAGCATTTTAGCTAAAACAATGAAATTACTCCACGTCCAGGAAATATATATTATATGTAATATTATATGTATTATATGTAATATATATGTAATACATGTGGTTTATATAGGAAAAAGATTGCTCGGAGAGGTTGGTTTGGCTCTGAGTTCTAACTTGCGAAAGCGAATCGGCCTATGTGAGACGCCGCAGTCGAGGGCTCCGGAAATTTCTGCCCCATGGGGTTCCTTAACGTGCACTGACATCGCACACCACAGGGGACCTTTGCCTCCGTTAAAAAGCGGTCGTCACCATCGCAATTCGATCCTAAATCCTTCGGTGCAACAGTCGAGGGACCGAAAGACTTCGCTACCGCCGAGCGGGATATTAAATTACAAGATAATGCAATGAAATCACGATGGTTACCCTTCAGGAAGACTTCTGAAAGGTGCACGCGCTATGCTCCTTTTGATTTTAAATCTTTCGCCTATAGGTCATTAAGAAAACTTAAGTTTCAGTTAGATACAAACAAAAGAAAACCATCAATGTGTAACATATTGTCCAACTTCTTGAAAGATTTTGGCATTTACTTACCCGTTTGTTATTGTCTGGGTCGCAACGTAATTTGTTTGGAGCCCATAATTCTGCGCGCCACGACTTCCCGTTATTTTCTACAATTTTGCAACGGAAGCTGCATACGTCACCAGTGGAATCCTGAGAAATTCAGTAAAAGTTGCAATATTGCAGAAAGAGAAGCTTTATTTCCACGAAACAATTTCCACAAACATGCAAAATGTTTCTGAACTAATGACAACACACAGATGTTCAAGGCGAAGGTCTAGCACATTACAATTCAGTGCAATTCCTCAATGCTACATCCTAGCACGTTAAACAAATCTTGCAAAATAATAAGATTATTATACTAAATAAAATTTGAACAATCACATTTCAATATAATGGTGCCGGCATGGCCAGCCCGGCTGGCTAGATAGCAAATACCCGTGTGCCAGCGCCGCAGAAACTATATGAGGAGGCGCAGTCTCTGCATCACTGGGTACAGTGCCCTCACAGAAGTGCGGCGTGCCTCCGCCAGGCAGCGTCGCTGCCATGAAACAATAAATGTTGCCATGAAGACCAGGCTGCCAAACACGTCGCGCTGGCGCCTAGCATTTGGGCCCATGGGCAGGTTAAAAGCTCTGCCTAGCAAATGGCACATTGTCCGTGCCATTGAAATAAAACATGCTGCTAAGTGTCCGTTGCGCCACAGTTGGCGCACTCCTCATGCAGCGTTGCAAGGATGCCCCATGGTCTTTCCCATTTAAAGTTACGTACCTCGCTCGGTACTCTAGTGCGAGTCCAAGTGCGCAACTTCGCGGTCGAGGTTTTCCTATTTTCTTCCGGCGTGAGCCAGCTACAAGCCATCAGCTCGCTAACACGTTTTGCTGGTGTGATTGTAACCTTGACGTCTGGGAAGCCTCTGTCGAGCGTATCCTTCATTCCCGCCACCGCCCTATAAAAAGTTGTGAACGCTCGGCTTGTGAACTTAGGTGTCGATCAAAGGTAAACGCTCTCCACGCTGTCCCTATCCAGTATAACAATAAGGAACACCCTATGTCCGCCTCAGAGTCGAGGAGTTCATTCACCAGTTTCAACACCAAAATACGTGCTGTTGTTGAAACGCAGGGCAGACCAAGGCCTCCCTGTTCAATGGGAAATGTAAAAAATGGCGGGCAACACGCGGAGTAGCGCCATCCCAAACAAAGGTGCCTGCGAATGACGCCAAAAGGCTCACCGTGCGCAATGGCATTATCGTCACTCGAGCAACATAGAAAATACACGCGTACATTCTACTTCTCAACGTCTCTACTCTGGCGGCCAGTGATAGGTTGTACGTCATTGCCTCGGCTGAAATACGCGTTGCTCGGGACACTGCCTCATTCCAAACACGTGGAGAGACTCCCATTGGCTCAAACGTGACGCCGAGAACTAGCACGACTTCCACAGTAGGAATGGGTACAGGCAGTGGGCCTAGACGAGCGCCAAAAGCAAGGGCTTGCTTTTTGCAGCGTTACGGGCAGCTCCAGAGATGCTCGCGTAGGTGTGAAATATGCGCAGAAGAGTTAAAACGCTTGCCGTATCACGAAAAAACAAATAAACATTGTCCACGTACGCCAAAACCGACACAGTTTCCCGAACCCTCGGATACTGCGGCCAGAAACGAAGGCGGCGTAGAAGTGGATCAAGCGACAACACGAAAAGGGCTCGTGACAGAGGGCATCCTTAGCGCACTCATCGAGTTATCACAATATCTTTGAAAAAGGCACCATCTATGAATAACTGGCTTTGCATGCCGCTGTAGAGCGTACGTAGGACATCAACAAAATTGTCTGGAAGGCCAGAACTGCGAAGTACTCGGACCAGATAGGAATGTTCAACGCTGTCGGACAATTTGCCTTTTCCAGTGCAATAAACCCTCAGCTCACGTGCTTTGCGTAGGCGTATTCAAATACACCCCTTCTGAGGGCGAGGGAAGCAAACATTGATCGCCCTGGTACCGCGCATGATTGGTATGGGCTGCACATGCAAAGAATGTCGCAATCGCCTGACTAAAATTGTAGCTACTAACTCGTAGTCGCAATTGAGGAGGATTATAGACCTCCAAGAGGCAGGATCTGATGGCTACTTATCCTCCTTATGCAGTAACACCAATCGCCCGATTTTGAAGGAGGCAAGTATTTTCCGGGATGGGAGAACACCATTGATAACCTCAAGGAGCACGCCCCGAGGATAGTGAAGAAAGTGGCATAAAAAACCCGTTACCAAACCATTAGGTTCGGACGGAGCAGCCTGGCTTATTGCCTTCAGCGCATCTCGAACTTCTGCCAATGTCGCCTGCTGCAAATAGTGATACACAGGCCTCTTCTGGCAATTGTGAGAGTGCTGCAAAAGACCGCGAAGGCTTCCTCAAGGTTATCTAGCTTTTCCGGTTGCCTTGACGTAAAAACGTCCGAAATATAGGCTGGGAACTCTTGTCGGATAACTTCAGGGTCCGACGAAACCGTGCCGTCTCCCAAAATCACTTCCTCAAAGCGCTGCGGGAAGGATATTTTTTGGATCAAAAAGCACCCGTAGCTTAGGTCGGCAGGGCAATCAAGCTGCAGGCCGAGCCCCTACGTGACGAGCGTGCGCTATCCTCTAGGATTTTGCATTACGGGCCGCGGGGAATTTCTAGATATTCACGCATAGGGAACGCAAGGTTGCCAGCGCCCTTGACAATGCAAAAACGGCGCAATACTTCAATTAGTGCGCCTGTGGTTCGAGCGCGCCGTGCTCTGTCAGCATTTGCCAGTGTCTCTCTCCATGACTGTTTCAGTTGCTCCCAGATTTCCGGAGAGACGTTGCGCACCGCAGAAATAGAGGCTTTTAGCTCTTCGTGAATGTGTGCAAGACACTATATGTCGTGTAAGACCGAGACATCCACGCACCATGTGAGAGTTCCGGTGGTAGTATAGGAAGCGACGCGCAGCGTCACTACGAGGGAATCATGATCTCTTAGACCCCGCGGGAGGGGCAGCACTGTGCATGCCACCAAGCGAGGTGCCAGGGAAGGAGGCAAATATGTCCTAACTATTCCACTGGCGCTCTGACCTCTAGCGCGAGTGGCACTAAACCAGTCCCCATGCACAAGCACCCATGCATATCTCTGCCTTCAACCGCGAACAATTTTTGCAAACTGTTTGGCATGATAGTTGGAAGCCCCTTTACCCGGCCCTCTAACATCGCGCATGGAGTCTAGCGTAAAACTGAAATCGCCAACAAGGACGTACGTCACGTCGTCTTCAAGCAAGTGCGGCCCGATCGACCGAAATAACTAATTGGTCAAGGCGCGCGTAACCGACGTTAGACATTAACAAATCTTGTCCTTCTACCATCGAGAAAAATAATATAAGAGTGAATAAAGTATGTATACTATACAACTACTTTAATTAAGCTCGAGATGACTCTTTAATAACAGACGGGTGGGCCTGTAAACGAAAGGATATACAAGTATATCTTTATTTTCTTAATATTTTAAGCGACATACCTATGTAGCATTGCCTCTTAAGCCATGGTATTTGTTGGCAAGAACGTTTTATTCATAAACAGAAGTTCTCTTATTTCTAAATTCGGAAAATGATAAATGGTGTATGAACATTTTAAACTATTATACCTAAACTCATATCATTTCAGAGGATGGTTCACGCTTGCTTTTTGAATGTGTATTTCGGCTTAGGTGATTACTTTGTTATGCTACATATGACATGGTTGAATTCGTCAAAGGTTTCACTGTACTCTATGTTTCGCATTATTAAGTCTGGTTTGCTTGGAGTATTCGAGGCGATGCCAATACTGCATTTGTGATAATGCTGTTCTCCTGTTACGCTTGAAAACATTCCTCTTGCTTCATAGCATCTCATTGTCGAACCTTCCGGTAATACTCGCCCTTCGTTTTTATATTGTTATTCTAGCTCATAAAGTCTAATTTTCGGTGTGACAAGCTTGATTGTCAATGGAATATGAACTTGGGTCGGTACCACGTAACATACTACTGGGGTGAGCCTTTGAGTAATGAAGCTTAGTATTAAAATGATTTTAACACAGGATGCATAGGAATGACGCGACATTTACTAATAAAGATTTAGTCGTGTACACGACAAGCAGTGCAATAACTAAGCAGAAAAACACATTTCATTAACTGATTTGTAGCAGCAAGTGCTCCTTGTTGAATCTGCTGTGATATTCCAGTTTTAGTGTGGCAAGCCAACAAAGTAGCCTGACAAATAAAGTTATGAAGAAATGACAAGCTACCGAGGAAAATCAATAGCAGTATCATTTCGGACAGGCACTGTTTCTCACCTCTATAGTGATTACTGCAATTTTTTCTCTACTGCAAAACTTTTATTTAAAATGCATCCCTTGTTTAGCTTTAGTTTTAGCGTTCAAGAGTGGGAGCTCCTAGGTTCAAGTACGTAAAACGAGAGCTAGTGTCGTGGCAGAAAATTTTCATACTAATTATTGTGTCCTGCACATCTGCAGGACTCGCGCTGGTGCTGCGTCTTGTTATTACTGTAATTCATTCATGCTAACTGCATATCTCGCACCGTTCCTGGCATGTAATTACATTGGGAGTGATTCGCCCCATAAAAATATCTGTGCAAATTAAATTAAAACACAAGTAGTTAGGAAAACACTCGCATTGCATTTGAATCCTTAGTTTGGGAATCCTTACATTTTTTCCTTTAAAAAACGTTTACAGCAGTGACGTCAAACATTCTCCTAGCATAGGCGCTACACTTTACAAAATGGAAACGTTTAATATAAATAACAACATGAAAGAAGGTTTGTACCGGATCATAAGATGCTCTGTTGTATGGGAAGTACTGCTGGCAATATTTTGTTCCATTTACCAGTGCAATTGTCTTGGCGACGCGGTCATAAGGTAAAAACGCAATACCTTTCTGGTTCTTGATATCCCTTAAACAGTAAGAGTCTGACGACCTGCAGAAAAAGTTAGTATTGTTAACGAGAATTGAGAAAGATACAGCAGTTTTTTCTTTCCACAGCCATTATTTGTTGCAGGTGTATTAAGAGTTAACAAAAACACGCCAACGTCATACCCCCTTGCTGTGCATGGCATAATATCAGATGTCACGTCCTGGAGGTCCATCTTCCAAGCTTGATGGTCGTCGTGGCCAGAATCGCGTTCTGATCGGCAAGTACGTAACACGACATAAGCAGTCTTTGCCTCCTGAGATATGCTCTATGCTGATATGGCAGTAGGGGAGAGCTCCTTTGCGCATGCTTGCAAACGCACGTCCTGATACATGCATTATTTCGATTGGCGTCAGATGCCGCGTCAAATGGTCGAGTTTTTTATAGTGGGGATCGACTTACGCGTTTTCTAGTTTTGTAAAGTAAAATTTTTGCATTTAGCGTATTTTGGCTTTAGGAGTGAGATGATATTGTTTTAAGCTTATGCTGATTTGATGGTGTGTCTATATATGCGCAGCAATGACTACAATTGGTTTTGTTTGCGAATACGGCATTATTCTAAAGAAACTGATTACACGTCCTTTTCCATTAGCTGCAGCCTAGATCACGCCATCTTTGTCAAACTCGGCTGTTTATAGTCCCAGTAATCTACTTCGCTTTAAAGACTGAGATATGAATTTATCTTTGAGGCGTGACTATTGCATTGTGTGTAATTGTGCCCTCTTGTGATAGGTGGTTCTTAATTAATAGATTGTTTGTTAAAAAGTGCAGAATACTGCAATCTAAAGTGGCCGTGTCTCTTGGTGAGCAGAAATAGATACGGAAAAAGTTAATGCTCTTAGAAGACGATGCGAGAGTGAATGATAACTTAAACAGCATGTATACTTCAGGAGATATAAAGAAGCGGTACAGATATATGACGACAATACTGGACAGCTACAAGACAATCATGAAAAGTATTCTTTGGAACTACAGAAGACCGGAATTCTTTCACTTTGCCATATAAACTGGAAGTAAATAAGGGTAAAAAGCAATAGTGCCTTATTCCCGAAGTTGAAACCAGTGAACGGCAAAACGCAAATTCAAAGCTGGAGTTTGTAGAAAATATAAGAAAGAATTTCTGTCATATCGCACAGTCTAATCAACGAGAATAAATAAGAAGTAATACAAATGAGTATCTGAAAGAAAATGGCTATAGCATTCAGAGAACAACCTTTCTTCATTTATTTGTTCATACCCTTCATTGTTCATGACATCCTTTGATGCCCCGAGGTTATAAATATCGCAAAAAGAAGTCATTGATCAGTTTAACCGCTTAAAAATAATAGCGGCGGGGCCGTATGCTCTACAAAGGACCTTAATTCAATCAATGTATTATGGCAACAAGACGTTCTTTCTCCACATTTTCAACAGTTGCCTTCGATTGGATTGTTTCCATAAAACTGGAAGCCCAAAAGTTGTATTAATACAAAAAGGTAAAGGAGAAACTCAAGAGAATAATTTTAGGCCTATAGCGATAAATTCTATCATTGGTAAGATCCAGGGGAAGCTATTAAATAACAAGATATATTTCTTTCTAGCTAAAACTCGTATTCAGCTAAAAACCAAATTCAGATTTAAACAAAAATCTCAGTCACTATGGCAGTCAATTTCTTGAAAGGAAATAGTAAACAGCAAATAGAAAATTGTAAGGATAATAATATTTCTTTGGACTTAAGAATGCATCTAATTTTATAATTACAGAAATCCTAGCAACCGTATTTGCAAAAGAAAACAATACCTAGTAAATTATATATATACATAAAAGCATTGGAAATTTTATGCACTAGGGTAATTGATTATGATTCTTTAAACTGCTCTATAAACTCAAGAAATGAACACTACATGGGGGTGGTCAGCGCTGACCGTGCTCCTCTGGAATCTAATGATTGTGGGACTCTTAAAACTGGCTACACCACCAAAATTCGATATTACACCCTTTGCGCATAATATCTCCACATTAGTCAGTGTTAAGTCTATAAGACAGCTAAAACAAATTGGTCAGCTAGGATTAAATGTCTTACAGTGGGTAGACGAACAAGAATTAATTTTCAATTTTAACAAGCGTCAATATTTATGTCTTGGAAACCCATAACAGAAATGACCCCCCTAAGTTAAAATGAAAGGGCAAAATTTTAGGTTATGTAAGAGCTGACTATATAGGTTTTGTTCTTGATGAACAATTATCTTTGTCCTTGCTTAAAATATTCTTGCTTAAGCAAAACCTAGCCAAAGAGTGCTTTAGTATTTTATAACAGTTTTATGACAGCGCATGCAGCACTTTCCGCCGAATTGGCACTGTTACGCTGTCCGGCCATTGCGGCAAAAGTCGACAAAATGGTTCCCGAAAACACGCAAACTTTCTCATCAACTCTTAGTCGCTGCATTAGCGTCTGGCACAATTTTTCAGGACCAAGGGCAAACTCAGCTGGCATAGAAGGACAACTACAGTGGTATCGACTCAATGTATTTTGCGAACATAATGTTGATTAAGTGGTAGTCTGAAATTTACTTGTGGCCGGTCTAGGTTCTCGAGTTGTTTACTTTGATCTTCACGACATCCCCCTTCTTTTTCAGGTCGTGGAAGAGAGCACGGCACGCAGTGCTGAGCCTCTGGTGGGTTTTTAAACACAATGTTGACTTGTCCATGCTTTCTATCATATAAAAGACATCATAAGACTGTAATGTATAATTGTTTTGGGCTCATGCAAAACCGCTTATTCAATGGAGAGAAGGCAGCAATACCAATAATAGGGCGTAGTGTTTGGCATTTGTAGAAAAGCAAGGTGCACAGAAAACTAAGCGCAGGTGTCCTCTGGCAACAAGCATAGATTAAACAAAATCGAGAACTCGCCCCCCCAAAAAAAAACATTAAAAAACGCTCCAACTCAACTTGGTCTAATTTTGATGATATTGTCTGCGTACGCTCGACGTATATTAATGATACAACATTCTGAAGAATGATACGGTGTCAGGAAGGGTGCTTTCGGTGACTGCGTTTTTCACTGATGCCTGTGTTAGTCTAAGAATTGTATGTCGGACACCGGCCGCAGAGCATGACGAAAGGAAGGCATTGCCTAATGCCAGAAATTACACTAGAAGGGAAATGACGAAGTTTGAAAAATTATCTTCCTTTTTTTCTGAATTTCGTTTGGACACGATTGTTTCCGCAAAGTTGCCACTTCAGAATGTCCAATTTAGATTACGCGGAAAAATTGTGGGCTAGGTTCTGGTTGCCATGGGATGAGCTAATGTCGACGAGAGCCACTAATGAAATCGAAGAGCATGCGCCAGCTATATATAGATTTGTTAGCCTGAATGAATTCACTTATCCTCCTACATCCAGAATCATCACTGCCTAAACTCCTCACTGTTTCTTGGTGACGGTGGCCGCCTTAAGTTTTGTGACAGGTGTACTGCTCCCCCGTAGGTGTAAATATGCTTCAAAAGAATAATTCATGCTTGAACTCCGTTTTAGTGGCGGTCAATGGGAAAATGGTTAGTTTGGTTTGAAAACTGCCACTTTTTTGTTGAGAGACGCGATCAAGACAAGAAAAAAAAACGTTTCTTTCTTCTGCTTGTCACACTTACCTGAGAAACTCGTTAAAGGCGAGCTTACTGCACGCAGAAAACAGATAGTTGCGAATTCCACCAGCAGTGGGGCTCATTATGTAACCGTTCTGTTGATGACATGCTAATATAGACTTGTTCTGCCCATCATGGTGGGAACCGAGTCTGTAAAATGCCATAGATATGCGTGTTCGAAAACAAAGCGAATTAAGCCTAAAACTATGAAAGACACTGTCGGAAACTAGAGCAGGTAAATAATTAAAAAAGACTAGAGGCACGGTCTTTTTGACCGGCTAGAATGTCGACTTCGTGTAATATTTGAGAGCTACAATAGCAAATATTTACATTTGCGTCATTCTAAAAACACTGAACTTCTTCATCAAGTCTGATCACTGAACAGTAGAAATTAGAAATTTGGAGACTCTTTCTTTTAATGAAATATGTGGGCTATGAACCTTCCCACATCAAAATCGCTATCATGCTGTGAATTTTGTGCTCATGATGGTTCAGAAATAAGCTCGATAGACAAAACAGGCTCCACAGTAGATATTGCTCCAAAACGATCCCGAAGCGCGAGAATATAAAATTCGCGATACCGCAGAAAAGGACTTGCGAATTCATCTTCAAGGAAATTTCCACGCCTTTTGATGCTCATGATGCTCATGTGCACATTATAGCTGTTTCTGTGTGCGGAATTTGCAGTGCCTGGCGTTCAGATTAAACTGCGGGTTAAGATAGGTCGCCAGGCCTATAGTACTGTTATTGGCTGCTGATGGGTCTTGTCACATCTAAATAGTTTGAAAGCAAGAAATGTTGGTGACCATTCTCAGCCACTGAGGAAATTGCACGCGGTAATCCTGCGCTCAGGACAGAAGTTAATTTTGGACATGAGTTTAAATTGTGTTTAGCTGTTGTTGGAACTGAAGTTAAGTAAAGCACTGATATTACAAAATCTTACGAATAAATAACGAAGAATACACGATGCTAAGTGATACTCACAGATGCCCCATTTCGTGAATAGCAGTGTGCACCCCAGAAAACGTGCCACCCTTGTCTTCTCCAATAGCGAATTTTAATCTTGGTGTACAAGCTCCTTGAACATAAGCGAGTCCTACATATGGGTGAAGAATGCAAACAGAATGGCATTTCTACAGGATGACAATGGGTTTATAATATCGAGATAGAGCATTACAAACTGACCTAACCATGTTAGTAGTTGGCTCTGGACGCAAGTAGAATATACGAGACGGGCTAAACAGACAAACCTCTTAAAAACTACATTTACATTTAGTATATTACTTGCTGTTCCTAAAAGCTGTCACCAGCTTCTTATAGACATTATGACAGAACAATAACGGTCATGTATAAAGCCGGTGCTTATCATTGATATTGAAGGAAGGTTTTGAAAGTTAGAATAAAAGATTTCTAAGAAAAAGGAGAGAGTGGTCATAGAACGCCACTTTCTGTACGTCAGTCATAAGACTACGGAAGCACAGAATTGATAGCTGGCCATTTGTTATTTTAAATAGACTTCTCAGGAAGAGTTTGTTTACCGCAGTACAGCATAGGCTCGTATGAAAATGTTTGAAGCTTCGACATTTTTAAGCTTTGCATTTGGCTAAACGTCTCAAAGTTTGCCTAGCTCGTCGAGCTTTTAATTGGTCAAGATATTCGCTTTATTCTAATCAGCAATAATTTTATAAGTGCATGTTGTGGACAAACCCAGATGAAATATATTCCGCGACATTAAAATACAGACGGCAAATTTCATTCGTGAATAGTTTGTCGCATATGCGCAATAACGTAATCTTTACATGCAACCTTTTTGGGGAATGCTACGAAATCTCTCCTACCAAGTACTGCTGAAGATATTGTTCCGTTGTGGTGGTACGCTGCGTCTCGTCTGAAAGTATCAAGAAGACGTTTATTTCGTTAAAATATGTGTCAAAACATAAGCTGCATCTAATGGTATTAAATAAGATTCCTTGCTGGGTTGTGTAAAGATGCGTAAAATGAATATCGTTTTTAAAGGAATAAATTGCAAGAAACCACAAAAATCATCCAGCCGCTAAAGCACTCCTTCCAAATCTGGGTTGCTTTCCATCCGCAGTTTTCCATTCTTTATTTCCTAGTGAATGAGTGCCTACCGCTTCCCAAAAACGTTATAAAAAACCCAAGCTTTTCGCTTTAGTCCACAACATATCTGAGAGCAGTAATAGCGTTAGCTGTCGTACTACAAATACGGGTGACTAAAAGGCCAAGACTGGGAAAGAATGGTAAGTAAGCATATTAATGGTTGCTATTATCGCTAGTACGCTGCTGACTGAAGAAGTCTTAGCGCTTCAAATACAAAGAAGGAATGACGACAAGTGCGCGTGTTGCCGTCACTGCCATCCTTTGCTCTTCACCGCTACAAGCTTCATTTACATATGGATACGTTAGACAAAAGCGAGTTAAAACAAACTGAAGTAAAAGAGCATTCTATTTGCATTGCAGCTGGGAAAACAAGCATTCGAAAAACTAAGCTGCAAGACTATTGAGATGCTGCCTCACAGTGACTGCTTCATGCTTTCCTATGACCCCCTCATGTATCAGAATTTTCAGAAAAAAAATCATCAAGGGCATTATATTGCAAGGTTAACAGACCCTTGAACTACGATATTTCAACTTCTGTAAGCTAAATGAGAAAGCGGCCGTCTCGCATGATAGCAGTATTTGAATCGCCCAAGTTCATTTAACAAGGTTTAATTTTTCTAATCGTGCCTTTGCCGAGTGTACTATGTGCATTGTAATAATCTGGAGCGCACAGTTCGGAACGTTCTACTGCTTTTTTTTTTCAAAAGCTCAATACGTCTGAAATTAAAGTTTTATGTAAAGCTAATGATCATTTCAGATATACCACAACATACAATACGAAGGGCTCCGCAATGCAATAACAGGCGTCTTAATAGTAACAAACATCATAAAATGAATAATACTGTCTAGAACGCACTAAAAAAGTTAAGTATAGGCTCTACTGAAAGCACTCAATCAATCTACCACGAAGTGAAGTCGAGCAAGCAGTCCTTTTAAAGCAGCCGTTTTCTTTAGTAATTGCTAATTGTTGAAGCAAATATTGCCACTCACCCTGTTGCCAAATATACGACATCCGATCGGAGTACTGTGGTGCTGTTCCATGTTTCATTCGACAGTAGGGTAAGAGTTTCATCAGCGAGCAGCCTACCATCACTCAAAACCTTCATGTATCGTCGCTCTTTCTGGAAAACGACAATATCTTGCTAAAAAGAGTTTTGAGCAGGCACTTTTCAGCATTTCTCGTAATTATCAAGAATTAGGAGGAGTATTCAAGTGGGTTTATTATGCTCTCCTGCCTTCAACTATTCTTTTACCACCAAAAATAAACGTGTTAAAATCAACCAAAACTTACAATTATCGTCTTTCCTCAGTAACACAAACCTTGTTGATATAGCTTGTAGTAGAGGTAAATAGTAGTCGCATGTCATCGCAGGCAAATCGGAGCTGCCTTTTTGCATCACCCGAAAAAAAGCATTAATTATTTGGAACATAGGAAGGTGAAAACCTACCGAAACCCTAAGCACTTTATTCCATAAAGCAAACCTATTCATTTCTGTCGTCGGTTTTGGACTTGATAGAATACCTTTATCAAGATGGGTGACAGACCTCCGGACAAGGCATTTCGATTGGCGGTGTTTCTCATTTTCTATTGCGAATGCCTGGGTAAAGCTAGAGCGACTTCGATTGTACGCTTGATATGGACAGAAGTGCTGGAAGCCAGAACCATTTTCGGGGCTAGGATACAGAGGCTGCCTTGAAGGTCGGATTTGCGTCACTAAGAAGATGTTTGTCGTCAATAGGCGGGCTTTTCGGACGCATGTGTCGGCGCTCTTAGGATTGCATGTGCTATCAGGATCGGACATACTGACAACTGCGGAAGCGGTGTGATTGCGTTAAATATCAGTAATTTCCTTTAATATTTTGAACGGCCTGGTTATGGTGATTAACGACCCATTATGAGAGACGGCGTGGTGACGCTTTCCTGAAATTTCTACCAGCTGGGATTCTTTACCGCGCATTGACATCGCATAGAACACGGGCGCCTTGCTTTTCGCCTCCATTGAAAAGCAAGTGCACGTTAAATAGAGTAGAAAAGAAATCGAAATTTGATTCGCACACAGCATAATCACTTGGAGTATATTGCACTGAATCCAGCTTAATTGCAAAACGACTAAGTTAAAATAATAACAAAGGACGAAGATGATAACTGTGCTCGAAAGAAATGGAAGTAGGGTTTGTTTCCCGGAACATTCTTGCTGAGGATCGCTGCACCGCGCTGCTCATAGCGCGCACACTTGTCGCTGCGCTCCGGAATACGACGCTTATCAGCTTGGCTGTCGATGCTGACGCGTCCACTTAAAAAACAAATGGCGAGGGTGTACAGTTGAATGGGTCTCTTCGGGTCCTAGCACAATGTTTGTTTGCACTCCGAAAGTTACATTTTTAAGACGCACGAAATAAGAACGAATAATATTTTGCCGTATATTTCGGCCCATTTAAACTGTTCAACAGGGTTGAAGTCAAAAGCTGCCTGCGCTTAGAGGTCGGTCTACACTGACATTAACGTGAGTATGAAGCAGGAAGTGCTAAGGTTACAAAATGCCGGTTTCGCCTCTAAAATAGTGTGGGCTGCAGCGGAACGCATAGCAAAAGAAATGGGGCTCTCTGGCATGGTAGCCAAAGAAGGCGGCATAAGGAAGAGGCGAAGAGCCATAATGTACTTGCATGAGTTCTCAATCCGCCCGAAAATGTTAAAGGGATATGCGGTGTGGACGTTTTAGTCACGAACTTCGAATAGCTGGTCCGCATATGCACAGCAGCCAGTCAGGAAAAAAAGACAGTTTGCGCCAAGAAATACTAAAGCAAATTTGTAAATATCAGTTGATGTTTAGCACTCCTGTCCGCTTTATTCCTTTGTCCTATCTTATGCTCTAGTATTCTCGATGAATCATGAGTTACCGAATCGCCCAGCTTTCTGTCCTTAACAAGTTTCCTATTACCTTAGGGAGTTCGCGACATAGCAGCGTAAGTTCAGATCGTGGTGTTCTTGGAAAGAACGGAAAAGTTAAGTAGAACGTGATAACTATTTATCGGGACATATGGAAATGAAATGTGGAGGCAGGCTTCGACATGGCAGAAATAAACAGGGATATGCATGAAGCAAGCGTTAGTAAAGCGGCTGAACTAGGTGGCATCCATTTGACTGGAAAAGTGGGCGCTGAGATCAGCTGGTTCTCCGCGGGCGCGCAGTTGATTTTCTAACGGGTCCAAAGGAGCTGCAGGGGTATGGTTCGGTAGAAGCGAAGAAAACGCATTAATGGATCCTTAGCCCAGGAGTGAAACTACAAAACAAGAAAGGAAACACTAGGATTAGTTGCAGAAACGTGCAAGGACTCTGAAATATAGTGAAATGCTCAGAAATAAAATATTGTTTGTAGGACAATGAAATGGGTAGGTGGGTGACAACTGTATGTCTTAGTGGAGAACCAAATGAGAAGGGGTATTGGAAGTAGGTCATGATGGACACTCTGGACACTCTAAATGGTTATAAATGTTTCGGTGATCCCCTGGGCTCAGCCCACTGTTCGAGGCTGTATCCCTAGCTGCGAGCTGTGTATAGCAGCCTGCCGTCGTTGCTGATGTTGTGATGCGTGCCACAAGAACCCAAGTTTGGGCAATAAAAATGATATACCTATAGTCAGCTATGGTGCTAGGACTTAAGTGGCTCTGAAGAAAAGCGTCACCGGGATGTACCATGAAGAAATTGATATAGGTCATGAATGTAACCCTTGAGGTCTGCACTGCAAAATCTGGTGACTTGTTTTGAAAAGGTTCATATGAAATAAGGAGTAGGCGGGAATTTCTATACAACAGGATCAGGCAACAATAGTTGCGAGCTCTGTCTTTTGCACTGCAAAAAGAAGTCAGGTCACTTGACAAGTGTGAGTTGACGAATGCTCTGCTATTGAGTGTCAACAGCCATGTTTTTATGGGATGCAGTGAATAGTGCTGAGGTGATTAGGAAATAGGTGATGATTGAGATGCTTCTGAAATGTCAGCAGCACCCTTCCGGGGATCGGATTGGGCAAATTGCATCATTACAAATTGCTGTTGTGGAATCTGAGGAAATATACTTAGACACGGCATTTGCTAAGGCAATTGCTGCCTCATTCGCTTCCTTCTCGGAATCTGATTGATTTCAAATCGACGCACTAACATTGGGATTTTACGCTCAGCGCATACAGCTTTTTCGGCGGAAAAGCCATTTTAACCGAAATCACAAAATGTGTCCATGAAAATACGTCCAAAATTTCCCCATCAAATTTTTTACGCAACTGTATATTGAACAGCGTGCCGGTTGGGAGGGGGGAGTTTAGTGCCATAGCATGTCGCTCTCCATTTAGTTTGAGGTTTCTAGTCAAGTTAGAGGCTAGTTTGTGATAGCGATCCGAAGCAAGGAGGTATGCACCTCAGACAAGCGCACTCCGCCTTGATGCAGAGGGTAAAATGCCCTGCTACTGTGCCGGAGTACCCGAGTTCGATCCCGACCGACGGCGGCAGCATTTTGACCGAGGCGAAACGGAGAGACGTCCGTGCTTTTTACGCTGTCAATGGCCGTTGAAGTTCCCCAGTGGTAACATTTACGCCGCAGCCCTCCTCCACTAGGGCAACGTTTTCTCTGCTTTGAATTTTACTCACACATTGCTCCCCTTCCTTACGGCTCTGGCCAGGGGTCCACAAAAAAGCGTGAGAGATAGTTTGTTTTTCCTTTCGTGTAAACCACCTATTATTGCTAACAAACAATTTTAGGCTAATCACGGAATGGGAAGGCGGTGTTAAAGGCGTTTTGTGTCAAATTTTAAAGCGAAGCTTGGGTGCCTGCCTAATCTTTTAATCTGTTTAAGGTGGCAGGTTCGAAAACTGGTAATATTAAATAATACGCGACAGAATATGGAGATCGTTCAGCCAAAAGGCCGTTTTCATAGACTTTGCCTGCGGTGATTAGGAATAATCCTCGGCGGAAAACATCCTTATAGGTGGACAAGTGAAGGCATTCCCAGCACGTGATTTGGCTCGGCGAGTTTAAACACCACAGATACAAATAAGGCTAAAAGTTTGAGGAGGACATAAATTACGGCAAAATTGGTGAAGAGGCTGCTCTAGTTTGGGTATTACAGAAGATAGGCGTAAATGATTACGACGGACTAGCGGCCATTAGTGCTCCAGCCACGCCTTTCTGAATGCAGTGTGTGCACGCAAAGCACAGGCCACTAGAGGCCCTGGTAACAAGCATGTTAGATGCCCATCTACTCAAAGCATTAGGATGCGTATACCTTACTGAAGTGTGCTTGCGATGTAACAGTAATAATAACTGTAAAAATTTACAAAGGCAGGCACGAGAGATTTGTGAAGAACCGAAGACTAAAGAGGCGGTTAAATGAGCCATCACTGGACATTTTCAATCGAATCTTCCAAGAAAGATTCAAAAATTTTAGAACATAGTTAAAACTTCGACATCTTTACGTAGTACAGAAAACTATACTTACAGTATAGGTCCCATGAATAGTTTTGACGAGAACAGATCCTGGAGGGCTTAACTGCTGCAAATGCAGGCTTACCTGTGTGTTGAAGGAAACGTGACGCCGAAATGACATGAAGTAAAATAGGGCAAGTTGATCACAAAGTTTTATCTTTTTGAATGTTTTAGCAGATATCTATGCTGCTGAATCTGGCGCTACAAAGTGGTTAAAATTCAAAGCAGTAAAAGAGCTCGACTGTTATTCTTAGCAATAAACACGAACATTTTCTAAGCAGTGTATTAGCATTGTCTGGTGTTTCTGAAATAATGAACTGTGTCTAGTTGAAAACAAGTGCACGCGAATCTTAAACAGAGTTATAAATACATCTTTGGAATATACAGCCCTCTTCGAACCAAGCCCTATACGAACTTGTCTGCGTGTCCTTAGTGGAAACGTGAACGAAAGGCTCCTGGCAGGGTCATTCTGATATCACCTTTCCGTGTGAAAGGAGCGGCCTGAGTTGGCAGCTCCTGTCAAACGTAATGTCAGGAAGCCCTACATTCAGTTAGTGTTCAGCCATGTCAGCTGCCAGCTACCACCTGCCAGCGCCATGGTCGGGAGTTTTCGCTCATACCGCCAATGCAGGCGAACGGCGCTGGCCCTGGCACCGAATTTATGGTGAACGAGGCCATTAACGCTAACAGTTTGAAAGGATGTATCTTACTTTCTCCCGCATAGCGTCCAGGTGCGCTAGATTTGTGACTATATGCGCTGCTGTAAAAATAAATTAATGCAAATGATGTCTATAATACAGGGTAAAACAATATTGGACATAGTAGGGACGTCCTTAAATCTATATTATTGACCTCAATTAACCCACAGTTATCATGTGTACTAGAGGGGTGAAGGAAAGAACTGAGAAAAAAAAATTATTCACGCACGCGTCAATTTCAATGCCTCAATGGCTGCGGAATATGCACGAACGACGGAACTCAGGCCTGCGAGACAAATACGGAAGCAGTGCCTGCAGGGATGGCTTAGGTACATTTGCGTGAGTTGGTGACACGCTCATTTTATAGTCATGGCATGCTTGAGTCTCTATCGCATCTAGTTTATTGCTTGATCACTCGGTACCTCTTCAGTTTATTGTCGTTGTTCTGAAAACTGTTATATTAGGGGTTCAATGACTACTTTGTCTAAAATATTAAACATTTGAAGCAATCATGAACAAACTCAAAATGAGCATCTCATGCTGCAATGCTGTTTTCTTACGTGTTTTATAACTGTTGAGTGTTTAAATGGGGCTGAAACAATGTCATGAATCAAACTGATGATATCTATCCTGTTACTTTAGCATGAACATTTGAGAAACTTAGAATATACATAGGATATTAGTAAACATTATGAACCATTAAAACTGTCATGGAAACGAGAGCGGGGGTAGAAACAGTGTAACGAATTGCTCATCGCGGAGCTCAGGAGAGTTCAATGAGACACTGGCAGCAAAGGCAGCGCAATAATACTTGCCGACAGGAAAAATATGATCACGTATTCGACTTGTTCAGTGTTGTCCTTAAACTTCTCGGTGTGTTTTAGGTCGCTGATGAAATACAGGTCAATGGTAAAATTTTTCGGAAGCGATTGTGATCCTGTAAATAATTCTTTAGTCAACTGGGAGATCGTGAATGGCGTTACAATTAACAAGGAATGCATGCAAACATACCATTTCCTAAGATACTTGCTCTTTCTTCAAATTGGTTTTCTAGAAGCAATAATGTTACCGGTAAGTAAAACAATGCCGGTCTCAAAGAAAGTTTATAAATGATTTAAACGTCCTTATTGTTGTGCAACGCCAACTGCCCGACAGCCCCATGCAAGTGGAGTCTAACCTTCCCTCTTTACGTTCGTGAATAATAATTTTCAAGTCCTGCAACCTTCTTTATGCGCTAATGCAGTAACCTAACAACACATTAATAGATTGGGATTGCTTGGGCTTCGATCAATCCAGCGACTTTTCAAAGAAAGTTATATAAAAACGTAATTTCTTTACTGAAGGAGGCAGAGATTGATTCATTAGATCTTCTGATCTCGGGGCAAGAAAAGAAGTGTATTATTTCTTTGTAGAAAAGTAATTTTACAAAAACAGATGCTATTAACATGACTTCTGTTCTTTAATTCTTTAGTATGCAGCGCACTTTCCACTTAAAAATTTTGCCATATCTCTCTTGAGCGCATTTATATCCGTTTTTTGGGGAGAGGGGGGTTGATGTGTAAGACAAGCTCTTAAATACATGCCTGCTACTTCGATGTTTCTCAATTCAAGCGATGATGTGCTATTTAGCGCAGAACATCCTAAAGGCACCATACCCTATTCTTACTTGAGCATAAGGTTCATTTGGTTTGCTGGAATTCAAATTTCAGGACTATGCCACATAATTATTGACCGAAAATAAAATTTAATGGTAACTAACCTGCTGCGTCGGCGACTGCATAAATTCCATCTTCCACCATAACCTTGGATATCCGGTGCTGAATCCTTCCTGCTGCTGATCGGTCACTGTATGCTAGAGGCTCAATCCGATGTGTGCCATTTAAAAGGCCAACCTAGTTGTCCACGACGAATGGTCAATGCAAATATTCTGGCCAATTGCGCGACAAGCAAGCCAATAGTCCTAAAACAAGCACTTACTACTTGGTAGATTCCTTCTGAACGTGGGGTAACAATTAGTGAAGCCTGGTTGGCTACATCTTTATACAGGTGTCTTTCATATAGCGCTCCGTTCACCTTCAAAGAAAAAGCACTTAACCAACGTTGGTCTTCTTGAGGCCACCGACAACAAAATAACCTGATTAAGACAGCATTTGAAACATTGGTGCTAGTACAATAACGCTTCAGACATTCAACTAGGCACTGCTGCCTTCTGTCTTCACACGTCCGGAGTCTTAGGTAGAACGAGAAATCAATTGTCGAAACGTTGGCTTGGCTTTTGAACTGATACTCCCGCTCAACCCTTGTTCGATTCTACTTCTGTCCAGAGTATCGGTATCTTTAAAACGGAGAAGCATCCTTTTCCCTTACCTAATGTCTCTAAAGTAGGGGGCTGCTACAGTACAGACTCCTCACCCCCATTGCATGAAACTCAAGGCCCCTACAAGGTTTTCAAGAGTGTGTTAAGGCGTGCATTCAAGTTGAAGAAAAGATAGGGTTTTAACGTACTGTAAGCAAATAGGATCTGCGAAGATTTTGTTCTGCCCAAATTGATAATTTGAGGGAGACGACGACGTAGGATGCATATAGTGCCACCGCATACTGCAACGTGTACCAAGCTGTGTGATTGGCTACAGCGATAGCTACGTCGTTGAAAAAAATACAGCGATAGCTCTATACAACGTTCTGTAACCGCTTCACACGAAACATTTTTGGGTTCGAATGTGATGCGCTCCGATATTTTTAATTGTCTGAAAGTACTGAAAGCAGAGATAGAAGTTTTAGACAATTTTGCAAGGCCATATGCAAGGTGCCACCTGATTAGAACAAATGATACGGCGTGAAAGCATTGTTTGAATTATCCCAGGCAAGGAATTGGACGCCACATCTCTACCGAGGTTCGTGCGCGTCTCTAGCGCTTATGTTCGGTTTCATACCGAAAAAGCATGATTTTGCTCGCGATGCTGGGGTTAAAGAAAATGATTTGTTACCCTCTGTCAAGCTTATATGACATCGTGCTGTTCCCGCCTTCGAACTCCCCTTTGAGACTAACCACCAAATTTTGATAAATTAGGTAAATAATGGGTTTAAGGTATTTAGCTGAATAATTCGAAGATCTCTTCAGCATGTTGTGTCCGCCGCGAACTAAAGTTTGTTCCTGCAAATATGTTTTGTATTTTGAACGCATTTTTTTAAGGTTACTTAGCCTTTTTTGAAAGGCTAAGTAACCTTAAAAAAATGCGTTCAAAATACAAAACATATTTGCAGGAACAAACGGTTACTTAGCCTTTTTTGAAAGGCCCTGCACTATAATCCTTATGCTTGACACTGGTTTTTAGCTATCAATGTAACACATGCATGTGATATGTATGTGCGGACATTTGCTTCCAATTAGTTTTTTGTAATGTTACTTCAGCGCCGCATTATGATTCAAACGCAACAGTGATTTTACTTAAGCGAAAGGTAAGGAAGCTCTCTTTGTTGATTTTCGAGTGCGTGAATTTTTTAAAAATTGTCGGATGATACAAACCTTATATACAATTGCCTACACTGTTCAAGCGCGTGCACACATTGGTGCTGCTTGAACCTGGACATGACATGAAAAATAATAACCTTGCACTCACATGTCTGTCGATGATACCACCTTCTCTTTCTTCTCGCAAGAGAACAGTGTCCGCCAGCACAGATGCTTTCTTCAAGATTAGAGAGTAACCAGGGTGAATGAGTAGAACTTTTTCTGAGTCCCCTTGCCGCTCTTCATAGACTTCTGGGTAAACATAGATATCTTGTTCTGTAGCGGCTTGCTGGTGTGTAAGGTCTGAAAGCGAGGAAAATAATTTAGTGCCTGAATATGCTAGGAAGCTTCCACTCTTGCCTTTGGAACATAACCTTTTTCGAGGGACATAAGTTTCCATAGCGTTCGTGTCTTGCACGCTTTAAGAACATTTGCTGAAAAATGCATCTCCAATGGATAAAAGTTTCAAAAAACGCGCAAATCACACTTTCATGAAAATTTCTTCACTCGAGGAGATCATTACTTGAAAATGAAATGAGTGCCTTGCACGCACGCAAGTATTTGATTTTGTGCTGATTCTACTTATACCTCCATTGCAGATGACTTTGCTATCCGTCATTACGAATTATGCTTTCTCGTGCAATCACAGTAGAGATATAGTAATTATCAAAAGTGCAGAATTTTAGAAGAAACACATTAAATGTTTGGATACGTTACATATTGCAATAATTCCGCGAAAAATCTGGAACGCATTCATATCTTTCCAGTGTCGTGCCGTCTGGTGTTCTGGAGTGTATCTTTAGGCTTGCTTTGAATTTTGCTTATATTTATCAGTGAAATATAATTAACACAATTCAAATGTCAGCAAGACTTTTCAAGAATGACTGACAGTGAAATACTATGAGTGGTGTTCTTCGTCCATAGAGAATGCCAACAGCATTGTATGTGGCATATCATTATCATTCATTTTTTGTCTTTATTTCTGGGCAGACAGGAGACTGTCCAAGTGGTCGAGTACTAATATTTTTTAAACCTCAACACTGCAAGCTCTTTGAAGGCAGTATGCGGTGTAAAGTATAGTAGGGCAGCTACGGATATCAGAGAACAATGACCAGCCTGAAGCAGTGACAGCCACCAATTCCATCTTCTTGGCATTCTTCTGTTTGTGTTTTTGTGGCAACTCCAGTGATTGCTTTCTTCAAAATGGCGTAACTTGATGACAAATTCTGAGGAAAAGAGAAATGCAGAATTAAGCTGAAATGCATGAAAAGTGATAGCAATCCAAAATTTGATACACTGAGTAAATGTACATTTGAATTACACTGGCCTTGAAGGTTGTGCATTCCTTTCAAATGCGTTTAAACTCATAATACATAGCAGGTAGAGGTAATTGACTATGTCATATCTCAGCACGTTGGTTATAAACGCTTTTGGTATGATTCGAAATGGCTTTTCACTTGTGAGCTTGCAACTTTCGGGATGGAGGTTAACCGTCGATGCAAAATGAGTACTTATGACACATGTCATATTTCTGCGCGTGTAAAACGTTCCGGGATATAGAGTGCAGATTCTTTTCTGAATTATGCGAGATATATTATATATTTTGTTTTTTGTTGAGCAGTGGGCCGGCTGTAGAAAATGTAAAGCTTCATTCAAGGTTGCCTTGAAGACTTAGAATAAAGTTTTGGCCTTGGCTCTTATGCACCGGAAACAATGCAACACACCTCAACAGACCATGAAATTGTCAAATACAATGCACCCATGTTCATGGCCATGATATTCTTACTGCACAAAATATGAAGATTCCTACGTTGACGACGCAAATTTAGGGCAATGGAACATTATTAATCAACATTTATTTTCTTAAATCAGCAGTAGTACGGTTTATACATAAATTATTTTTCCAAAGACCTGCGTAGTAAATGTGTTTACTGTGGGTACCAGTGGTACGAGCCCATACGAAAAAATCTTCCGCTTGAGGTAATCCCTTACACCAAACTCTTCGGTTCTGATAAATTGAAAGACAATTGTCATGTTTCCTTCGCCCTCAAGATGTCGAGAATTAGTTTACTTTGAAATTATCGAATATGTCTAAGTCACATCTTTGTAATGATGAGTACAGCTGATTTTATGCTTGCAACAATCATGGTCAGAAATACAGTTTGAAATCCCTACTGTTTTACTGCATCCTGCATTGATGAAATCACTCCATACCAGAGGGGACTGAGACAGAGAGTAAAAAATACTGCCACGTCTAACGAGTTAATTTGCGAAGAGATAAATGGAGTCCTGATTTGAAAACTGCAGAAGCCCGACCGCCATTACTAATCCCGTCAATGATCCCCAGCGTATCAGTAAAGGTTTAAGAAGTTGGGCTCTGGTCGTAAGACATATAGTCATCATAAAATGTTTCATGTTTTCTTTTTTTCTGCGCGATCCCATGAAAAGTGGAGCTAGTGTGGGACTTGAATGAAGCCAGGGACAGGTGTTATGGTATTGAGTGGCATACATTTTGGTTTAATCGCACAATAGCATTAAAACCCCCGCTCTGCTGGAAACATGTCGTTGTCGTCTCGTCACAACATTAAGCGAAAAATCTCGAGCATAGTTGTGGTACGTTGCAGTTGAAGGTGACATGGCCTGCTCTAAATGGTCGGAACGGTGTGTAACTTAAGAGACCATAAGTAATTTATCACTAATGTGTTAGTTTGGACGAAAGAGTTTGATACTTTAGTGATAAAGAGCACTTATATGTAGAAGCACGTATTTTTGTGCAATTCGTATTATATTTTTCGCTAACTCCGTGTAGTCTGACCGATTCGTGCTTATTAGTGTCCTCGAAAGTCTCGAGCTGTCTCGAACGTCCGGACCGACGGCAGCTCCGGTGAAAGTACGAGCGAAGAAATCCTGTCATTCATCGCCTGATCCAAGTGTGCAATACTAACTTTTCATCGTCGGAAGTCAACACGTGCATCACGCCTTAATCACCACTTGGACGGTTCACAGGAATATCGGGGCCTTGCGCTTGCGCTGACTGCTGGCCCGCCACCTGCATCAAGTTAAATAGCCGAAGCGCGAAGGACAGGCCTTCATACGGCAACAGTATTCTTATTTCAATAGTCAACTAATCTTCCTGCACTTCTGCAGGTAAACAGAAACATCCTCTACGCTCTCTCAAAGGGCGGTTTTCACATTTTCGCACTGCTGCCGAATGGTTATCGGTCTGCAGGTGAATGAACTTTTGGTATACTAGTCTGCAGCGTGGTGTGGAGAATGACTGGTCGCAGCACGAGAAGCGCTAGGCGAAAAAGCATGATGATAAAAAAACTGGCGAAAACAGCAACTTGGAAACTCAATTTGATAATTTCCGAAAAGAAGTTCTGGACCAATTTCAATCATTACATGCTAGCATTAAGATCTGTAGCAACGCCTGCGACGAAAGGAGTGTAACGAACAATGAAATAAAAGGCTACTAAAAAATAAAGACCATGAAAGAAAGTAGCCAAGCATTCAAAGAGGAAAACCGCAAGCTAGCTGAGCGTGAAAACCAGCTTCAGCAGTATTTCCGCTGGAATAACTAGGAGATCAGGGGAGCGTCACCTAAACTTGAACCTAGCGATGTTGTTGTTAAGCTAGCTGAGGTGGTGGGAGAACCCATTTTGTTAGACGACATTAACAAGTGTCACAGAGTTCCCAGGTACAACTCAAGCGGAACAAATGTTATTGTTCGTTTTTCCCGTCGCGACAAACAGAACAAGGTACTAACAAAGACTAGCAAAATTGGGTTAGAACTGCACGTTCGCATGCTAAATACCCAGAGCAATTTTCATAAATGAGCATCTTACCAGCCACAACAACAAGCTGCCAGGTGCCACAATCAAAAAGAAGCTAATTGGATGGAAGTATGCATGGTGAAAAGATGGAAATATTTTCGCACGCAAGTGTAATGGCTCGACAGTGTTTCTTATCGCGTCCCTGAGTGGCCTAGACGCCATGACGAGCTGACGCCGTAGGCGGATTTATTCAACTTTTCAGTCACGCTACGAAGAAACGTGAACTTTCTTGCCATTGACTTAAAAGCCTGAAACCTGAAGGCACACGTGTCTTTTCTCCATTTCATTTCCTGTTCTCTGGAAAATAAGCCACGATGACCTCAAACTTCTCAGTTCCTTATATAACCGGTTTGATGTGATTATGGTATCTGAAACCTGGTACACGGGTGCGTCCAGCATCTTTGACCATTAAGATAAAAAATGTTTGCAATTTGTCGTCCGCGAAAAAGGAGTAGTGGTCTGCTGTTGCTTTTAAAACGTTATTTTACCGTGCAGTGGATGAAAATGTTCAGCTTCCAATGATAACTATGAGACATTGACGGTTCGAGATGCCTGTAGATTTTTTACTGTGGTTTATTGCCCGCCACACGCACGCAAACATCTGCTTGTTTCTGACATTTTTTGAGCAGCTTTTGGACTTTGTGTCTGCAAATAAATATTCGCTATTTCTTGCTGGGGATGTCAACATTGACCTGATTGCTCCCTAAAAAATCAAACTGGACTGCTTTCAATTTTTGATGCATATGGCTTTGTAAACTCATAAAAGAGCCTACACGTATAACATCAGTTTTTGAAACAATAATTGCTATGCTTTTCACTAAACCTGCAATAAACTTGCATTTTCTGGCACCATTGTATGTGACATTAGTGATCACTTGCTTTTTTTTGCATTTGTTCACGACAAAATAGCAGTAACGATAGAAAACTTATAATAACACTAATGCTTCTTTAAACAGTTTTCGTACAGATATTCAAGGTCACAAATGGGATCTGGTGCTTGAAAAAACCGATGCCAATTCTGTGGACGCTTTCCAGTCAGAAGTTGCAGTGCTGTACAAAAAGCATGTTTGATACACGTTGCGCAAGAGTAACAAAATTTTACGAAAGCCATGAATTACAAGCTACCTTCTAGCTCAAATTAAATTTAGAAATAGGACGTACTGTAAGTTCGTGAAATCAAGGGAGATGTGTGATGTTGAAACGTTTGAATCGTACAAGAGCCGTCTAAATACTGAGGTCAGGAACGCTAAACACCAGTACCTAATGATGCAGTTTAATGACACAGATAAAACACTGATTTGTTATGGAAAAGTATAAACCGTCTTCTGCGAAGAAAAAATCAAACAATACTAACTAGCTTGAATGTGGGTAGCACCGTTGTGCCTGATAAAGAGCTTTCCAATTTGTATAATGACCATTTTATTAGTGTCGGTACCTCTATTAGTCTACCAGCAGTAGGTTCTGTCCAACTTCCTGGGCCAGGTACAGTTACTTATAGTATGGCAATTTACCCCACACCTGCGACCGAAACCATTATGGCATTTCATAAAATAAATCATTATAAATCACAGGATGCTAATGACATGCCAATTGCTCCTATTAAATATGTCCTAGATCTGACTGCCCTTATTTTGAAGATCAATACAACTGATGAACACATACAACAGCTATGCCTTTGATTACAGCTGTTTTACAAATAACATGCAGATTGCAAAAGTGATAGCACTGTACAATGGAGGTAATAAAAATAACATAAATAACTTTCATCCTATCTCCTTAATACCCATATTTTCAAAAGGTTAAACAAACTATGCACACGCTCTTATACAGATTCCTAAACAAATTCTCTCTCATCTCTCCACACCAGTACGGTTTCCTGAAAGGGAAATCCACATCTTTACAATTGTTAACAGAAACGATAATCGTCATTAACGCTTCGGAATATAACGAACTTGTACTAGGTCTATATCTTGATTTCACAAAAGCATTTGAGTTTGTCTGCATGAAACATCATTGTCTATACTATAGCATTACGGAGTAGGAAGCAGTGCAAATCTGTGATCCTATCTTCACCACAGGTGCTAATATGTAAGCCATAATAACCATATTTCAAACATAGGAAAAATTGTTTCCGGCGTACCGCAAGGAAGTACCCTTGGGCCTTAGTTATTAGTTGTTTATATTAACGATATAATTTTTCTCCTAAACAGAATTTCATGGATTCAGTTTGCAGACGATACTGCAATGTTTTTCAGGGGAGCAAATACTGATCACCTAATCGGTGCGTCAAATCACGCTTTGTCATTTAGAAACTGGTCTCAAAGCAATTATCTGCGGTTGCATGCTAAAACACTCAAGCATTTCTTTTCCTAACTAGAAACATATAGTGAACTTTAGAGATAAACTAATTTTAAATGGCCAGGATGTAAGCATCGTTAATTAAGTGGGACACTTGGAGGAAAATGTTCACAAGCTTAGGTGGAACGGGCACGTCGAGGAACTGCGCAACAAACTTAATAATGTTTGTGAGATGCTGAACATACACCGCCCCTTCCTATTAACAGCAGTTAAACGTATAATTTAAAACGCACCATTTATGTCGACACTTAGCTACTGTCAGTTAGTCTGGCAAACCACATAAAAAATATATATAAATTGAAATAAAAATTTGTCACAAAGGCGCCTTGCTTGCCGTTACAAATATTTCTTGTCATTCCCAAACATGTTATTATTTCTTTCACTATAAACCTCTCATCGTTGAATTCATGTACCCTTTCCTTCGAACATGTACATATCGCTCGTCAACTTTTGACAAGTAATCGCAACATCCTGAATTTGATAAACCTTGACAGGCGCACTTACATCTACAATACACCTTAAAATGAACCGTATGTGCTGCCTAAATGCCGTACAGTCCATTTCGTATCATGCTGCAGTTATTTTAAAATTATCTGGCGCTGATCAATGCAAGCCTGGAACTGATGCCATTACAATCTATTTAGGCACATTTACTTATGAACATCATCTGGCGATTTGTTTTATATTGTCCTTCTTTCACTATGTGTTTTTGATGCAACATTATGTCACACTTATTTTGATGACACGCTTTTAAGTTTTCAAGTATTATTGCTCATAAGTTAGGCATTTTTAAACTGAATTTTATTTTAAACTAATATGCTTTTTTCGATTCCTATTTTGTTCAGAACACAATGTGTCTTATGATGAACCTTTGTAATGTATTTTGAACTCATTGTTTTCAGGGGCAGTGTTTCTGTTCTGCGAAGTGCTAATATTTGTATATCAAGTGCAGTGCACAAATTTAGCAAAATATGATGTTTTATGTATTATGCCAGAACTGCTGCCGAACAGTACTTAGAGGGGGCCGGGCTTTGTCAAGACACACTTAAGAGGCTTTTACCCGTCACCCCCTGTTCTCCTTGCGAGAACCAATAAAATTTGATTGAATGTGATTTAAGTCAATTTACCGTCCTGGGCGTCTTACAATGCAACTAATTCTATTTAGTTTGCAACGTTGAGAGCTGGCGACTGTCTGTATACTTGATAATGTTTTCTTACGCCGAAGTCTACTCTAGCTTTGACATTTTCAACTGAGCACCCAAACAATTTTGAGCGTACTTAATACGCCTACATGCTCGTGCTTCACAAAAACAAAAACGCGTAAACATTACTTATCAATATACGTCTGCAAAACCGACAGTCCATACTGCATCATCGGTGAGAATAAGCGTTAAATATTTATTTATGTGCCAGCACAGTGGAACGATTTGCAATAAATTTGAATATTTACTTATAGAGCACCATAAAGCAAACGAAAAACTTAATGCAATGCTTGCAGAATATTTATTATGATGTTGCGAAATATACAAAGGTCGGTAGACAATTATTTTGATCAGTCGGGGCTAGCGGTGCTGTAGGAGAGGCTGTATAGTTAAGCTTGGTTTGAGTGTGTTCATATGCGTCTACGAAATGCTACAAGTTAAACGGCAAAGCTCCAGCTGCAGGGGTGCAATGATAGATGAATTCATACGCGTTCTATCATGCATGTTTAGAAATAATATATCGAAAGTGTTTCTTGTGGCTGACAAAGTTACCTTTGAAGGTCAAGTAGAGATTTCTTATTGATGTCTGTAAAGTGAAAATTTTACATGAAAAGCAAAGGCCGCACGTGGCCGTAAGAGAAATAATCGTGATTGCCGCTTCACTATATAATGTCAGAGGCATCTTTAAAACTTCGTGTCGGTCTTTTGCACGGTCTCCGCACGGCTATCTGAGAAAGGTTAGAGATAATAAAACACCGAGACATAATAACACCGTTTGTCCACTCCCGCTCCAGAATTTGCTTCCACGCGAAAAAAATATTTTGCAAACTGATCTACGACAGTGAAGTGACCCAATCAGCATCCCTTATGGCCGCTACGGGAAATCTAGGGAAATATGCCCGCGCAGGTGTCATGAGCAAGTCGGCATGAACGGCGGTAATATAGAACAAATCATAAAAAAAATCTAAAGTTCAACCATCGTATAGCCAAGGCCCGCAAGCGTCAGCCATCGGCCGCAGCTGCAGTCGTTGCTAGCGCTCCGTTTTTGGCTCACTTTTGCGCTTGGTAGGTAGGCTTCTCGGCAACGGGCTTGTCTGGCTCCTTGTTCGATGGTCTCGGAAGCCAGTCTGGCACTGCTACGGTCACTGGCTTTAGCGAGATGGCGTATGTGTATGAAGTAATTGCTCAGGTTATATCAAGGAACGGCACTGATGGAACTTTATGAAGGCGATAATGCTTGATGCACAGCGCAAGAGTAATTAGCTGTTGGAACTTGATGAAGTCGACGATGGTTAATGCAAAGCGCCAGAGTATGTTGCAGTTTTACATGAAACGTGACCAGCTGCAGCGATGGCATAATGCTCTGGTGCCTGGACACGACGATGAAGACGACTATGTTTGCTGCACCACACGAGATTGTAGATGATCAAGTTTGCTGCGCAGTACAATATGAAACAAAATGGGGCGCACGAGCATGCGGTGCCATCTGTGGCACGAATCAAGTACTAGGTCAAGGTTTAACCGGAATAACGAGTAACTCAAATGTGACTGCAGTAGAGCTAGCGCTGTAAAAACTTTTACAAGACATGGATTGAATAGTAAGTTTTACGCAATAAATAAAATATGCATAAATAAAAGAACTGTTGGCCTACGGGCAAGAAATCTGAAACAAAGGTGCTAATGATTTCGCATTCGTTGTCATTTGAGAGGCAGAGAAAGGCTCTCTTTCAAGGACATCATACCACGCGTGGTTTGTCTCATATATGCTCATTTCACTAGACAACTGAGATCCTCGTTTACCCCAACATCGGAGGGTAAGGGGGCAGGGCTTAAAGGCTTCGGGGGTCTCGGTTCTGGTACTCTTAAGAACCGAGGCAATAGAACGAGATTCTCGCACAGCTTTCGCCTGCCTTGTCGTTCCCGTTCTACGTCGTGCATCTGGTAATACAGGGCAATATATGTCCATCGCCCCGAATGTGACTAGTGTTGAATTGTCTCACGGCAAAGTAATTAGCAGCAAGAAGATTTAAAACATTCGCTATAGACATCCGGACCAGGTAAGAGCACACTGGTAAAAGGTCCCCTGGTAAATGCACCGGATGCACCATTCTGAACTCATGCGTTCGGAGCCCTTCTGCGGCGTGCTGCTTATTCTTTTACTTTTTATTCAGGTAATTTATTGCACTATATAAATATTAAAAAACACAAAGTAAGACATTTAGGCTCCGCCGTTAAGTGTACGGCGCGATAGCGAAGGCTACCAGCCCGCAAGTAGTCCCGCTTTAGCCAAGCTGTATGAACAGGCCTGTGGAGCTTATACGATAGCGTAAATTCAAGGATCCTCTCAGGCTGGTTCTGATATCACCCTCTCATATTAAAGGAGAGACTTGAGTTGGCAGCTCCTGTCAAACACAAGGCCACACAACCCTACGTTCAATCAGTTCGCTGCCTTGTCAGCTGCCAGCTGAAAACCCAAACTCACAACGTCGACAACGAAGCAGGATTTTCAGCTGAACGGGAACTTTAACGTTATTGCATTAAGAACACTCTATGCTTTCCTTGTATTCGCTGATTTGGAACTTTTCATTTATGATACGTAACGAGCTCATCACTTTCCCTATATTCTTGTCTGGCTTAACATCTTGCGGGGATCATGATATATATATATATATATATATATATATATATATATATATATATATATATATATATATATATATATATATATGTATATATATATATATATATTATATATATAAACTTAAAGTAGGTTATACACGGTGGAAAAACCAACACATTAATCCGATGTTTCGGCCGGGGTCCGGCCTTTTTCAAGGAATGTAGGCTACATTCCTGGCTACATTCCTTGACAAAGGCTGGACCCCGGCCGAAACGTAGGATTAAAGTGTTGTTTTTTCCACCGTGTGTCACCTACTTTAAGTTTATGCCCTACCGGACCCATTCGAGCCTCAACCCCCTGCCTATATATATATATATATATATATATATATATATAGCAATGTTTGTTTAACTGGGGGCCGAACGCGTTCCCTGCCCCACCGCGAAAATTTCTGTTGAAAGTAAAACTGATACATGCACGCGTGAGCGTGGTTCTCTTCAAGCGGCTCCGCCGCGAAGGAGCTTCGCGAACTCAAAGCAAAACCGCACTCCGTGAATACAAGCTTTACTCTGAAACACATATATCTCATACAGCCCCCCGCAGGCCCGTGGCGGCGGGACGAGCGGTTTGTATAAACACATACAGGCGAGTCCACATTCTCGAGGGCTGGGCGGCGGAGGGGAGTCCTGGGGTGTGCCGTTCGCGGGTTCTTGGAAGCGTCGGTGTTCGCTGTTGTTACATATATATATAATGGAAGTACATTTGCCGACCATGAAGGTTCAATATTTTTTTACTTGAAGTCGGCGTTACAAAACCGCTTTTCATGTACCGACAAACACTAGGTGTTCGGATCATCAAGCGCATTTCTCCGGTGATTCCGCATTTCTTCTGTCGGTCCAACATCTTTGTTTTTTGTTGGACCAATGAAATCCTGGAACCATATAAGCTGGGTAGGTAAAAAGAATCAAAAAATGCCGGAAACGATTCAAGATGCCGAGGGAAAATGTTTAGATGGAGACGACACTGTAAACTACATTACATCAGTTATAGCTGAGTCATTTAGGAGCGATGACGGCGTAGCTTTCCCAAATGAGGAGCAACGCAGGCCATAAAACAGCAGTGCCAAACGACGAGGACGAAATGGAGAAAAGGCGACACGAGCGTTGACTTTCAACTAAATTTTAATACACACTGGAATACATTTGAACCCTTCTCCCTGCTTAGACAAAAACAAACCTAACTTATCAACATAGATTAAACCTACGTTTCCGGAAAGGCACAGCCAAAAACCCCGATTCACGGCGGTGAAATTACAATGACGTTTGGTTGACGCACGATGGTGGTGGTGGTGAAAACATTTATTATAATACATAGAGGTATATACACTAGGTGGGATGCCTAGACAGGCACTCCATTGGCGCAGGCGCAGGAGCACCCGCTCGTTAGCCTTCCCCAGCCCTTTGCACGGGGTGGGAAGAGTTTGGTGCGTAGATCTGTAATATTCACATATTTCTTTAAATTTGTAAGCTGAGCTGAAATCAAAATCCTTGTCCGCGTCGGGTCCCGTGGGAAATGCCCGGAGAGAAAGCGCGCGGGTGGCGGCATCGGCTGCCTCATTCCCTTGGAGACCTTGGTGACCTGGAGCCCAAACGAGAGATCGGTACGCGGGATCCGAATCTCTACTGCAATTTTGGTATATGCGGTAAGCTAGGGGACCAGTCCACCCTTGCTGGACGTTCCGACAAGCCCCTCGCTTAGCTTCGCTGGTTATAGCGCTCCCTTCTCCTCCCGTCGAGCCGCGCGTCGTCATTGGCTAGGTCCCATAGAAGATTCTGGAATTTTCTGGCGTATTCCAGGCCGATGAACCACCGTCCTCCCCGGGCAATGGGAAAGAGGGAGACGGCAACGTGTACAAAGCTACGCGCTCTCCCGCGCGGGGAAGGGGGCTTCTCTCTCCATGCTTTCCACGCGACGCCGCGCGGGCCTCGCGCCATACCGGCTTGATGAAAATGTGCGCCGATTTCGTGACAGACGTACAACCCGCTGTTCAACCGCACGTCATTTTCACACATAGGTTCAGACTGTGAGGGATGTGGTGAGGGGGTGCAGGTTTATCATATTGCAAGGGTGATTCCTCGTGCGTCTGCTGACTGTCATTATCACTTGGCAGCTGCGAAATGTGGATTTTGGAGTGTGCCTTTGCGGAAGGTAATTGAAATCGGTATTGATAAGTTTGGTTCTTTTTAACTTTGTCTCAGCTGTAGCGGGTGTAAATCTATGCATATGAGCATTAAAATGTAGTTGAAAATGAGTGCTCGTGTCATATTTTCTTCGCTTCCTCCTCGTTTTTTGGCGCTATCATGAATCGTAATCAACTTTTCACTATTGTTTCCTTCTGAACTCAAGGCAGCGAGATAGAAAGCAACCTAGAAATAACGAATGTGATCTAGAAAAAAGCGGACACAGATATTCTTTACGCACATCCGCGGGAAGAGCCTAATTACAAACCTACTGATTAATGAACTTGCTCGACGAAAGAAGCAAACGTTGTTCAAAGCTTTGGAGACGGTCAGAGCGAATTAAATTTCGGGACAGCTGGCGGCAGGGAAAAACCATTTTTATTTATACGATGAAAGAAGACAGGATGTAAACAAAATCCTACTAGCCGATTATGATAACATCTGTTATGTAGGCTGGCAATGCAAGCGGGGAAATATAAAAGGTAATCATGGGTAGAAAGCTTTAAGCTACTCCGAGAACTTCACAATGAGTTCAGAATTGTCGGCGCTAGGAGGACACCTACCCTATTCGTGCTTACCATATGCACTGAAATAGCTAGGGCGGAAAACAGATCATTACATTGTCCTAAAGATAAAAGGACATACGACAGCGTGCAAAGGTAGCTACTGTGGAAGCTACTAAGAGAGGAATGTTTAGGGCACGAGGGAAGATACTTTCCGATGAAGATATACAGCGATAATAAAAGCAGAAATTACATGGGATGGGATAATATGCACAAAAACTGCGGAAGTATGCAGAGGATTATGACAAGGTTGTCCTCTAGCACCACAGCTCTGATGATTTGTATGATAAATATAGAAGTAGTTACAAAACAGTAAACTAGGTTTTAATCTGTCGGAAATATATGGTGGAATGGTCGTAGAGCAGCGGATGGAGGATAATGTAGGCAAAAGAAGCTATACTGCTTGGAGATAGCCAGGAAGACTTGGACATTTTAATTATTGTGTAGTCGATCGGGACGCTCTAGGCATCAGTTTATCGCAACTCAGTCCGGTCTAATAATTGTCAAAATTTAAACCTATGAGTTACTTTAAATAGAACGCCAAGCCCGGAGTGGCACAATATAAATAATTTGTGGTATGGGTAAAAAAAGGACTGACGTAATGGAAAAGCCAGAACTGTCTGTTAGCGCAGATGGAAAAAATGTACCGAGGTTCATTTTTCATTTATTGAAGCCTTTTATTAATTTTATTTAAAAAAAAGCACAGGGAAGAACGAACATGACATATATTAGCAGTGTTTGGTAACGTATGCTCATGGTAACTTCGTTCCTCGCAACGAGCATGATTATCGTGAGTCCTTTCGCTCTGTTGCCTCAGACCCTATTTCCTCCCTTTTGACTGCACGGAAGAGAGCATCTGGCGACAACGGGCTTATGGACATCACTTTGCCCTCCGCGGGCGAATAAAGCATTGACTGCTGTGTTGTCGCTCCGGATTTCAAGCGCCTCGAGCCTCACACTGAGCTGCTAACATAACTAGTTCATGGACAGCTCGGCTAACCATCTGCATCCGCAACCGTATCGATGACATGCGCGTTTAAAGTGAGAGGCGGATCAGATTCGGGTAATGGGCAGTGCGACACAGCCATGAGCATTAAAATCACAAATCCTTTCGTTCTTTTGCTTCACGAAGCAAACGCTTTGTCCAATCGTGCCACAGCTATGACCTATGCCTTATGTTGTTGCCGTGCCCATCGCAGGTTCGTCCAGCGTTGAATAACTTTTTAGTTTTCTTGAAACATCTCTGGTTGCTTGCCGACGACGTGGAATACAATACTGGAGCTAACATGGAAGACCTGTGAGATGAAAATCAGAAGGTTGCTTCTGACGTAAATTCAGTTCGAAAAGTATCCATAACGGAAGATTGGCGATTATGGAACGCTCGATGTGTGATGTGGCACGCAAGGTAGAGGACGATGAGAACATGAGTAAGCAATCAAGCAGTATATGGCCTGGCGAGGCTGAAAATGAAATGACAGATCTTGAAAAGGAAAGTGTGGGTGACTTAATAAATACAAAGGTAAGTTTGACTATCCCAGCTGTATACAAAATACAAAGTTTTTTTCGCTTAAGAGAATGAAATAAAAAAATCTTCCAGTTGCAAAGCTAGAGACATAAAGCCAAATGACAAAAAAACTACTCAAAATTGAAAGTTTCCAGGACATCGGTGAAGACTTTTCGTCGAGGGTGCGAAACACGACAAGGTGGCATTAAAAAATAAAGTCCGCCAGCCAAACGAAAATGGAAATTGCTAAAATAATTCTGCAGGCACTTGCGTCCCGACAAGCTAGCGCCCAATTTTTGTTATTAACACAGCATCCGAAATTTTTGGGCATATCATACTTAAGCAAATTGTAACTTACATAGAAGAAAATAGACAGCTTAACAAAAATTAACATGGATTCAGGGAGGTGTAACCCACCATAAAGCAGCTTATGCAAACCATCATGACTTACCCCCTGAGATGGATGATTGCGGGCGAACAGATGCTGCATGTGGCCTGTAATGAATATGCCAACTAAAGAATGCTTTGGCTGTTTGGAGCAGTTTTTTAACCACTTAGAGTAATTTGATTAGTATTTACACCAGAATGTAATTACTACGATTGTGTGTGTGCTAATGAACGATTTTACCAAATTTGTCTGATCGTTTCTTCCCTATCGTTAGCTTTTGCTCAAAATGCTAAAGCGTTGGTTGATGTTAGCGATTGTTCCTTTGTGTACTCATGTCATGCAGCTGCATCTTTTTTTTTCTCTTTTTTGTGCTACTTCGTACTTCTTATACAGACTATCTTAAATAGGACAAATGATGCTTCTAAACAGAAACTAAGAGTGTATTGTCACGATTTTGTTAAAGCACTAGACAATATTTTTGTTCCATTTACTTAAATACTCAGCATTACTTATGAAAATTTAAATGCGGCTTAAAAGCTTTGTTCCAAACACGAAAGTTATCTAATGTCATGGAGATGGACCATTCTAAGTGTTACCGACCAGGGAGTCGTAAGATAGCCTTTGTAGACTAAGAGAAAGCCTGAAATAAAAAAAAAATATTAAAAGATTCAACTATCCTTGAAACAAGTTTCACGAGCGTTAGTCATCAGCCGAAGTCAGAGTCAATTCTGCGGCGTCGAATTTGGCTCACCTCCGCGCTTGGTGAGCTTCTCGGCAACGGGTTAGCTAGCCTGGCTTCTCATTGTTCGATGGTCTCCAGTCTGGCACGGCTGCAATTTCTGGCTTTAGCGAGATGGCCTCTGTGTATGGCCTTCTTATCTAGGTTAAATAAAAAAGTGGTGCTGATGGAACTTCAAGAAGTGTACGATGCTTAGTGCACAGCGCGATAATGTGTTGCATTTTTACACGACGCGTCCTAGGCAGTGGCGATAGCATAGCGCTCTAATTTCTGGGCACGACAATCAGGACAGCTTTGCTTGCTGCACAGCCCGAGATGACACAATGGCGTTTTCAGCAAAGTGCGAGATGAAAGAGCACGTGGCGCACGGGCTGGTGTCGCCATCTATGGAAAGAATGATGCACTAGCCCCTGGAATAGCTCGAAGCTCGCAAATGAAAGCAGGAGATTTAACGCTTTAAAAAAATCTCACGTGGCAGCATGCACCATATTCGCCTGAAAGCATGTGACTTACGGCACCTGCTTTGGTAGCGAGCGCATCATCTGTGTTAACGTCTTGGTTTAATTCTCTTGTGTGTGTATTGTTTATGTTTTTGTGTATAAGCATGCAGCGCCGGATGTCGTCGGAGAGTTACGGCAACGTGATTTGCGGCTTTATGACTCCCAGTCTCGCGCTTGCCGCGGTGATGTTGACATACCTTGGCTTGGCTGCTGGACAAAAGATGAGCGCCAGCAGCTTCTGAGAGTGTTCCTTTTCAGACGCGTTGACTCCAGCCGCTAACGTTGACCTCTGAATAAGCAGAAATGCATAGCTACGTTGTCAGAAGGACAATTTTTTCTTCACCAATTTTCTGCAAAAGCTGTTTAGTTTTCCGTTGTAGCCGTATGGCTATACTTGGGTGGATGCCAATGATTAATAAATCTTTTATTGCAAACTCGGGTAACACTCGGGCGATTGCAGCAGAACTACGGGAATCATTCCTACCTCCCCTGGGGTAGGTAATGTCTTCGCCTCTACACCTCCTCTTTATCTTTCATAGGGGCGGAAAAAGCACAGGGAAGTAGGAAAAAACGAAGACTCAGTACAAGGAATAAAATTATGCGTAGCTTAAGAGTAGCAAAATATGAGAGAAGCATATATATATATATATATATATATATATATATATATATATATATATATATATATATATATATATATATATATATATATATATATATGTATGTATATATATATGCGACTTCTTTTCATTTTGTATTTCGGAGTGAACAGCAATTTAACAGTTTGAATATTTTATTTGCAGGATATGTGTAACAGGCTCGCAGCAATTTCGGCATCCCATGAGTCAACATATTTGTTTAGCTTTCACGTCTCGCTTGCCATCTCACGACTTAATGTGCAGATTATGTATTTCAACCGAAATATAACGGTAATCAACCTAAATAATGTGTTAAGATACATCAAATAAATGTGCCAGATGTTTCTGGAGATATATTAATATCAGTCCACATGTTCACTTTCCAACAAATTTACACATTGCATGCTAAGCTTGAACGGTGTAATACTTTAGAGTCCCAAAGAAAGCCAGACTATAAGGACGCACATAACAAAAGAACAATTTTTATATTCACACTGGGAATTGTGGTTATGAGTTCTTTAACGAGTGCAAGTTAAATTTTCATTTCAAATCATTGCAAGCTCGTTTCTGTGAGTCTGAATGTTTTTGAGTTTATTTCGGGCTTACAGCATCTTTGGGCTGAGAACCCTTTCAAAATTTCTGAAGACGGTTGTTCTGATGAGGACAAAGTAACCATGTGCTAGACATGTGCTGGAAATATCGTACCAAACCCCACGTAGCGATGTGGGGAGGGCGTCTGCTTCTAAGCTCAAAGCATTGTTGTCCCCTCCGAAATAATGCCCAAGACGTCTTGTAGATTTGATGCGCCACGCAGGAGAGTAGGTGACGATACAGAGGAGAGGCACACAACCACACACACTCACACACATAAACAACACATAAACCAAGACGATGCTGCACTGACAACTAAGTAATTGAACATCAACATCATCTTCCTTCTCCACTTCTAAGCAGACACACCACTTCGTTTTTGACGGTCTTCCTAGTGATTTAAAAAGTATTTCTCTTTCTTCGACAGGACAACAGAAGGCGTGTGACGCAATCATCACCAGCTAAAGATATCTCCCTCTCTCTGCTGCGTGGTGCATCATGTCGTCTGGCGAACTAGCTCGACTTTCTACTGTAGTATTGACTTGTAGATTATTTGCTTGAAACGTATTTTCCTAATAAAATACAAAGTACTCTTTCCGAACGAGTCATGAGTTCATTGTGCTCATTGTAATGTGGAATGTCTGTTTTCTTACGCATCATTTGCCATACTTTGTTAATCTGTCATGATCATTCCTCTACCTATCTAATGTTTCTTGCCAATTGTGTAATATTTTTGCCCCTTTTTCCTAATGTATGCGTCGTCTCATGTACCCTACCTTAAGTTTGTCTTCCATTTTGCTTTTTATGAACCAAATTGTGGTACCGTTTTATCAGTTTTGTTTCTTATAGTATGCAAAATAAATGTCCTTATCACAAATCACCTGGCAAAACTTTTTCCAATACTGCGGTTTGTCAAAGACTATGACACAGCGGCGTTAATGGCCGGTGCAGCAATCGGATTGAAATTTTCTAACGCTGAAAATAAACAGAAAAACTATAACACACTGTACAGAACGCAAATAATGCGCCAACAGGGCGTGGCAGGATGACAGCGTTTGCTAGCATTCAAACTGCGTCAAGGCTCAGCGCATACCGGCATTCAAACCGCGCGTTTTAAGCCGAGAGTGGAAGTTTTATATTTCCGCTTGACGCGCCAAGGTCAATTCGACCTCTAGGCCTGTGGGAGTGTCCAGACGTTACCAAATCATTTGCCTATGAGCGAAGCCGCGCAATTCCTAAGGCATGTCAGATCACGACAGGATGGCAAGTAAGCAGGTGTGTTTATTCGGCCGAGCAAATGGGACCTGTCTCGGCCGAAGAAGCTCGCTGCGTCCGGCGGACTGACTTGGAAATGGAGAGCAGACGCCGTAAACCAGAACACGTTGTCTAATGTGTGTATAACCTAGAATGTAACCAAATCGAAACTTAGAGCAAAAAACACAAATACCGACCAGCAGCTAAACCGAACTTAACCGTGCTTTCGCATGTCTAACTCAGTTTAACCTTACAGTGTGAACCTTGCTAATTCTTGTTTTTCAGTTATCGCTATACTCGTATGTCATGTCATATCTCGCTGCCGTCGTGCTGCAGAACCAACATTTCATGTCAGCAGACAATTTCCACTGTACAGCGAATGCTATACCTAAGTAAACGAGGCTTCAAGAGGTATATAGCGGAGGCCAGCTCTTCTACCCGGGTGACGGAAAGCGGAGAATGTATCGGTGCGGACGAAGGTAAACGACGCACGCAATTTCTCTTTACAATTTTCTATGCCTTCTGTAAATGCAACTGGATATCCTGGCATGTACAGACCAGTAGTAGACACTACTGCGCTTCCACTTGGACAAATAACATCGTCAATATGAAAGGCGTGATTGTAATTTTGACGGGAAAGCGTGCTCCGCTCCCTTGTGTAAGCCTACAATATATGCGGGGGAATCCCTTAAGCCGCAGGGATATTGAAGGCTCACAAGAGCCTGATTTCAAGCCGGTTGATGAAACGAAGGGGCTGCTGGCACTACATGTGATCAACACTTCCGTTGTTTTATCTTTTGCGAATCATTGTATTAAGGTTTCAAAGTTCGTTCTCCTACATTCGTTTCGCAATACTTTTTATGCAGGTTCTTTACATGCACATATGGAAGAGATAAAAGCTCATTTTATTTTATTTGAAAAGCAGCCAGTGCGATTTCCTCCATTTTGTACCAAACACGAGTACTTTACTGCAAACCTCTTACCTTTCAATTGAGTTGCGTGGACAAATATAGGTGCAACTATATAATTGATGCAGGACGTCGTTTTTAGGAGCACAAGCGCGCTGAACGAGAGCTCCCAGTAAGTGCCCACACGTTTTTTTTTTTCCGGACCTTCCAGCGCTCATTTTAACCCGTATGGCAAAAATGCAACAATCGCGAAAATGTGCATTTTTCAATCATTCCAGTATACATTTCACCAGCCTACTAGGTAGGATCTTTTACTTTAAATTTGGAGAAAGCCCGGGCAAATATTGTTTCTTACATTAATGCCACTAATCATGAGCTGTCTGTCATTGCCTGCCATGTGAGTGCTTATACCTATAGGCTGCTTTATGAGAGAGCCACTTTTATGTATAAGTGACCTTGGAACCATAATTCTTAACGCATGATATTGAGACCAGCTCACTTGACTAGGCCTCTTGCGAAGTCTGGTACACAAATATATCGCTTTATTATTCGCTTGCTCTTAGTACATGTAATAAAAGGAAAAAAAAAGTGAGATGCTCAAATGTCTCCATTTGCAGAGCAACATTCGCAGTTTTCATCACATACAAAAGCCGTTTATGCATTTCTGAAAAGATCAAAAGCAAAATATCATCTGTTAGTCTCATTTGAGTACACTTTGCGACGCCGCATATATAAAACTCGGTAAATTTTTATCGATTCCTTAAGTCGGAAATAGCCATGGAAGGTTTTACGTCTATTTTAGGACCTATGTCAAATTAATAATGAAGCAGACGGGTAATTTTGCCTTTCTGTTTCTATGAAGCTTCTCTCTTGCGCCACCATTACGAAGAATGGAAATCTGAGAAGGCTAAGGGAGGCTGTCGTTCCAAAGGGAGGTATCTGACAGCTTTTTCCACTCTGAAGTATCTGGTAGTCAATGAAACATCCGGCGAGGTTATAAAAGCTGCTGCACGCTGGCAGATATGAATTCATACGTCTTAGTATACTCACTGGGGATTTATAATAACCAGGCATGCCGTATTCCTGTATTACAAAAGGTGTGTGCAAAATGCGCGTAGCTTATCTTAGACGTCCGAATTGAAGGCTAACTGTGGGAGCAAGATAAATTTAAGCGTACAACCTTAACTATTTTGGCTGTGTAGCACTTTTGCTGGAAAATCAACCTTTTTTTTTGTGCATGAGGACTGAAACTCAGCCCTACCGACTGCAGCTGTATTTCCAGCGGGGCAATATAAAACATTCTATCCGGTGCTGTCAGTTCACATGACATACCCTATGTGATTTCGACTGTTACTCAGCTTCCTTACACGACGTGCCTCGGAAGCTATGTCTCGCTACAGGACGTTAATCCCAACTGTAAAAGCTATTACCGCCATGACTCTAAATGTCTTTTTTGGCAGAAACTATGGAGTCGGCTTCGTATCAAAGAAGTCCTGGTAGGTTTAGATGAGAAATGTGTTACTTAAGCGCAATGCAATATTGCTGAAATGAAAATTGATTGTCGAGTGCTATATTAAAAAATCAGTACTTTGTGCCTCGTGATGGACACAGTGCCGCTTCTTCATCCAGAATGTTGCAAAGGAACATTGTACAGCTAGTTAGGTCTGTCGAATTACGTCCTGTGTTCCCTACAGAAAAGCCAAAAGTTCTACGGGGCAATAACCTCATAAAATCTCATCTAATTGCATAGATTCTCCTACGGTGCGCATACTTATCATAAAATATCTTACATAAGTTATGATAATGTACGAGAAACTATGAGATATTACGCAATTATATGCGACTTGTATGTGATTTCTTATGTGAATTCAGTGAGATTGTGTGAGAAAATACCATTTTTTCAATAGGGTTTGCCTGTGTACTGCCTCCTATCTCGTCACGCTAATGCCTTCAAAGAGAGGATTTTTTTTTTCATATCAGGAATTGTATTGCATAGCTCATCTACAAATATCTTTCTTTCGGCGTTGCCGTGTGCGCCTTTATGGATGCACTATCAGCTAATGACATATTACAAAAAAGCCTACACTTTTTCAGGCCGTCCAGGAGGCAGGTGCTGTCCCCACGAGGCTTATGAAAATCATATTGTCAAGGTCGCTAGGCAGCATTTGCAATCAAATATGAGTAGTCGTTGGCAGCAGTTGACAGAATAGCTGTCCACTTACCGTTATAAATTAAGAAACTACGGAAAGGCTCGTACCATTCCCACATCGCCATTCAAGCCTAGACTTTTCGAAAAGATGGGGTTGTTGGGTGGCGAAGCGCGAGCAGCTCGAGTCAGAGTGATTCGCTTTCGTTCACCCGTTTAGGTCAGATATAAGAATGATTGAGTAATACACGGGGCTTTTATTATATGTCGCTTCGTTGACACCATGAAAGAGGTATGCTTTAAAGACTGAATAAAGATTTAGATTCGGTACTAATGATTAAATAAGACGCGAGTTAGAACGACTTTGCGGACCGAAGTGAAACAACTAAATTTAATATGCACTTTATTCGATTAGTCACTCTTGACTGTCCGCCATTTCTACTAGGGTATTTATTAGCTGCGCGCTTTAGAAAGCATTTTTGCAGGCAAAAAAAGAACGAAAACCAAACGCGCACGCAAAAACAATTTGACAGGATAGTCGCTGGACTAGGAACTACATTTATAGAACACATGCCGCTCAGTCACAGCAACACATGCGCCGAGCTACGACCGGTCACTAAAATCAAATTCCTTAGATGTGATCGCTAGAGATGGGGAACATATACACGCATGTCAAAAATTCGCTATATGAAAGGCCGCAGGTATTTAACGCTATAGCTTCAAAATATTTTAATGTTAAATGTTTATTTCGGCATAAAATGAACTTGAGCGATAACAGTAAAATATTTGAGGCGGAAACAGCAGAAAATTCGTTGGTGTTGGTACCTGTGTTGTGAGCGAAAATGATGAGCTTGGTGCTGACAGTTGGAAGCTCACAGCTAAAATGGCTGCTCGGTGATTGGAAGTAGGGTTGTGTGACGTTACGCTTGACACGAGCTGCCAACTCGGACATCTACTTTAATATTGTCACCAACACACGTAGCAAGCAGCACAACAACCGAGCTGGCCCTTTTTAATCAAGCGAAAAAACTCGAGAGAGACGAGGATGAAGCTTAGCCACGTGCCAAGCCATTCGGCCACTTGGTGGCGCCAGAAGATGGTCAGCGGTGTGGCATTGCCCCCCTTCCAAGGGGCATCGACCCGATGCCGCAAGCGTAGGGGAATAGTCGAAAAGCGGGGCAAGTAATACGGGAAAGTCTCTGGCTCTGGTTTGGATCCTGAATTGGTTTACCGATTGTAATAGGGCTTCATTCTGGCAACGTGAACTATTTCAGATTTCGGCTGCCGAGAGGAGCGTACAGTGCCTTGTGGTAGCACCTCGTAGTTCACCGCGCTGAGGCGGCGGAGCACCTCGTAAGGTCCAAAGTATCGCCGCAGAAGCTTTTCAGAGCGCCCTCGCAACCGTATTGGGCTCCATACCCAGACTTGGTCGCCTGGCGTGTAATTCACCTCTCGGTGTCGCAGGTTGTAGCGCTGGGCGTCGTGTACTTGTTGGTGCCGAATTCGCTGTCGGGCAAGCTGGCGTGCAGCTTCTGCGTCACGAATAAATTGGTCAGCACCCACGACAGTGGAGGGAGCAGAATCTGGAAGAAGCATGGCATCCAGCATAGTCAAGGGTTCGCGTCCATGAACCAAATGAAATGGAGTGAAGCGTGTTGTTTCCTGGAGTGCAGTGTTGTATGCGAACGTGATGTACGGCAGAATCCGGTCCCAGTTCCCATGATCATCGTCTACATACATAGAAATCATATCGGCAATTGTCTTGTTAAGCCGCTCAGTCAGTCCATTAGTTTGAGGATGATAGGCTGTTGTCTTGCGGTGGGTGGTGCCACTGAGTCGAAGTACCTCACTCGTGAGCGCCGACGTAAACGAGGTTCCTCTGTCAGTTAAGACGACTGATGGCGCACCATGACGGAGTACAATGCTGTGAATGAAGAAATGCGCAACTTCATCTGCGGTACCACGTGGAATGGCCTTGGTCTCACAGTAGCGGCTAAGGTAGTCAGTGGCAACCGCTATATACCTGTTACCCATGGAGGACTTCGGAAATGGGCCCAGTAAGTCCATGCCGACCTGTTGAAATGGGAATTTCGGGGGATCGATAGGCTGTAAGAGCCCAGCTGGTTTAATGGGTGGTGTTTTCCGCCGCTGGCACTCACGGCTTCTTCTTGTAGAGCACACCATCACGCAGGCAAAATGACGACAGTCCGCGCCTGAAGAGCTGAGGAGGAGATGACACGGTTCCTTCGAGGTATTCAATTAGGGGTAAAAGTTCAGAGTCAGCCCGCTGCTTTCGGGATAAGGTGGACGTCGCGATAACACCAAGGAAAACGGAATCGTCGTCGGAGCCGTCCGCGTGGCAGGGAGTAGGGGCGCGGGACAGACAGTCAGCATCACTGTGTTTTTTGCCGGACTTGTGCACGATTGTAATGTCAAATTCTTGCAACCGAAGGCTCCATCGAGCAAGCCGACCCGATGGATCTTTCAGGTTTGCCAGCCAACACAGAGAGTGATGGTCGCTCACGACACGAAACGGACGACCGTACAAATACGGACGAAATTTCATGACTGCCCACACAACAGCGAGGCACTCCTTTTCGGTAGTTGAATAATTAACTTCGGAACGGGACAAAGTGCGACTGGCGTAAGCGATGACACGTTCTGCACCGTCCTGCCACTGAACAAGGACCGCACCGAGGCCAACGTTACTGGCATCCGTGTGCAGTTCCGTGTCGGCCTCTTCGTCGAAGTGGCCAAGTATTGGCGTACATTGGAGACGGGACTTGAGTTCCGTGAAAGCGTTTTCCTGGTCGGGGCCCCAAAAGAACGGCTCGGAGTCTTTTGTCAGGCGGGTCAGAGGCTCAGCGATCTTGGAGAAATTGTTAACAAACCGACGATAGTACGCGCAGAGGCCGAGAAATCGACGCAAGCTTCGTTTATCCGCTGGTCTGGGGAATGAAGAGACAGCGGCCGTCTTCTCTGGGTCTGGGCTAACACCTCGAGCACTGACAATGTGGCCGAGAAATTTCAACTCGTTAAAAGCAAAGTGGCATTTTTCGGGTTTTAGAGAGAGACCGGCAGATCGGATGGCCTCGAAGACAGCGCGCAAACGTTTCAGGTGCTCGTCGAACGTGTCCGAGAAAATCACAACGTCGTCGAGATATACGAGGCATGACTGCCACTTCAGACCAGAGAGTACAGTGTCCATCATTCGCTGAAATGTGGCAGGGGCCGAACACAGGCCAAACGGGAGCACTTTAAATTCATACAAACCGTCTGGCGTAATAAAAGCGGTCTTCTCACGGTCTCGCTCGTCAACCTCTATTTGCCAATATCCACTGCGGAGGTCAAGGGACGAAAAGTAAGTGGCATGGCGAAGGCGATCGAGGGAATCGTCTATGCGTGGCAGGGGGTACACATCCTTTTTCGTGACGTTGTTGAGGCGTCTGTAATCCACGCAAAACCTCAAGGTTCCATCCTTCTTTGCCACGAGGACAACAGGCGAAGACCAGGGGCTCGTCGACGGTTGGATAACGTCGTCCTGGAGCATTTCTGTTACTTGGCGGCGGATGGCATCACGTTCTTTTGAAGACACCCGGTAAGGACGCTGACATAGTGGACGTTGGTCATCGGCAACTATAATTCGGTGCTTCGTTAGTGGCGTCTGTCGGACCTTGGAGGTTGATGCAAAACAATCTCGGAACGAATTGACAAGATTATCTATGCAGCGTTTCTCACTGGGCGAGAGGTGCGGGTTCACATCAGTCTGAATGGCTGTAGGCGTCGCATTGTCGGGGTCTGACGTGTTGGTTAAAGCGTACTGGCCTGTACATTCTCCAAGTTCTTCAAAATAAGCGACCGCCGTGTTCGCCGTCAAATGTTGGGGTTCACACGTGAAGTTTGTCACTAGCACGTTGGCTTGGCCACGGACAAGTTCGACAAGGCCCCGAGCTACACAAACTTGTCGAGTTAGAAGCAGTGACATGTTAGCTTCAGCAATGCCACTCGTGCCAGTGCTATGATCACATTCGACTGTGACGAACTTGCTCGCACGCGGAGGGATCGTTATGTGGTCGTCACAGACACGCAACATTGTTTTCCGAAAGTCCGTGTTGCTATCAACGGCTCGCTTCGTTGAAAACGATACCATGAGCTGCTCCCGAAGGTCTATAACCGCACCATACTCTTGAAGAAAATCCATGCCGAGAATCAGATCTTTGCAGCACTCTTGTAATACGGCAAATGTGCCAGTGAAAGTAAAACCGCCGATCTCTATGCGGCAAGTGCACATGCCAATCGGCGTCATTACATGACCACCGGCGGTACGCATCATTGGCCCAGACCAAGGCGTCAGAACCTTACGGAGTGCCGTGGCTAGCTGGCTGCTCATGACGGAGAAATCGGCGCCGGTATCCACAAGTGCGGTCACATCACAACTGTCAGCGGTTACAAAAATTTCCCCGGAAACAATGCGTTCGCAGCACGTCGGTAAGTTCATCGGATCGGGTCGTCGCCGCTCGGGCCGTCGCGTCAAATCGTCGGGTGGAGGCTGTTTAATCTGAAACGTAGCGGCGGCCCCACCCCCGGAGGTCGCCGTGTTTAGTTTTCCCGGTGAGGGGACGTGCCTCTGAATTGCCCAGAGGAAGAGTACCGAGTGGGCGAAGCAAAACGCTTCGGAGATGTCGATCGCGACCGCCGTTGTGGTGACGTTGGCTGCATCTCGTTAGCAGCCAGGTACTCCTCAATCTCCTGTGGTCTTTCGCCATAGCGGGGTCGAGGCGCGTTTGGTGGAAATCCTCTCAAGCCTATTCTCCGGTATGGGCAATTGCGAAGAATGTGACCAGGTTCGCCGCAGTGATAACAGAGCGGTCGTCTGTTGGGCGTGCGCCACAAGTGCGCCTTGCTGATAGCGGGACGCTGGTATTGCTGTGGCTCGACGGGGCGCAGATCTTGTTGCTGCTCGACGGGGCGCATGTAGCGAGGCGGTGGTCCGACAACGGGACGGAATGGATTTGGCTCGGGAGCAGGTCGACGTAAGACATCACTATAAGTCATGATGCATGGCTCCGGTTGTGGTGCTGGTGGTGGTGGTGGCTGCACCGCTCGCCGAATTTCATCACGGATGACGTCGACGGTAGAATAATTATTTGCAGAGGGAGCATTCAAGTGGAGGTTTTTTAGCTCTTCGCGGACAATGCTCCTCACAAGCTCCCGCAATGCCTCGTCGCTGGCTGCTGGCACGGACGCACAGCAGGGTGTGGCCGCTACGCTTGCCTGGCGGCCGTATTGGGTACTTCGTTCCTGCAGGGAACGTTCCATGCTGGTAGCTTCTCTCGCGAAATCTGCGACAGTTCTTGGGGGGTCGCGAATGAGGCCAGCGAACAACTGCTCCTTCACCCCGCGCATGAGGTGCCGTACCTTCGTTGCCTCAGGCATGGTAGGGTCGGCCCGATTGAAAAGCCGCATCATGTCCTCGACAAACATGGCCACACTCTCATTTGACTGTTGAGACCTTGAACGAATTGCAATCTCTGCATTTTCTTTGCGTGCACTCGAGCTGAATGTTGTAAGTAACTCACGGCGAAAGGCTGCCCAGTTGACAAAGGATGCCTCGTGGTTCTCGAACCACGTCTTGGCCGAGTCTTGCAGCGCGAAGTACACATTCATTAGCTTCCGCTCGTCGTCCCATTGGTTAAATGCAGCCACACGGTCAAAACTGGCCAACCAGTCTTCCACATCCTCTAACCGGTCACCATGAAATGATGGCGGTGATCGCGGTGCGAGAAGGACGAACGGTGGGGCGTTGCTGGAAGGCTGGCTTGTCTGGCTGCTCGTCGTGGATGTCATGGTTCGTAGCGGGGTGGACAGCGGTTCAAACTCAGGTTGTAGGCCTCGCAGGCGACGGCTGGCTTTATGGACAGGAGTCGCGTCCACGCGTTGATGAGCAGCGTCACTGACGTCTTCGGGGGCAACGTACATGGGATCTTACCCAGCACCTCCACCAAATGTCACCAACACACGTAGCAAGCAGCACAACAACCGAGCTGGCCCTTTTTAATCAAGCGAAAAAACTCGAGAGAGACGAGGATGAAGCTTAGCCACGTGCCAAGCCATTCGGCCACTTGGTGGCGCCAGAAGATGGTCAGCGGTGTGGCAATATAAGTGGGTAATATCAGTATCAGCCTGCCAGGGCACTTGAATTCTCAATCAGGCACGTCACCACTAGGCCATAGTGGCGCGTTGATACGGTTTTGTTAAAGCGGGGCTTTATATCTCATGCCCGCACTATGACGCTAAACGCTTAATGATGGAGCCTAAGTTTCCTCTATATTTGTACGTGCCTTCAATCTTTTTTATGGCAAATGATGTAATTTCTCAAAATATTGGAAATCATTTCATGACATGTCTGCTACAATGGCACGCAAGACTCCCGTTCTCTGCTGCGCTAACTTTTGTTCGGTGCTTTCACGGCCGCTCATTCACAGTCACTCGTCTGTCCTATGTGAACATTTCCCGAAGTCAGCAAAATCTATCTCAGTTTGGCATTTTTACAAAGACATGCTTGGTAGTGCAGCGTTTGTTTTCTCTGCAGTATAACGCTAACGCTTTGGCGCTGGAGGATTCATTTATAATGTGTGCCAGTTTGTTAGAAGAAGTTAGAAGTTTTTCACAGTAGCCGCCAGTTTTTTTAATTTTCATCACACTACCAATCATTTCCTTTTCTTACTGATTCGGCTGCCACTCGGGTATTCCTTATGGGAAGGACACACAAGTTAGCGGGTTAATGCGTAACGCGAGCAGAGCTTTTAGATTTTCAAATATTTTCTCCCTCAACATACTTGCAAACTGGTCACGGGGCGGTTCCAGTCTTCCAGAAACTTCTCTGTAATTTAACCTAAATCTCCTTGAAAATCTTGTTCTTGACCTCGAGAAGGCACTGCGCTGCACGGTACTGTTGAAATTTTATCATTCTAGCAAGCGTCAGCTCAAATTGCTCCTGCCCTTCGATAGCACTGGGTTGAGGAACTTGGATACGCAATATAGTATGCCTGGCAGCTTGAAAAAATCCCTCAAGCGTTCTAACAGTGAATCTGGCAGAATAATGATATTGAGAATGGGTGGCCGTGTGTCCTAGCTGCAGTCCACAGAAAGAGCATGCACCGATTAGTGTCCAGGGTGTCGCCAGGAAAGCGAGGCGGCGATTTAGCAGGAGGTTCCCATAAAGCCACATGAAATAAGGACGCATGCGTCCACGACATGCCCGGAGAGGTGCTGCTACATGAGACGCTCTGCCGTCATGAGGTCTTTATGTATATATAGGTGGTCTGGAAGGAATGAAGTGACAAGATAGGGCAGTATGTTCAGAGCTGTGCATTGAAGGTCCTCTGTCAATTCAATTCTCAGGAGTTGCATGTCAGCGGTGACAATGCTGCAAAAAGCTGTCGGCGCCCCCGCTCAAAAAGTGCAGTTCATGAAGTTCGTTAACAGCGTAGACAAGAAGTAGTTTGTTAGCATCCTTGTCACATGTATGTCATACTCGACATCGGAAGCTGCCCATTACACGCGCAGAGCTATGACCATGAGTGCATTGTTTTAAATTTCCAGGTCATCCTTCGGTAGGGCTTTTCGATAACAAGGTGTTTCAGTCTGCTTGGGGCGTCATGCCATAAGTTGTAGAAAATCAACTTTCTATTCCCATCTGTGCCGCTTCAAGAATTTTCAAAATACTTGCGCTAAAGCCCAGGTTGGTAATGGGAAGATGGCAAACACCTGAGGAAAGAGTTAACGCCATATTGACTCCTGGGAGACGGGAACACTACCTGCGCGTTTTCATCGTTTGATCATTAACCACTTCTGCACATTCTCGCAAATTGTTTTCTTTATGACAGGATATTAGGAGATGGGTTATTCACTTGCACATCCTCTGCTCACCATGCGAGAATATACGGGAGGGTTGAATATTCAGCCATGTGCCGCGATGTCTTTGGAACATTTCTCAATAATCACAACTAAAACAAAGCAAGTTGGCATAACATCGCTGTTGTGCGAAGCTCTCACTAAAGGCTACCCCAGATTTATGTTGTACAAACTAACGCAGCTGCTGCTGCAACCGCTTCAATACAATGTTCCTAAAATAAAACTATTGCGTAGTAGCAGGCAGCCGTGAAGCTAATTTAAAATGTCCCCAAGTAATCTCAAGTCTCCACTTACGTTGTGAATGGACGGAGAGTAACCTCACTTTTCGCCAATATCTTACTACAAATAAGATAACCCTCACCTACAATACTGAACACGTCGAATAATCTCGGCCGCAAAATAGCGGAGCGTAATTCTCAATCATTTTTATTACTTTTGTGTTCGTGTGCTGAGAGTGATATAAGAACCAACCACAAGAGGCCGATGCACTGGAAGCTTCACTTAGCCTCCTAAATGAAAGACAAAACTGCCATTTCCGTAAGAGCTATACGTTGCTGGGATGCATGGGCAACGTGCGGCAGCAAAAAAGCATGCGGACCAGTGAGGAGAAGAGTGGAAATGCGTGAGCAGTAAAGAAACGAAGGTCAGACATTGTCCGCGCAAGTTTATGAATTTTGAAGAACGACTACGATTGTACATTCTTATACCATGCATCTTACTTCCATGTAGAGCTAGTTCTCTACATATATTTAATACATATGTCAGTAATAGATGCAGTAAAAAAACGCTTCGTAACCATAATGTTTGATTTGATAGGAACAAGAAGAGGAAGGAAATAAAATGTTTAAGCTAAATTCATTTTTTTAGTGTGTCTACAACAGTGAGCCGATCAAAAGTTTCGTGCGGGATCCCTGGCGTGGTTTCGAAACCTTGTTGCAGCGGTTTTTTCTCTTAGTGTCATCTGGTACAGACATGCGAAACTTGTTCTGATGACACCTCTGCAACACACTTTTTGGCGAACTCTGTTGACGCACTCTAGTAACGTCACTGATAAGAAAAGAAATTTTCATTATAAATGACTTCTTTGTTGCAGTACCTTAAAGAATGTCTTGAAATACATTGCCAAAGTTAAGGCCAGAACTAAAGCACTCACAAAATTAAAATTTTCAATGCAGCTTTGCTTAGTGACTTACTGCCCTTTATCAACCTTAAGTGAAAGTGTAATAAAATTTTACACATTTACAGAAGAGCAGAAGCCATATAATGATCATTTGCGCGCATGGTGATTGCCGGAACGTTGCAGTCGAGCGCTAAGTAAGCACAAAACTGCACCGGAAAAAGCCAGAGAAAAATAATTTATTCTCACTGCAACTCATGTCGGCCACGTCTTTATGCATTTTATGGACACTTTTTTATGCTAGTAAGCTTAACGTTTTCATAAAAGGCCAAGTACATTGCTCTCTTAAGCATATAGCTGTCAAGCTAATTAGATCCACTCACTCGCTCCAATGATTCATTTATAACTTTGTTGCTTAAAGTTCATTTAATTTAGAGAAGCAATATAATGCTGTTGAGTGCTTCTGCAGTATTCGGATAGCAAGGGGGCGGTGCTGTGTACAACTTAGGGCGCGTCGGCGATTGCGACATTTGACACTCATTGGCACTTGAGAAGACGAATATGCCTTACCCCTTTTGAATCCGTCTTGTGACAAGGGGACCCGTCTGGAGCCATTACGAGTGCCTTCTCCCAGCGATTTGTTTTCATGGGGATAGAACAACGAAAGCTGCAGTTGTCCTCTCCGTTTGTCTGAAAAATAGGGATATCTGACTCATGCGAAATAACGAAAACATCGGCATATATATGTGAGTACTACAACGCTTATGGAATATGTTTTTTCGTAAAGTGGTATAATTTTTATACATTTTCGCAATACATCCTTATCACATAATTACTGTCATTTTCATAAGTCAAGCTACTTTAATTTTGCTACAGGCACTGCAGGAAGACACGCCCTCTTATTCTCTTTATAAGCCACGACAGCTCGAAGGGTTTGCGGGCGAGTGCAAGTATTCTTTTAGCGCAGACCTCGACTATGCAGGTGGGTTACTTGAGGCGAGCGTGCGCATATCTGCCAGTTGGCCCAATTTAACAGCAGCATCAATGTATTGTGAGAATCTGGTCTACTGATCAAGTACAGCTTGCAGGGCTCTCTATTTGAGACAGCATTGTGCCTCTCATATTACATATTGTTCACTGTGAGCGGTATTGCACTGGAGTGACAGGTCAAGTTCTGAATGACCCCCGAGGTCGCACATGATTTCTACGAAGTCTAGCACCAGTGTCAGCGTTGTTATGCACCTTAAAGATTAGTAGAGCGCACGCCATGCTTTTGAGAACTGTTGAAATTACTGAAATCGAGGGATATATGCTTTCGCCACATGAAGGAAGATCGTGCATAATACAGTGCTCAAGAGCAGCTGCGCTCCAGATATGGTTCCGTTCTAAAGATCCCGTTCTAGACGAAACGGTCAATGACATGCTCTATGTTCAATTATTATTCTGCGAAATCACCGCTTCATGCTATATTTAGGCGATACTTAAATCGTGTACTGCTTCCCAATATTTAGCATGCAAACTCACAATCAGTTCTATTAATTATGACTGCAGACCAGTCTAGCCATTTACATATATTTTCTGACTTGACGATACCGCAGGACGCATGGCGATCGAAAGATAAAAAGGAAGAGCAGGTCCAATGTTTTTCTTGAGCTAATCTCCAAGCTGGTTACTCCCTGGCCTTTTTTGCGTCAACTGCCTGACACTTGTACGGAAGGGGTTCAGATGTTTCGGCACTATCTCTATATTGGCATAGAATATACGGTTACATATTATTGGTGTAGCAAAAAGCGTTGATGTTATTACGGGGGAAAAATGATACCTCTCGGCTCCAATCGCGAATACAGATACCGATTCATGCACTTATAACCGGGCAGGTTCATGGCTCGACTTCCGTAGTAAACCAGCATGCAAAAACATGGTTATTGTCCCTGGGTGACTTATTTGCTGCCGTACAAATATTCCCTACTGTGGGTGTACCAATTCCATGTAACTATAGAGAGGTAGTAAATATTACAAAAATAGAGCACTAACCGGAACATACGACGCATTGCGATTAGGGAAGTATAGTTCGCAGTACTTAGTTCCATTCCAGGCCCCACCTCGCTGCGGCATATGATCCTGTGGTAAGTATTGTTTCCAGGAAAAGCTTATGACCTCCTTCAGACAGTTACCCTGTTTCGACCTGCACAGAATTGTTCATAACAGAACCAAACGTTTATCAAAAGCAGAGGATGGCAGTTTCAATGTTGATGACCTAAATAGCACCATTGTACCATTCAGCGCCATTCCCCATTGTACCCAAATCACACCATTAGATGTAGCCCATCCTATAGTATTGTGCATTTCCCGATTAGCATTGTGGGTGTGGCTGCGTCTTCGGTTTATTCTTAAAGTGCGTGGCTGACGGCTCGTCTTTCTCTCTCCAGCTGCTTCTGCGACGCCGAAGATCATTAAATCAAGTCTCTTCCAGACCAGTAGGCTTTAAAGCTTATTACGCTTATCCATCACTTTGTCCCTATTTTTTCACGCGTAATTCCTAGTACAAGTAAATAAAAAACGTAATGTATGCCCTTCTAAACATTTCAGTATTATTAAATAAAGTGCTTTGAGGAAGGAATTACATCAGAATAACTGTCTCTTCGGCAGTCACGAGGACATGCTAGCGAAGAGTAAGACGGGGAAGCTAAATGTGGAACACAGGTTGTATCGCACACCTCTTACATGAACATGTTTGCCTGCAGCAATACTAACGAATGACTTAGGAGAAAATGGGGGTCACGCAGATAAAAACAGTACATAAAGATTTCTCCGGAAGCTGTCTCCACGGTGGTGGCTGTCTCTTAACGCCAGAAACTTGATTAATGTTGCAGACATACAGAATATCTGCTATGTTCCAAATATACCACCGTTGACGTGCTTGGTATTCAAGCGGTCTGTGCGAATAATGTAATGGTGCATCTTGGGAACAGCACACTTAACGCTGTTTAGCTCTAGTGGAGGGCTGATACTGCTTTCTGCGTTAATAAAAAAACATGGTATACAGAAAACCGGCCTGAATCAAATTTTTCTAGCTCCTAACTCGTTACAGTTTTGGTGCCGTGGAGCTTTGCTTTGAAAAAATTTGCGAAAGGGAATTTGTTGTATTTTTGCCATTCCTCTCCTTTCCTTTTCTGGCATTTTTTTCATATGGTCGAAAACAAAAAAAAAATTGTGCGCGCTATACCGGGCGAAGCAGCAGACGGTTTCTGTATCTCAACAATACATTTCAAAGTAGGCTACTGTTTTCTTTGTAGTGATCTGTATCATTAGCGGATAACACGCAGAGGTTACGATTTGAACAAAGGGAAGAACAGTAATATGTTATTAAATCTGTACGTATTGCGCCGATTCGCGAAAGCCGTCAAGCGGGTGGTTATCATCGAAGTTGACAGAAACACGAGATTTTCTTAAACGTAGTGACAAACGCATCCAGTGGATTGTAGAGTCTATTCAAAACATTCATCAGTGTCCGTTGAATACTTGTGCTGAGAACCAAATAAGATGTTTGCAGGAGCGTTAGAAGACCCGTACTGGCAACACATATAAGCGGAATGTGATTATGGTATAATCTTTGGTTGATAGAGCTTATAGCATTTTCTTGCCCTCGTAAGTATACACTAAATGCCTAGTGTTATGCTAAAAAATGTTAAACCCCCTACAGGGATCAAGCAAGCTGTTGGCCAGCTGTTTCCTGCATACCAAAGAAACTCTCATTGTTTCGAAAATTCGCGTTGTAATTTCAGCTGCCATTGCTGAGCTTGCACTCTTGGGTGCTGTTAGTATCTTTGATGACACAGCAATGCGATTTCCACAGTATACTTCTGTGCAGAATGTCAGCATTGCCTAAATATTTCGCCCCTCCGGGTTGGTGCAGTGGTAAGACGCCCGATTACTGTGCCGTAGTACCCAGCTTCGATCCCGACCATGGCGGCTGTGTTTCGATGGAGGCGAAACGAAGATGCGTTCGTGTGCTGTGCGATTTCAACGCACGTTAAAGATCCCAATGTGGTCGAAATTACTCCGTAGCCCTCCACTACGGCTCCTCGTTCTCTCTATCCGCTTTCATTCCCACCTTCCTTCCTTCCCTTACTGCGCGGTTCAGGTGTCCAAAGCAACAAGTGTGAGAGATACTTCGCCTTTCCCTCCCTGTGAACCAATTACTATTATTAATAATATATATACTTCAAGTTCATATTTCTAGTCAAAATAAGGATTGCTTTCTACAAGACTGCGTCAGGAAAAATGTTCTCGTGACTACATAGTGGACATTCATTCTCTTAGGTCATACTTAAGCGACAGCTCTAGGATGAATTTCAAACGCATATATTTCCCTTGGAAATAATCTAGATAAAATTATTTGGACACCACCGTAGGCTATATCAGAATTGTTAACAGCAGCTGTATTTAAAAGCGGGGAGTAGAGCAAATATTAACTAGCCATCAACGAGAATCACTGATCACCTAATATTATCGACAAAAATCTTACCTTATAAAGTCTCTAATAGCAATTTCACTGCATTTTGAAAAGAGGTAGCTGCGAATGCCACCAGCGTAGGGGTTCATTGCGTAACCATACTTAGCCTCGCATTTTATTGACTCCTTATAACCGTCGTGGTGGGCTCCCAATCTGCGACATACGTAGTGCAATGAGATCAGTAACTGCAAGTGGCAGGCTCAACATAGGGCACAAAAACGTGAAAACATAGGAACCACACTGCACTCTACAACATTTTCATGCATTTTGGATTAAAGCGATTAAAAAAAAAATGGTGTTAGATACGCTTGACCTGTTCTCATTTACTTCAGAAACTGAGGGCCGGATTAAAGAAAACTGTGATGTATGGAACTGAATGAAGTACATAGAAACAGGTGAGGACAGTTGTAGGTAGGTGCGATATGCATTGCTTGCCTTTTCTGAAGCTAAAATTCAATTTGTGGACCTGAAAATTGTTAACAGCCGTAAAGTACCTGCAAAATGAACACTGTGGACAAAGGGCAAGGACAATGAAAACAAACATTTACAATGAATAATGACGAAAAATGAAACTGTCCGAAATATATTCTTCAATACTAAAAGAAAATGGAAAAATGCAGACATTGCGATATTTTGTGATTCAAAACATTACTTGGTGGTTTAACTTTGGTTAACACTGAAGGGAAGCGAAAGCATCATGTACATGGCTACGCTCATTGCAATAAACACCTTGTGCGTTTCTCCAAACGTAAAGCCGGTTCTTCATTGGTCTTTTTGGCACGCCAACTTTTCAAGGCCACATTCTGACGTGCCTTCTTCACTTTCCCAAGCGCTATTGTAGCAGCGTGTTCGTCCTCCTCCATTTGTAACCTCGGCAGGAGCCCGGGGGCTCCTATTTGTACACTGTAGTCCCTCCAGCGCCCTATGCTTTCACGTCGCACTGAAGTCACTTCACATGACCGTTTCTTTGACAGTGTTCCCGGTTCACTCGGTGGCCTGCATGACTATGCCTTAAAGTCACATCAGGTTACGTGACTTTGGCCTTCACCTTGACAGTAGTCACGGGTCAATTGGTGGCCTACTAGACAGTGCCCCGAACACATGACGACCACGAGACTTAACACAGAAGTTTGACCTCGAAATCTCCTACACGGTAAAAACTGTGCATACCAGATGTCAGCTCAGGTGACCTTGACCTTAACAGTGGTCACGGGCCACTTGCTGGGATATGCGGCTATGCCCCAAAGTCACATGGCGACCACAAAGTCGTGCGACCTTGACCATGACAGTGGTCACGGGCCACTAGATGGCCTCGTGACTATGCCCCAAAGTCATATGGCGACCACCAGGAGTGACCCAGAAGTTTTATCTCTAAATCGCTCAAGGTGAAAACCATGCCTCCAAGTTCACACGGCTGCCGGCGGCATCGGCGACGGTGTGTTTGTTATTGAACTTCATAGCGTCCTCTACCATGTTGTTGCGTATCCAAGCCGTACTGTGACCAAATCGGAAGGGAACTACACAGTAACGGATTTAGAGTGCCCGGTAGTTCTCTGCTGTCCAGAAGTTTCAACCATATCTATATATATGGACGTCATTTCAACATCGTCCCGGATAACCACTCCTTGTTTTGGCTTGTTGGCCTTCGCAATCCATCCTTTTCACTCGGTCGTTGGCATTGGGCCTGGAGGAATACGAATTCACTGTCCTGAGAAAGCGGCCGCCGACACGCATACGCGGAGTATTTGTACCGCTTCTCTCGACACAATAGAGCAAGCAGCAATGACGACCTCGATGACTGTCAATCTCCCCTCTCCGTAGAGCTTCCTTGTATAGATACAATTAAGCAAGAACAGTGGACAGATCCTGCTCTTCGACAATTCTTCCACCAAGCCCGCTTGTCTGCACATAGAAATACGTTCATTATTCATGAAGGATTGCTTTTTAAGAACTCTTCAGTTGAGGGCGCCCGCCTGCTTATGATCGTCTCTGCAATCCATCATGGCGCTGTCCTCCACGCCATGCACGATATTGCATTCGGTCGTTTTGGACTTCGCCTGTACATACTACCGAACTCGGCATCAATTCTACTGGCCAGTATTATGCAAGTCAGCACGGCTGTACATTGCAAGCTGTATCGCCACTTCCGGAAGTGGCGATAGAGAGCGGCAGCTGGGCGACGGTGAACGGCGTCGCTTAATAGGCGGTGCGGAACTGTGATCGGAAGCGAGTGGGTTAATTCGGAGTGTTCCTTGAGATGTTAATTGTCGCAGTGGCCGGGAAAGAGGTGAGTTCCAGGACTGGTAGTCGTGCAATGCCACGAAAGATTGATCACAGGGACTTGTATAGGGACGTGGATGTTGGCCATGTTTCTCCCGACGCTGGCAGAACCGGGAATATGCCCACAACGACAACAACATTAACACATCGGGCCCGTACAATGAGTTGGTCGACCGGGAAGTTATTGCAGGGATGCAGCGCGGCGAGGCGCGGGAACAGCTAACTCGTTCGAAGGGTGGTAACTTCGCAGCTCAAGTAATTGGTCTTCCACGCAGTGCCTTGAAAACACGACCTGTAGGTGGTATCTGCCACATCGCTACCGGTACTACGTCGCAACCGATTGTAGTTTAGTTCGGCTCAGGAGGTTGCTAATTCAAAAAAAACATTAGCTGGTGGTTCATTTTTGTTTACGCCTGAACGGAAGCGAATACTTCGTGTATATACATGGCTATGCCCACTGCCAAGCTTAACTTGAACATATTGTGCGTTTCCCCAAACGTACAGCCCGTTCTTCATGGATCTCTTCTGAGCGCAGCCTATTCAGGGCCTCATTCCAACGTGCCTTCGAGTCTCCTCCATCTAGCGCACTGTTGTAACCAAGCAAAAACACGGGGGCTCTTATTTATACACTTATCACCCCTCTACGCCTTCTACATTCTCATCACACTGATAACACCTCATGTCCCACTGACCTTGACAGTGTTCACGGGCCTCTTGGTGGCCTTCTTGACTATACTTCAAAGTCACAACGCGACTACCAGGTCGCATGACCTGGACCTTGACCTTGACAGTGGTCACGGACCAGGTCACGTGACCTTATTTGACGTTGACCTTGGCCGTGGTAACGGGCGAATCGGTGGCTTCCGTAATGGTGCCCTAAATTCATATGGCGACAACCAGGCCTAACAGATAAGTGTAACCTCTAAATCTCCCTCAATGTGAAAACCGTGCATACCCGGCGGCTCAAACTACCTGGTGTAGTGAAGCTTTCGTTTTAAAAGCGGCGTTTAGATGCAGTAGTATGACAAAATTTAATTCCAGCATTCATCGCAGACAGTCTGGTTGTTAGTATGCTAGAATTTCGCGGCAAAATCGTAGACGATTTGCCGGATGAAGGACGCCATGCCATCACCATTGTAACCTTCGACACTGGCAGCGGGTGCGAAGTTGGAAAGACGACCGAAGTTGGGAGCGATACGCCGAGTCTTTGACACATCAAACGTCCTGCAATTAGGGACGATGCCGTACAAAGAGGCGAGGTTTTCTTTCGTAATATTGAAATTGTAGACATCGTCACGATTTCCTTTCAGAAGGTGGCCAACTTTATCCTTTTCTGTCATGGAACGGTGACCCGTGCTGCAAAGCTTTAGCATTTCTATGCACAATGTGCTTGTCTCACCTGGCCGCTAGACTCATTGAACAAGTGTTCGGGCGGCCTTTTTCTTGCGCAAAAAGGAGTCCCCGAAGCAATTTTTGAGTTTCTCTTGAAACTGTCCCAAGTGATTAGAACAGCTATGTGGTTCTGAAACCACAAGGATGCAGTGCTCGCAAAAAATAGAGCGATATTGGCCAGTCGCATGGTCGAGTCTTAGCAGTTTTACATGCTTGCTCGTCCGTAACGCGTAAGCCACTCTTCGACATCTTCCTCCGACATTCCAGAAACCGTATGCGGCTCGCGTTGATGCGGCCAGTACCTTATATGTTCAGGGCAGTCCCGTAGATGTTGACTCGTACCAGACGTCCCCGAAAACTGCTCACTTCCTCCTTGGGTGGTCTTAGTGGCGGTAGCTTGGCCAGTAGTCGGCTCGTTCGAACGACTGATGGATCCAGGAACGATACCGACCACCTGCCACCAATTTTTGCGAAGTAGGGATCGGCAAAACTAACTTATTTCCTGAGTATAAGATTCCCGACCTGGGTCAGGCGGCGCTTCACGAGCAAGAAATCAGCCCCTCTTCGGCGGGATCTTCATAACGCGGGAGGCAGGCGGCAGGGGCGCCTTATTTCGAAATGTACAGGCCAAAGTGAGATTTTGAAAAATATGAAAACTTGAGGAATATGTTTGGTGTAAAAATCTTAGAAAAGGGGAAAGACGACTTCCTAACGTGTACAATGTGGAACAGGTTCTACAAGACAGTGATGTTTCTGTGGAAACGAAGTAAGCTTCAAATGTGAGCGACATCACCTAAAACGTGCATGTCGAGGAAAGTAGACAATTTGTCATCATTTTTGACGCTTAAAGGTATTCGCACTTCTAGTGGGAAACTGTTGGAATTTCTAAGCGCATTTAATTCGTTTAGAGTCCACATTAAATGTCACAAATTGAGGTACCTTTCACGTGGTAACTGTGACCGTGGCATAATACATAAAAGCATATTAGCTTTATAAATCTGTAACAAAATAAGCCTTAAATCAAGGATATCACAGCAGCCCTAAAAAAAAAGAAGCTTATCAAAAAAGCCTAAAAAATTAATAATAAAGGATTGCTGTTATTAAGATGTCATTAAAAGCGGCTGCAAGCACGTACCTATGTAATTCAGCTGACCCCGCTGAAATCGCTGGTCTCTGTTACGAACTCTAACTACAGCCGAAATCTGTCGCCAAGTGTCAGTAAATTGAAACGTATAGTGAAAAACACGAGAAGCGATGCAATCAAGCGCCGGAAGCGTACCGGTAGTCTATTTGTGTTTCGTGTTCTTGTGTTGGTAATTCGGAATGGGTCAAAACAAATTAGATCAAATCCCTCCGTGCTAATTGCATGTGGCACTGTCAAATTCATTTCACATTGAAGGCAAAGGCGCGCTGCCTTGTAACACGTGAAAAGCAGCAAGCGAGTCAGCTTTAGTTAGGGCATGCAAGCCTTGGTCTAAGGAAGCTAGTTTTCAAATGAGTCTGAGGCATGACTGCGATTACTAGTACTGCTACTACATGCGAATTAAACTGGCACTACAGCAAATGAGACATTTACTTTATTCTGCGAACTGCAACTATCCATGCTTCGCGCATATATATGTATATATCTATATATATATATATATATATATATATATATATATATATATATATATATATATATATATATATATATATATATATATATATATATATATATATATAAGCAGATCAATCAAGGGGAAATGAGGGTGCTCGTTATAATACATGAAGGAAAGAAGCCAACAGTCGGCGAGGCCAAGGAAAGCGTTGGGGATGATACTTTGTCTTTTTTTTTTTTACTTGGATAATTACAGAAATTAGTAATGTAATCTGTTAAGGGGAAGATAGTTAGACTCAAAGTAGAAGAAAAAACAACGTGCCGATGGTGGGATCCGAACCCACGACCTCCGAATAACGCGTCCGGTGCTCTTCCAACTGAGCTACATCGGCCGCTGTCCCCCCTGCTACTTTCTTGGGTATTTATGTTGTCTGTATACGAACCTTGAGAATGTTCACCAGCGCCACCCTCAGCCATAGCGGCGGACGTGGGACGTCCTTTGTTACCGCCTGCGTCACGTAGAACGTGATCAAGAGCAAGGGCGAAAGCTGTGCTAGAACCCTCTTACGCTACCTATGGCTTCAAGACTGCCAGAACCGAGACCCCCGTAAGCTACAAGCAGATCAATCAAGGGGAAATGAGGGTGCTCGTTATAATACCTGAAGGAAAGAAGCCAACAGTCGGCGAGGCCAAGAAAAGCGTTGGGGATGATACTTTGTCTTTCTTTTTTTTAACTTGGATAATCACAGAAATTAGTAATGTAATCTGTTAAGGGGAAGATAATTAGACTCAAAGTAGAAGAAAAAACAACGTGCCGATGCCGACTGTTGGCTTCTTTCCTTCATATATATATATATATATATATATATATATATATATATATATATATATATATATATATATATATATATATATATATGACGAATACAAATTACTTAAGGATCTAGACAATTTTTCACGAACCCTAAGACTACAGGAATATTTTTTCGAAAAACCTAACAGTAATTCTGCCTCACTTCCCCGGTCTCAGGAACAGTGGACCCCTAGATCTGGGTGGGAAAAACATCTGGATTTGTACATAAAAGCTGTACAGCGGGACATCCTTCGCGCTTTCGAGACCTACAGGCCCGGACCCTCTAACATTTCAAAAAAAGAACGTAACGCCTTAACATGCCTTAGGCAGCGAACGGAAATCGTCATCAAACCTGCCGATAAAGGAGGGGGTATAGTAATTTTAAACAAAGACGATTACATTAACGAGGGATATCGCCAACTCCACAACTCAAATTTTTATGAATTACTCCCATCAGATCCCACTGCCGAACACCAGGAAATTATAACACAAACTCTAAAGCAACTCACCGAGAAAGGGGAAATACTACCACGAGTAAGAAAGGCACTAGAGGCAATAGATCCGTCCCCAGGGCGTTTCTACACGCTCCCGAAAGTGCACAAAGAAAATCATCCCGGTCGACCAATCGCATCCGGCATTGGCACCCTCACAGAACCAATATCTAACTACATCGATTCCCTCATCAAACATATCCCTCCCAAACATACATCTTACATACGCGACACTAATCACTTCCTGAAAGAGTTATCTAAATTTACTGTCCCCAAAGGAGCCCTTTTAGTGACCCTTGACGTGGTGTCCCTTTACACGAACATTCCGCACGAGGACGGGATCCAAGCTCTGATCACATCATATGAAAAACACAAAGCCCCAAACTCCCCTAGCCCAACCGCCATCGCATCACTCGCTAATCTGGTTCTAAAACTCAATTCCTTCGAATTCAACAACTCGTATTACCTACAAATCAGTGGTACAGCCATGGGAACGAAAATGGCGCCAAACTATGCTAACATATTCATGGATCACATTGAATCTGACTTCCTACGCTCGTACCCAAAAAAACCAGCTTTTTATAAACGCTTCCTAGATGATATATTTATCATATGGACAGAAAACGAGCATGAACTCATCCAATTCATTACCTCATTTAACAACATACATCCCAACATCTCATTCACACATACCTACTCCTCCACTCAAATTAACTTCCTGGACGTATTAATTCAATTTGAAGACGGGGCACTAATCACCAATGTCTACAGAAAACCCACGGACAGACAACAATACCTTCATTTTAAAAGCTGCCACCCGCGCCACTGCAAAACATCAATTCCATACTCTCAGGCAATAAGATTCAAACGAATCTGCTCACGCTCAAAAGATTTCGAGGAAAATTCCAACCGTATGCGGGAGGTTCTGAAACACCAGCAGTATCCGCCAACTATTAATGATGATGTCATCCAAAAAGCGGGATTAATTGATCGCAATGAAACATTTGGGGAAGACCGGCCGGCAGCACAAAATGAACACCGCTCAAACCTGGTCTTAACTTTCGCAAACAACCTTCCGAACATCAACAAAATACTAAAAAAACACTTTAACATCATCGAACAAAGTGATCGCCTCTCCAAAATTTTTTCTGTGGTTCCGCGGGTTACATACAGACGACCAAAAAATTTACAAAATTATGTAGTACACTCTACTATCGATAAAGCAGATATTGTGGGTTGTATGCCGTGCGGAAAAAAATAGGTGTCAAGTTTGCAAACACATGCAAACAACGACCACGGCACAGAGCACACACTCTGATTTTAAACACTCCATCCGCGGAAATTTGAATTGTGACTCCAGGAACGTGGTATATATGCTCGAGTGTGGCGAGTGTCAAATGCAATACATAGGGCAGACCGAGAACCCCTTCCGAATTCGTTTCAACAACCATCGCGCACACAGCAAATCTCTCCCCCACCTTCCCCTGTCCAAACACCTGCAACAGAAAAGTCACAAATTCGACAAACTTAAAGTTTTCCTGCTCCAGAGCGGCTTCCATAGCAACCGCGAACGGGAACAGCGAGAATCGTACTTTATATTTAAATTTAATGCTCTGCATGCCGGTATTAATGAGAGCCCTGGTATTCTTTCTCCACTTCAAAGTTCAGTTACCCCGTAAATTCCTTCCTCAAACACACCCAAAATGGCCAAGTCAAGCTTACTGCAGGTGGCCCAAAGAAATGTCAGCCTCCCCCACCATACACACAATGAAGGTCACACAATTCCTGCTTTTGTCGCCTGGGGTCATACCTATTACTGTATTCTGTGCTTCCTTCCATGTGCCGTCTTTTTTTTTTTTCCCACCTGCACTTTCTTCCACTCCCCGCCTGCACCTGCTTTTTACCCCACAATGCCATTGTACTCTGCGCACCTGTCTCTCTTTCCACTCTTTGCATTTAAAACCTACTCTCATTGCTTGCATTCACACCCCTGATGAAGGCCAGCCTCTGGTCGAAACGTCGAGTCTAATAAAATGTTTCTTTAAATGAAGCGTACCCTTCGCTCTATAATTTTTTAAGCGGCCAAGTACGTTAAATGTTCTCGCATCCTATATATATATATATATATATATATATATATATATATATATATATATATATATATATATATATATATATATATATATATATTGTAGGGGTGTGTTTATTCGGTGAACCCAGATGATTCCAGCCGCTCAGGGGAGACTCGCAGCGAAGCGTCAGGCGTGGCGAAAGAGCAAGGCAGCGAACAACTTCTTCGTCCTTGAGAGCGGCAGCACGCGACGCATGTCAGTGGTTATATCGATGAAGATTACCACACTACAGTTTCCCCCCGGGCAGAGAAGGAGCCATCCTGGCGACTCATGGTGCCGAAAGGACAGACGGATCGTAGTAGGGCTTGATTCGGTCCACATGAACTATTTCGCGTCCACGGCGACGCAAGTCCGCAGATGGCGTAACGGGCTCAACTACGTAGTTCACAGGAGATGTTTTTTGAAGGACTCGGTATGGACCGTGATACCGAGCAAGAAGCTTCTTTGACAGGCCGGCGGTTGTGGCAGGAACCCAGAGCCACACCAGGGAGTTGGGCGCATATGAAGGCGCCTCACCAGTGTCACGATGGTGTTTTTGTTGCCATTGATTTTCCTTTGTGAGCGAACGAGCGAGCTGACGGCATTCTTCTGCATACTGGGCGGCGTCCGAGAGTGGCGTCGATTCAGAAACATCAGGGCGGTAGGGAAAAAGCGCGTCCATTGTGCAGGTTGGCTCGCGCCCGTAAAGAAGAAAAAAGGGAGAGAATCCAGTGGTGGTCTGTATCGCAGTGTTGTACGCGTAGGTTACGAAGGGAAGAACGTGGTCCCAGTTGGAATGAGCGTCGTTGACGTACATGGCCAGCATGTCACTCAGAGTACGGTTGAAGCGTTCTGTCAGGCCATTCGTCTGAGGGTGGTAAGAAGTAGCGGTGCGATGAATGATGCGACATTCTTTCAGTAGGGCCTCGAGAGCGTCGCACAAGAAAACGCGTCCGCGGTCACTGAGCAGTTCCTTCGGAGTCCCGTGGCGAAGAATCAAGTTGTTGAGAATGAACAAAGCAACGTCTCTTGCAGAGGCAGAGGGTAACGGTGATGTTTCAGTGTAGCGAGTCAGATGGTCTACTGCCACAATAATCCACCGGTTTCCAGCAGGAGTAGTCGGAAGAGGGCCATAGAGATCTATGCCAACGCGGTCAAACGGACGAGCAGGGCAGGGTAACGGCTGCAACGAAACAGAGGACTTCTGAGGAGTTTTTCGGCGTTGACAAGATTCGCAAGCGCGCACGAAATGTCTTACGAAGCGGTACATTCCACGCCAGTAAAATCGCAGACGTAGGCGTGTGTAGGTTTTCAATACGCCACCGTGAGCACATTGTGGGTCACCATGGTACGCAGCACAAATGTCGGCGCGGAGATGACGCGGGATGACTAGAAGCCACTTCCGTCCATCAAGCAAATAATTGCGGCGATAGAGAAGACCGTCACGAATGGAGAAGTGGTGTGCTTGGCGGACGAGCGCTTTGGAGGAATGACCAGGAGTAGGACTTGAGAGAAAATTCAAAAGTGCATTGATCCAGGGGTCATTCCGCTGCTCGGTAGCCATGTCGATAGTTGTAAGAGTCGACATATCGTAGGCACAGACGTGGTCAGACGAATTATCTCTAGGCAATGGCGAGCGGGAAAGAGCATCCGCGTCCGTATGCTTCAGGCCTGATCGATAAATGACATGAATGTCAAACTCCTGGAGACGAAGAGCCCAGCGAGCAAGGCGACCGGATGGGTCTTTCAGAGAGGCAAGCCAGCACAAAGCGTGGTGATCGGTCACAACGTAAAACGGTCGACCATACACATAAGGACGAAATTTTCCGATAGCCCAAATAATGGCCAAACATTCCCTTTCTGTGACTGAATAATTAGATTCTGCCTTTGTCAATGTTCGGCTGGCGTATGCCACAACATACTCGCTGTAACCAGGCTTACGTTGGGTAAGGACGGCACCAAGCCCAATACCGCTGGCATCAGTGTGGATCTCCGTAGGCGCAGCCGGATCAAAGTGGCGTAGAATGGGCGGCGAAACCAAAAGGCGGCGTAAAGTGTCAAAGGCTTTATCGCAGGCTGGAGTCCAGGCGGAAAGGTCGGAGCTGCCGGCAAGGAGCTGGGTCAGAGGAGCGATGATAGAGGCGAAGTTCAAGATGAAACGTCGAAAGTAGGAGCAGAGGCCGATAAAGCTCCGAAGCTGCTTCAGGGAGGTTGGCTTCGGGAACTCTGCAACTGCGCGAAGTTTGGTGGGGTCGGGAAGAATGCCGTCCTTAGAAACTACGTGGCCTAAAATTGTGAGTTTTCGAGCGGCAAAGTGGCACTTCTTCAAATTCAACTGAAGCCCAGCGCCGGCGAGACACGTGAGGACATCCTTTAGGCGGAGAAGGTGAGAAGAAAAGTCGGCAGAAAAAACTACGATGTCGTCCAGATAACAAAGACAGGTCTGCCACTTGAGTCCACGAAGAACAGTGTCCATCAGGCACTCGAAAGTAGCCGGGGCATTGCAGAGGCCAAAGGGCATAACGTTGAACTCGTATAATCCATCCGGTGTTATAAAGGCAGTTTTCGAGCGGTCATTATCAGCCATCGGTACCTGCCAGTAGCCGGAGCGCAAATCCAAAGAGGAGAAATACTCGGCTCCCTGTAAACAGTCCAAGGCGTCGTCGATTCGCGGCAAAGGATAGACATCTTTGCGCGTGATTTTGTTAAGCCTACGGTAATCGACGCAAAACCGGATGGAACCATCTTTCTTGGTGACCAAAACAACCGGAGAAGCCCATGGACTGTTAGATGGCTGTATGACGCCCCGGCGAAGCATGTCGTCCACGTTGTCAGCAATGACTTGGCGCTCAGAGGCCGACACGCGATAAGGACGCTGTCGTAAAGGTGCGTTTGTACCAGTGTCGATTGCGTGCGTAACGACAGACGTGCGACCCAGAGCAGTGTGAGGAAGGTCGAAGGCAGAAGTGAAGTTCTGTAGAAGGGCAGCGAGTTGATCGCGTTGTGCGGGTGGGAGATCTGCGTCAATAGCTTGTTGAAGAACATCGGGTGGTGTCGAAGCGGTCGCTGTATCGCAAGAGCTGAGCACATTAACGTCTAATGAAGTAGGCGTTGCAGGAAGAGTATTTACAAGCGCGGGATCAAGTTCTTCAATACGACCGAGACACTCGCCGCGTAGCAGGACGGACGGGCACGAAAATGGATTTGAGATGTACATTGCACTAAGGCCATCTTCGAACTTGAGGACCGCAAATGGAAGCAGGAGGCAGGGATGGCGTGAAGCGGCGTCGGAAGGTGTGAAGAAGACAGTCGAACTAATAACGCTTTCACAGGAGAGTGGAACGAGGGCAGCAGAAAATGGAGGAATGTCTGTGTCACTGGCGACGAGGAGTTTTGCAGGCCGGGTAGGGACGTCACACAAGACGGTATCACAAAGAGGTAAAAAGGAAACTTCCGCGCGGGCGCAGTCAATAACGGCATGATGAGTGGAAAGGAAATCGTAGCCCAGGATGATGTCGTGTGAGCAGCGAGACAGTACAATAAACTCGATGGTGTATAAGACGTCTTCGATGAGAACACGGGCCGTGCACGCCGCTGAGGGATGAATGCGCTGTGATGAGGCGGTGCGAAGCGAAAAGTCGGAAAGTGTGGTGGTCACCTTACGAAGACGACGGCAAAGAGCTTCACTGATGACTGATACGGCAGCGCCCGTGTCGACTAGAGCGAGTACTGCGACGCCGTCGACAAACACTTGAATTACGTTAGTGGGAGAACACCGAGGACTTGAAGAGTTCGAACCAAGCGCAGTTCTTGCCCCGGGAACTGCGACTGTTAGTTTCCCTCAACGGTGCCGGTAGAACGTCGGAGTGGGGACGGGGAACGGCGACGAGGGGAAGGTGATCGGCGAGCTGTGTACGTTTGATTGTCACGAGATACAAATTCGGAACTGGGCGGATTTCTCGGCGAGGGCTGGTCTGTATTGTAGGAGTAGTTCCATAGTTCAGGTCGAGAAGGTGGAAGGCGTTGGCGGCAAAGGCGTGCGACATGGCCCGGCAGCCCGCAAGAGTAGCAGATTGGTCGGTTGTCCGCGGTACGCCAAGGGTTCGTAGGGCGTTGGCGTACCCTTGGAATAGGGACATGGAATGCAGACCCAGGCAAAGGCGAAGGAAGGTTGGAAGGAGCGGCTTGGTAGGAAAGAGATGCTGATGGCATGAGCGGCCTGGCCGCAACTTGGGCGTAAGTCAGTGGTGCCGTTACTTGCGCTGGCACGGGGCTGGGCGGCAGCACAGGGCTGGGCGGGAGCATGGAGCTGGGAGGAAGAACGTCAGCGATGTGATCTTGAACGGCACGCCGTATGGTAGGGGCCAAAGACGGAGCCATGTCAGGAACAAGGCGGCCACTATCCTGTAACTGAGGGACCAGCGATAGCTGGCGGGCGACCTCTTCTCGAACGAAGGCTTTGATTTGCTGAAGTAAAGGGCTGTCCTCTGATGGGGTAGAACCGCCCAGCGCAAGTGTAGAGATGGCGTCGTCTCTAACACCGGACCGCCGGGTAGAAGCGCGCTTCTTACGAAGCACGTCGTAGCTCTGGCAAAGCTTGATCACGTCACTCACCGTGGCAGGATTTTTTACCCAGAGCATTTGGCACGCGTCGTCAGAGATGCCTTTCATGATGTTCTCGATCTTATCCGCTTCAGTCATTAGCGGATCGACACGCTTGCATAGGTCCACGATGTCCTCTATATAACTAGTGAACGACTCATCGACTTGCTGAGTGCGCTCACGCAAGCGTTGTTCTGCCCGGAGCTTGCGAACTGCAGGGCGGCCGAACACTTCTGCAAAATTCTTTTTAAATGCAGACCAAGATGGCAGGTCTGCCTCATGGTTGCGAAACCAGAGGTTCGCCACGTCAGTCAGATAAAAGATTACATTGCTTAGCTTGATAGCGTCGTCCCATCTGTTGTAGCTACTGACGCGCTCATATGCCGCCAACCAATCGTCGACGTCCTGGTCGGCTGTGCCACTGAAGAAGCACGGATCACGCTGCCGTAGAGCTCCAGAACACAGCACGGTGGTTGGGAGGGGCGACGATGTCGTGGCAGTGTCATCCGGCATGCTGGAAGCAGAGGGTAACGTGCGGCTTCTTAGTTCCAGGGTGGACGGGAACGTACCCAGCAGCACCTGCACCAATTGTAGGGGTGTGTTTATTCGGTGAACCCAGATGATTCCAGCCGCTCAGGGGAGACTCGCAGCGAAGCGTCAGGCGTGGCGAAAGAGCAAGGCAGCGAACAACTTCTTCGTCCTTGAGAGCGGCAGCACGCGACGCATGTCAGTGGTTATATCGATGAAGATTACCACACTACAATATATATATATATTATACAACAACGTCGGTAACGACTAGTCGTACATTGGCCTGGACATTGCCAACACCGTACCAACACTGGGCCCAAGATTCGTGCTACTCATACCACTTGCCAGGGAAGCGGTAAAATCTCACCGGCGGATCACGGTTTTGTTGCGCAGACTGTTATGACAGTGCCCAACACAAAAGAAATGGCTTCCTGCTTTTTGCGAAGACGAGGTGAGATGTGTGATTGGGATTCTTTGAATATTACGGCCGGCGCACGTTTTGTAATGCTCAAGGTGTTACCGCGCCAGCTGCACTCCGAGACTCCGCTGCCGCCCGGCCCCAGGCAATTTCTCTTCGCACCTATGTGGCGCTGCTGTCGTGCCTCGAATTGAGGTTAGGAGCCCTATGGGGACGTCACGTAACGGCGCTCAGGGTACAGTTAGTTACTCAGCCCGCGTGCCTTCGCTCTTCTATACCTCTTCTTCTTCCTTCCACTGCCTCTGAACACGCAACGTATCAATATATATATATATACAACATATGTATAGGTAAAATCACATACGGCCCTTAGGCATTGAGAGTAAGCAGGCAGACTCCCCTATCATTGCTTTCGAGAACTACGTCAGTGGCACGCCAAGAGTGGGGGCTTCAAATCATTTCAGAAATTTATAAACTCGGATGAGTTTTCTTCACAGTAGGAGAGCAGGTGAGGGTGGTACTCACAAATGTCCTAATTCATGGGTTGCAGTATGCACACCGGAAAACAATCCGCCCTTAACGTTGTCTTCTCCGATGGCGAACTTCCTATCATCGCTACAAGCACCTTTCACATATGCCAGCCCTACGAATGTGCACAGCCATGAACCAGATTATGTGACAGAAAACAAAACAATGCAATATAATGCAAGGAATGACGGCAGTGAAGTCATTTTTTGCATGCGAAAGGTAGCAGAATCAGAAAGCGCAACGCCAAGCCAGCTTTTGAACGTACGCTTAAACTGTTCTTAGTTTAGAATGTTCCTTCGATTCATTCAGCTAGATCAGAGTACACTCATAACACAAAATTGGTTGGCCCGATGGCCGATATGTGCACATAAATAGCGGCAGCAATTTTCTTATCAGATAAAAACAAAAGACGTTTGAGCTATATAAATGTTAAGAATTATTGATATAAACAGCGCGAACACGAAAACAAGGGACAAGAAACAAGAAAGCCACAGTACATGCGCTGACTCAATAATGAATAAGTACCAACTCGGCCAACAAAGTATCTTGGTAAATGTTAAGAAGTTGATTGATAGCAGTATCAGTCACAATACAACTAGATATTTTAGGTACATGCAAACAAATAACGTCATGATCACGTTCTAGTTTGGTTTGTTGGGTTTAAGGTCTCAAAGCAACTCAAGCTATGGAGACGCCGTAGGGGAGGACTCCGGAAATTTCGACCACCTGGGGTTCTTTACCGGTGCACTGACATCGCACAGCACACGGGCGCCTTTGCTATTCGCCTCCATCGAAAAGCGGCCGCCGATGCCGGGATTCGATCCCGCATCCTTGGGAGCAGTAGTCGAGCGCCGTAACCACTGCGCCACCCCGTCGGGGTTGACCACGTTCTAAGAGACGCGTGATAGATATGTTTTAATGATAGTGGAAGATTATTGTGTTGTTTTATATCATTCGGCACTTCGTTCTATACATGGGTGACATTTACTCTTGTTCGCTGAGCCATGCGCAATACGAGAGGGTGGTAAATAACTACGTTGCTTGTGGCCGCTCTTGTTCGATTCATTCGAAGTCTGCACAATACATGAGGCAAGTCATTGGTAAATCTGTTTATTATATAAGTTATTTATACAGCAGTTTAAAATGGTTGCCCGTCGGTGTGGCGCAGTGGTTACGGCGCTCGACTACTGTTCCCAAAAACGCGGGATCGAATCCCGTCCTTGGTGGCCGCTTTTCGATGGAGGCGAAAAGCAATGTGGCCGTGTACTGTGCAATGCCAGTGCACTGTAAAGAAGTCCAGGTGGTCGAAATATCCGGAGCCCTCCATTACGGCGTCTCTCATACCCTGAGTCGCATTGGGACGTTGAACCCCACAAACCAACCAACCAAATTTAAAGGCCATTGAGAGAGGCAATATGCGAAGTTGCTGAAAAAGCGGCATGCTGGGATGGGTGATGCTTGAATAATTTATTATAATAATAACACACCTCTGAAGGCGAAAAAATCGAATCTAAGTAGGTTTTATAAATCCGTCTCATGATTCTTGACACAAGCAGAGTTGACTGAGCATTAAAGCAACACACATAATGCGTAAAGACGGAATATCAAAACATTCCTTAGCCCTGTTCATTACATAATAGCCATATGATAATTTAGAGCAGGCCTTTTAAATTTGTGCTATCATTAAAAAAGACCTCGAGATATTTGCACTGAGACATCCTGATTTATATTGTTCACGGTTAGTGCAAAATTATCATAATTTATCAAACTTCTTCCTAAATTATTTACGCTAGAGGTGGCTTTAACAGCGTTAAGAGAGAGTCTACTAATTACAGACCATCAAAACATTTGCCCTCTTCATTTTTATTGCACAGCTTAGCTCCTCACAATTATTGACTAGGGAGAAGTAATGTGTCATCACCGTAGTTATTGCTCGGGAATTATTCAGCCCTCATGAAAGGTTATTGTTAAAAAAAAACAGCGGTCCAAGAACAGAGAATTGCAAGGCCTTCTAATATAATGCTTGTTAACGTTGAGACTGGAATATTTATTGTGAGAAATTGTCGCTCTGAAAAGTAACTTTTAATTCTTGAATCTTCCCTTTTAGACCACAACTTTGCAGCTTCCAGAACCATAGTGTCCGTTTTACGGCACAAAACTGTTTCAATATATTTAAGTATACAATTCGGGCTAGTGTGGTATTTAGTAGTGTAGCATTTATATATTCTGACAGAACAAGAGCTGCTGTATTTTTTAACACTTGGTGGCATTAAACCATGTTTGCTAAGACAAATGACATTCTACTTGTTAAAATGACACTATATGCACACAAATGTATCGCCACAAACACTGTGTTACTGCATTTCGCAGTGAATTGGTCTAAAGTTTGGTCTACAGATGGGTTTCACCTTCATTAAAATCTGGTACAAACCTTGTTACGTTAACTTTTGCAGGATACACTCCACGGGCCAATGAGTGATTAGACAGATACAGCAGACTTATTCCAAGTATGGAAATATTGTTTTTCAGTAATTTAACATGTATTTCTTCCGGCTATGCTGCTGTATATTATCCGGTTCTGTGACAACTCAAGTTCCATTTGCGTCGCTGCCTGATTTTTTCGCTTTCGAAAATCGGACGACGGCAAGAGCTCTTCATGTTCGTCTCAAGCGTACTCATTATCCTGAAACCGATAAGTAACGTCGTCTTCCTCCAGGCATCTAGCCAACATACCCAATTCTAAAGAGCAAAACCTATGGTTAGACATGCTTACCTAGACATATTGCGAATAGTTGTAATTTATTTCAAGGGGAAACATCGAATAACAATGCGAAAAGTGTGCAGGGTCAGAGCAATGTCACGAGTGTTTACATTGAAAAAAAAAATACAAAGAGCGCACTGTGAGAAAGTACTCGAAATCAACAAGAAGTTTCTATTTCTAGTATATCAGAAGTGCGTTCTCAAAACATCGAACTTTTTATAGCAAGAGCTGGAAAAGACACCAGTCAGCTCAAGTACTTGTGCGGAGATTTACCATCAGTGAAAGATGCTGTAGGCAATATTGTAGAGCAATGGAAATAATTATTTGAAAAACATTTTATATTAGTCTCAGAGGTGCTTACTGGCACATGAAAAATAAAGGGGAGCGAATTGTCATTTAAAATATGAACTTACATTGAATAGACCTATTTCAAGCTATACGTTTAGAATACTCTAAGCGCAATTGGCGCCAGCAGTGAGATGTCTCATACTATATCTGATTGTATGGCATTATATGGGCCAATGCCTTGCAAAACCCGATTCATACCATGCGTGCAGGGCCCTCTGTGGTGCCTCTGTAGTCAGGATGATAGGTTATATAGCCTGACTTCGCAAACGCGACTCTGCAGGCGCATGTTTAGTTTCGATAGAGCTGGACCGCTACGGAGCTAATGTATTTCAAGACAGCAGCACATGCTATTGAAAACCAGGTAGTCCTATCTAACGAAGCCCTCCAGGGCGTCCAACCCCATATTATATATCTTAGCTTATAAATCCCACCACCAGAAAAAATAGATCGAATTTCCGAGCGCGTGTCTTGGACTTACTTTATCACCTCGGAGTTGGCTCACTGGCCAACACACCATGCCGCATTCGTCGTATTAGTTGATTGACAATAGTCTGTAAATTAGATCACCCTTCATTTCACGTGGATGCATTGAATATGCTAAGCTCAGTGAAGTTAGTGTATATCCAAGCTTCGAACATGGAGTTTTTTATTAGGTTCGTAGCATGTGGCAGCTTATTTGATCACAATTATATTCCATTGCGCATTCGAAATCCGCACTAAAAAAGCAGAGATTTATTCCCTCAGTAACTACTGCGAATGAATTATCTAGTGCAAAATTCAAACTCGCCATTCCTGCAGGCAAGTTTCAAAAGCAGATGTCCTTGGTTTGTTAAGTCATTTTTGGAAGTTTTGGCTCAATACCTTCCATGCTCATCATGCCCCATACAAAATGTATTGTAACGAGCTTTATTGCAAGGCGAGCTAGTTTGCTAGCGCTTGGTAGAGGCTTGCAGGTAGGAGCTGGCTCGAACAACTGGTGCTCGCGTCTCGTGCCGGCTCGCGGTCGCCTGGTCTTCTTCCTTACAGCATGTCTTTCAGGAAATAAGGTATAACTACAGAATGGAGCCTCAATTCTGTTCTCAGTCAGATATTTTGTCCTGTTAAGCAGATGTTCTCTCAGGAAGTGTCTGAGCTTTTAGAATAAGGTTAATGATTTCGGCCAATTTTTGTGCCTATAGGTCTTTACCTTGACCGGCCTCAGCAGTGCTGTCATATTTTACATTTTGATTAGTATAAAATGGCCAGGCTCAGTAAGTGGACCTGTTATTCTATACAAAATAGCAGCATTGGATCTTTATGTATACAGTTTACATTTTCCAACAATAGCAAAAAACAGGAAACGTGATCTGTGCTTCAATGAAGGTATTTTGCGGCACAGCTCGCTTTTGGAAATGGTCAATACGCAGCAGTGAACCTCTACCAGAAGAATGCGAAAAGTTCGCTACCATTCTGGGCGCGCTTTTGAAGAATGTGCTGGTAGGCTTGACCGGTTTAGTAACTTGATGTTGGCGATATCGCATTTATCTATTTTCGATGTCCTGAAGCAATGAGCTGTATGAGAACCGGAAAATGAGATTTATGGGAGGAGGGAAGTTCTGGTGCCACTTCAAGGAGCAAGTGTCCTTTTATCTGACTCGCCCTTGTATTTGCAAATTGTGAAAAGAATACACCTATATATAGTCTTAAATATTTGATCTGATATAGAAGAAGGTGTGTGCGAAAGGTGTGGAAATTACACTGTGTATGCGATCATTGTCCTCTATAAATAAACATTTTTTCATACCTAGTAGCGCCGACGATATGCTCCCATTGTGATGATATGCAGCATCTCGACTGGAAGTATACAGAAACAGAAGCTCTGAATGCATCGCAAAACAGCGGAATGTGGCTTAATTTTTATAGTGCTCGTAATTTGCTGCACGGCGTGAATTATCGCTCTTTTTTTCCGTGCATGTTGAACAATTACTGCTCCGCCAAAATGTTTAGAGATGTTTGCCAAGATCGAGAAATTTTTAATAAGGAATAAATTATTTGCTACATGTTCCATGGCGTTGTCCTCGAATCATAGCTATGCACCTGTGCACTCCGAAAGCTATAGGAGCGTTTCTTCGTCGTTGCATAGCTGCCACTGAAGTGAACGCTAATAATTATTCTATCATTTATGTCAACGGATAATATGTCTATTGCCATCGAAGTAGCCCAAGCGTCCTTGGTTGCGAAATTAATTTTGGCATGAAGAGTAAATAACGAGGCTTTTGCACGAGAACCTCTACATCACCGATATTACTATTACCTACATCGTCCATATACAGGGTGTTCAAGCTAACTTTAGCGAAAGGTTAAAAAAGAAAACATTTTAGCTAGGCCAAAGAAACCACTTGTGTACAGCTGCCAGCAATCTGGTGCATCAAAAGCAATTTCTATTTTGCATTTAACTACTTAGTAATTAGGCTAATTTTTATAATTTAATAACTAGTACCTTTAGACAATAATGCAAATTGCGAAAGGTAGAGAGCAGCTTTTGAAACCTCCATTTCATTTATTTAAGATAAACAAATCATCGCGCGCATCTTTTCTTCCAAGCTTCAATGAAAGCCCACGAAATACAAAAATATATCACGTGTCTGGCGCATTCGCTGATGATTTCAAGCGTGCTTTGAGCGCGTGAAATTAGCTGCAGCCGTGGCTTCATGGCCAGCAGCAGCAGCAGCAGGCCGATAAGTCTGCGATGGTTTATTCATCCGTTTCTGGCAGTCGGGGCACGCGACAGTGCAAATTCCAGCGAGCTTACAGCGCACGCTGCAACTAACGCCAACATATCACCCTACCAGTGGAACTGGGCTGTTGTCTCACGTCCGCAGCTAATTTCGTTCACTTGAACCACGATTCAAAGCACCACAATCGTGACCCCCGATTGCGTTATTCACGTGAGAGGTTTTGCATTTCACGGCTTTTTAGCGCGTGGAAAAAAGATACAGGTGAGGCTGTCTTTATTCGAAATAAAAGGAATGGGGGTTTCAAAAGGTGTTCTTAAACTTTTTATATTGCATTTATCCTCTAAAGGAAATAATACAATTACTAAAATTATCTTAATTACTTATTTGTTCATTGCAAAATAAAATATGCCGGTGATGCACCCGGTGGCTGGAAGTGTATACAAGTGGTTTTTCTGGCCTACCTCAAATGTTGTTTTCTTATACCTTTGGTAAAGTTAGCTTGGACACCATGCATGTAGATATTACGGCAAGCACAGGATTAGAGCTGGCATGACATTTTCGAAAACGAAACTCAAGCAGTAATTTTTAAAATTTGACTGAAAATTTAGATGTGAAAATTGGCATAGTAAAGAGTCGATGCAAGGATAAAGTGTACAGGGGAAAAGGCGTCATGCGGTTTAGGGCGAGTTATAAATGCCGGTAGATGTACTCGAATGTTGAGGAGCCTCTGTCACAATTACATGTTTTTAGTAGCTTTTGAGAGCGCACTGGGCAGCCTTCTTCGACCGCTATGTCGGCGCTACAGCCATAAATTATGCAAAGTCAAGGAAGAATAAAGCGGGTTCACGCAATGCACGACATGCTGGAGCGATCTCCAGTTATTATAGGAACATCACCAGTGTTTTTCAAATGGCTCATTACGTTGATTTACGTGTTGCCACGTGAGCTTGCTGTATATCTAGAAACTGGCGGAAGAACTTTTCGAATCTCTTGAGGCCTTCGCAGGCTTTTCACGCAGTTTGCATTCACTTAGTCAAAATAATTTTTTTGTGCCAACCACCTCACTGGCACAGTGGTCAGGGACCTCGACACTGCACACCAAAGACACGGTATCATTTATTTGCAGTGGCGATGGCAAGTCTGTGCAACTGAAGTATATAATACACGTGTGCACTGGGTTGTGCCGGTGAGCGCTCCACGTACAATCTGGTTTATGCGTACAATCTAATTTTCTCCGAAAATGATTATGTTGCTTAATCTGAGTAAATTAGCACTTCCCCGTAGCAAGATACTTAGTTGGGCGAGTTGCTAAACACCAAATTTTTAATAAAAACAGCGCAAACAGAGAAAGGAAGAGATCAAAGGAAGCTACAGGAAAAGCGCTGACACACAACTCAGTCTCAGCCATTACTTTAAGGCCCTCAAAACACTATTGTGACAAAAACGAAGCCCTTTCACATGAAAAATCTCTGTGTTCATATGCTAGTCAAAAAGTCACTTTATCCTTTTATAATGTCCACCGTTTTCCTGTTTGCGCTGTTTTTATTAACAATACATTTTGCCCGGCAGAAAAAGATGTTGCATTTCTATGTAAATAGCACCTAAATGCTTGTTTTCTCCTGCGTTTGCACCGTCGGTGTCTGAGCTGAAAAAAAAATTAAACATCGCACCGAAATAGTGACGATATGCTTAGCCTTCTAGATTCACCCAAAACTCTCGCTGTGCTCCTTCGTTCATTGATGCACCATTCTTTAAATAACGTATCACGTCACCAATTTTCGTCTTTTCTCCCGCCTCGTTTTTTTTTCGACTAATGTCCTGCAAAAAAGCCGCAAAAAGGACCTTAAAGGCTGTCCAGTTTCCAAGGTCAGCTTTATGTATGCAGATGACTAGGCGGCAATAAAGAAGAAAGAACTTGGCTGGAAGTAGTGCTTTAAAGAGCGATTGTACTTAAAATGAATCAGACAATGCAAAACGGCTTAAAATAAACACCTCAAGATAAATAATAAGTAACTGGCGGGTTGTTTTAAAAACAAAAATGAAACAACAACTATAAGTAGAGAGCGTATTCTAGCTCCTGCGTTGCGGATTTTAATGCAGAATTTTCATGAATCCCGTGTCCTTTGACTGCTAGTATTAATTCCTACTTTAAATATTGTTATATGCTCACGCAGGTATGGAAAAGAACATCGTACGCCAACGATTGTCTACGTGTTGTGGCTGGGAAGTTTTGAGGGTAATTGGCACGCGATTGCGATATGTGTATTTCCTTTCCGAAGGTTACCTAGTTAAAAATAACCTGGAGGCCACCACAGGAGTACTTTACTCACTCCTTTATCACTTCCCACACGATGTGTTTGCGAATTATGCGCTACAAAATGAATTTATCGCTGAGCCTACAACATCATTTTATAAAAAGAGCTTTGATGAGTCAGTCGCTCATACCTGTCGCGTATTCGACGCCCGCACAAAGTAAAGTTGGACGCGCAACTGTTGCACACACTGTAAAGCATAGTCCACCAGTACCAGCCCCTTCGCAAATTGATAGCAGATGCTGAATTCTATGCGGGTACCTCGCGGTCATCACTGCTGTGGCCCAAGAAGTGATTAAGCCTGCACCGAAATATTTTGACTATATTATTCACCCGTTTCAGTGAGGTCACTGGGAAGAACACAAAGAAGATGACCCCTTTTTTTCGCTTATTGAAATGAAGGCGCACGTGTTCTATGCGATATTAGTACGCGTTTAAGAACCCCAGGCGCTCGAAATTTTGTGAGGCTTCCACTACGGCGTCTGCGATGCCGCGATGAGTGTGGTTTGAACCACCGAGCTGCTCAACCACAGTGCTAAAAGTGCATGTCCTCCTTCATTGCGTGCTTTTCCCTCATTACGGTTCAAAATATTATGAATAATTAGTTCGGCTACTATGCTTCACAGTGAAATACCATGGCTCAGCGAGCATAATACTCCGAGCAATACCATATAGGTTACCGTTGAGAAAGGGCCCCTACGGCTTCCTCAGGTAAACGTTTCTTTTTTCAGCACTCGAGCGCCCGTTCAGAAGCAAAAATGTATCTTCTGAAGCCAACTGGTAAATAAAACAATCCAGTGCCAAAGAAAATCCAAATGTCTTGCACCCACCCCTTTAGCCATTCCACTTCGAGCCTGTTATTGACTTTGAGGTTGGTATGTTGCCCATTTAAATTTTCACTAAGAGGAGTGGAATTAATTCCTGCTTAAAGAACGATTCTAATACCAGTTTCAGGAATACATTGTTCAAGAACGTTCAGATAAACAATTATTCTCTCTCTCACACACTTGCGCACAACAATGAAACTCGTCGCCTGATAATTTCTAGATAAAACTAATAATTGATGGCAAGTTACTTACATCCATATTGTAGGGAGGGAGTAGGCGCGAGTGGGTGGCTTCATTTTTATTAGTGAGATAGTTTATTCTTTTTAGTGCGCGCTAAGTATTTCCTGGAGCAAGCAATCGCCGACTGTATCTTCTATAAAAATTCTGTTAGGGGGCACAGAATTACATTTAACCTCGGCCTCTCGCAGATAGAGCGCACGTGGCCAAATGTGTCTTCGCGTATTTTATGCTCATTGGAACAGATCACACTGTTTCACATTAAGCACGGTGATGCTCTAACGCAGGCTTCAGCGTACTGCTCAACCAGCACGCGTTCGTCGATTTCCCGTATGCGTGTAACCTCTCAAAGAATTCAGTAGCAAGCGGGGACGACGCTTGGATTGCCTTCTACGCCTGTCACCATCATGTTCAGAAGAACGTCCACTGGTACATTTAATTTTGTATGCCTTTGCCGGCGCACGAAGTTTCGGTGTTCGGCTTGGCGACGATAGCGACAGTCATTGGAGCTGGTACCCCTTTCCCTTCCATGTGCCATTTTCATGGCCATGTCTCTGCTACAGTGAACCAGAATATGCCGTGTAGCTGCCCTGAGGGATTTTCTTTAGTGCGCCTTTTCTCGCAAATAGTGAACAAAGCGGCAGCGCACCTGTAGGTCACTCTTAAACACATTTGAATGCGTTGCTATAGCGTTGCTTAGTTATCCTGAAATTATAATCGATAACTTATGTTTTGGCGCGTGCCCAGGTTAAAAAATAGCAAAAGATTTCTTTATGGATGCCCAGCCAGTATTCTGACAGTATTTTGAGCGCAACACAGAAACACTTAGAGAGCATTGTCATTCATAGTTCTCTGGCGGCAATATGATCACAGTCTTTTGAAGCTCGTATTAAAATTACGCAAAAAAACGAGCACACAACAAAGAAAAGACAGCACGAGCGCTGACGTTGAACGAAATTGTTAATGCACATTTGCACACATTTATACCCCTTCTGCCTTGAAAAAAGGTAAAACAGCTATCTCATCAACACAAATTATTACGTATGTTTGCACACACACACACCCTCCAAAAACCCCAATTCACGGTTGTCAAGTGATAACGGTGGCTAGCTTACGCAAGAACAACCACCATTAGCAATATGGTAATCCTCCACAATCTCTCTTACAGTCTGGTCTCTGTGTATAAAAATTACTGAAGCGCAATCCAACAGTGGGTCGCACATCTGATTTTCTTCGCGACAATGAATAGGAAGATTTGAACCCGTACCAGTTAGGTATTTCTCTTTGTCTTTGCAGAAGGGGCATCAATGTGCGAAAATGTGTAGTAAAATTTTAATTGAAAGTCAACGCTCGTGTTGTCTATTCATTGATGTGTCCTTGTTCTTTGCGCTAATGAGAGTCGAAACCAACTTGGCCAGCTTTCCTTTGTCTTTTAATTAGCCCGAAACAGGCCACAGTTTTGATGACACGTGGATGCCTCCGTCCTGCACACTACGTATTCTAGTCCACAGTCTCCCCGCCATACATACACCAAGAGTGGGGCGGGCCCCACCCTTGGTGTCATGCGTCCGATACATTGAGACGCAGTTACAGGTGGTATGTTCGTGGAATGCCTCAGTGAACTGTTTCCGATAGAAAATGAAAGCATGACAAATATTGGAGCTTCTAGATCCACTGACAGTTGAATGACTTCAAGATAAAGTGTTCTACATTCCTTGTTACATTATCCATCTAAATCTGATGCAGACATTTGGAAATTAGCACGTTTTGCATCACTTGATCTAATATATTAAAGCATTGAAGGATGGCATCATGAATGATAGAGCGTTAATGGGTCAAGGCGAGAATACGTGAGAGTAATAGAAAAGCTCAAGGCCTTCAGAGATGCGATGGTATTCATCATGGAAGCGATGTCGGACAGTTTAAATGCGACATGGTTATCTGAGCTATAACACGTTATATGAACATCACCAACAACACGCAATTTGCCTCTTTTAATGAGTGGTTAATGGTGTGTAAGGACATTATTGGAAGCGCAGATTGATAAGCCGTGACGGAAGACTCCTATACGAACAAGCTCTTAGGTGTCATACAGGTTCCACGTTGTACTGTGTTTCCCTTTTCGCTGTGCCGTGTGGCCTCCTGTCATTCTTATCCATTAAATCGCAAAGAAACTTATCGACATTTCACGTAGCAGCAGTTATTAGCTACGCCATGAATAATCAGAGTATATAAACAGGTTTGCATTCACCAACTGTGAATCAGGGCAGTGTGTGCGCTAAATCACCTAAAGTTTGTTTTTCAGCCTTTGGCAGCCGAATAATCTGTTAACTTCTCTAAATAAAAATAAAATACTGGAGCAATGCACAGAGTTTCAGATTGCTGAGCAGCACATTAAACAGGTAAATTGGACGAGTTGAAAAATAAAAAATAGATATCTGGTTTTTCTATTTCAAGTTCTGAATCACTTCCTATTCATTTCCTAGCCTTATAATCGTTCTAATAGCAATAGCCAGCCATTTAACGTTGCTATTAATCAATAAAATCAGTATATTGATCGTTTAAAAACCTGCATTTAATGGCCGCCCCATTTCCTACAGGTATTCCAAATTAATCTTTTGAAGAGCACGCGCCTGTTGAAAAGAACATTGAAGCCTGCTGGCGCGAGGTTTAGGGCGTCCTGAGCTTTAGTGCAGAAAATGTAGTTGCTGCTCTCAGCAGAACCGTCTTTAAAATCACTATCGTATTGGTTATGTCTTATTACCTGCATATATCTTCTGCCTATTTCTACTCACCTTGTCGCAATGTAGAGGGCGTCGGACCGTCTGAATGCGGCTATACGCCAGGTATGCTTTGGCAATTCCTTTAGGGTATCATGGGCTAGGATTTTATTGTCGTCAGTAAGGACTATGTACGGTTGCTCGCTCTGAGAATGAGAATACTTGATTAATAGACTGCTAATTTATTTAAGGCGTCATTATATTGAAATATGAACATTTATGTGTCTGGGCAATGGAAACGTTGGTGGTACAATTGAAATATTTGGCTTTGCGCTTTTTGTGGCCTCTATTTTGCTGAATTCTAAAAGATGCGCTATTATCTAAAAATCAAACTGCTGGAGAAAAAAGATTGAAAATATTTAAGGGTTTCAGAATTATCAGAAACAGGAAGCTTGCTTTTAAACAAACTTGGTTGTTTAGGTTTGTTAGAGCATATTCAACGTGAATCGACATTCGTGGCATTTTTTTTTTTCGTATGTTGTACGTCAGCCTGCTAGGATTTCTTGTGCAAAAAGATGTCTCCCTTGCTCATCAGTGAAAGCATTGCAGAACATAGCAAAAAAGCTGAAATCTCGATGTCAGGCAGTAAAGTGCATCTAAATGAGAAGTAAATGCGACAACACTCTCTTAGAACTACATTGTCATACTTACTCGAGAAGTACCTTGAATTTCTTTTAACATAATAGAGCCAGGAGGTTTTAACTGTTGCAGTTGGAGACTCACCTGTGAAAAAAGGGCTTCGAAAATTGTGAGCAGAAGGAAAAAAACAGTAATAAACGAAAATTTATCTCGAACGGGGCAAAACTTAATCACCGATCTGTTACACGGAAACAACATCGCCGCTACCTGCAGACATCCATGCCTTACAAACCCACATTGTGGTTCGTTTTCATGCACAACCTTTCATGCGTTTGTTTACAATTCAGGCGGAGACAGATGGCTGGCGCAAATCATAGCTAGCAGTTCTATTCAAAATATTAAGCGGATTCAAACACGGAGCTTGGGGAAGCAGAGTCCTTCTTGCCGGACGCCCGCGATTTTATTTCCAGTTTGACTTGCTACCTACGTCTATGAGCAAGCAGCGACTAGCAATACAGTGGTATGTTGACGCAGATTCTAACGTATTCGCCGCAATGGGCTAGTAATTTGAGACCCCACAGTCTTTGACGAGTATACCTATTACGTTCAAGGGGGTATACCTGTTGCTGTAGTACTACAGCATCGGCTAGTTCGTTGGTGGTTTATGTTATATATATGCGGCTTTTTTGAAAGCTCCTAATCAGCACCGATTTTTGAAGATGGCTATAGAAACGTCATGGTCTTTCCAGTTGTGATGTATGGATGCGAGAGTTGGACTGTGAAAAAGGCTGACCGCCGAAGAATTGACGCGTTTGAATTGTGGTGCTAGCGTAGACTCTTGAGAGTTCCTTGGACTGCCAGAAGATCAAATCAGTCGATATTGTCGACCATAAACCCTGACTGCTCATTGGAGGGTCAAATTCTAAAGTTAAAGCTCAGCTACTTTGGTCATCTGATGAGAAGAGAGGAGCCGTTGGAGAAAGATTTGATGTTGGGAAAGGTTGAGGGTCGCCGGAGAAGGGGTAGGCAGCGAACGCGATGGTTAGATGGCATCCTCGAAGCACTGCAGATGAAGTTATGTGATGTTAGGAAGATATTGAGAGACCGGAAAGCTTGGCGTGACATGGTCCATAGGGTCACGAAGAGTCGGACACGACTGAACGACTGAACTGAACTGAGGAAACGCGCGACAAGCCATATTCAGTAGTTTTAATGCGAAAGCATTACTTCGCTATGTTCCCAGATTTCTGTCCGCACACCGCGTCCGCACACCGTGTCTGCATACTGTGTCCGCAGACCGTGTCTGCAGAACGTGTGTGCAGAACGTCTCCGCAAAATCGTGTCTGCAGCAGTTGTGAGTAATTGAGAAGTGGTACAGGTTAATGAGTGGTCGCAATCGATAGAGGGTGACGTAAAGTTGTATCCGAAAAATATTTATGCCTAAAGGTAATTAGGTAATTAATTCGAATAATTGGTTCACATGAAAGGAAAGGCGCAGTATCTGTCACAATTGTTCTGTGGACACCTGACTCACGCCGTGAGACAAGGGAGGAAGGTTGGAGTGAAAGCGAAAAGAGAGAAAGGGCTACCGTAGTGGAGACGTCAAAGATGTGACGTCACGCAACTGGAATTAGAGCCGAAAAAGGGCATAGGAAGAGATTGGCTGGCAATTTGAAAGTACGAAAGACTAAAATGGGTAAACGAAGTGAATTAGGCTTAGAAGCAAGCAGAAGCAACCAACAGCAGCCTCAGTGTTTTCGCATTACTCCAATGCAGATTCTGCAGTGATCTAACTTTTTTTCCGTTACGTCGATTCTCTTCCGCGTTAAGCATATCGGTCTAATGGCCAGGGCTAAATTGTATAAGAAAGCAGCTATTTTGTCGCAGTAAGGCTGTGAGTGTATGCTAAATTTTTGCCTCGGCGTCTACATTCAGCTTTTGAAAGAAAAACACTAAGATAAAATGTACTGTATATTTTTCGCTGTCGCAGGTGATTATTGGAGTATGAAAGTATACGGACGTTTTTTTTAAAAACTTCCAAAAACTTACTCCGACAAAAGTTGACATCTATCATCCTTTAAAGAGAATGACGCTCATTTTGTAACCATCTCTTAACCCCGTTTATAGTGTTTTGTGATGATTTACTCATCTCAGACGATATATTTTCTGCCAATTACTAAAAATAGCGGATATTCGATTACTGCATAGGAATGTTCTTAATGACAGAAAAGAAAATGTATGTGTTGAAATGCTGGCCTCAAGTTGATTCCTTCGACGAGCAAGATAAGAGAAAAAGGCCACAGCTGCAGGTTACGCAGAGGGTCTCCGTAGAGGTGAAAACAAACAAAAATGTAGAAAGTCAACTATCTAGGAACCAAGTCAAGAGCTTTAGCCATCGAGTAGCACCGCATTCGCTACCGTCCCTTAACTCTTGGTTCGATTCCGCGCTTGGTTAGCTTCTCGGCAACGACGAGATGGTATCGGTAACCTGTCTGCAACGGCTGCGGTCTCTGTCTTTAGCAAGATTGGCTTCCTCTATGCTACGCCGCTCTTTTTATTTTCACGCTGAGATGCGGATTCGACCGAAACTACGCTTGAGTAACGGTCTCACCCACACTCGCCCAGATGGCGTATTTACAGAGCGGCGCAAATGAAGCTTCGTGAAGATAATGTTCACAGCAAAGCTCGAGAGTGTTTTGCAGTTGGAAATTGATGAAGACGATCGTTCTTGCCGCACAGCGCGAGAGTGTTTTGCAGCTTTACACGAGGCATGATGGGCTGCAAAAAAAAAAAAAAAAGCGACAACGCAGTGTTTTCGTGCCTGGACAAAGGAAGCTCAGTTGTTCGGCCTGATCCGGGTTAAAGACGCAGCCACGGCAATGTTGTTCCACAAATATTTTCTCACAGTTTTGTTACGATGGCGGTCACGTGATACGCGTTGTTTCTTTACGCGATGAATTTGCGCCGTTGCATGGTGCCATTGTTCACATATTGCGGATAAACGCGATCTTAAGAAACATTAGCACGAGAGATAATGCTTTAAAAGAATATTCAAAATAGCTCTTTACTTCTTTGCCTTCAGTGACAGAAACAAGAGCAGTTAAGATCTTTTCGTGAATCTCTTCCTTTAGATTAGCGCGATAGATGTCGAGGTGCTATATTCAAGCCTCTTAACTTTTTGAATATATGCTCATTGCTTTAATTATAGCTATGTTGCAGGGAGTTTGAACTAACTTGCTTTAAATACTAAAAAACGTACACGTGGTCCACAAAGGCTGTATCAGCGATGTACAGAGAGCCACGTTCTCAATATACACTTGTAGTTCGAATAATAGTGATACGCAAATAAAGAAGCAAAAAATATTTTAGGCGCTATTAGCATGCAAATAGCTCTCGAGCACACAGCTGCAGCTCTAAATTGAGGCAAATTCATGCAGAGGGATAATAGAAATGAAGAGGCATAGTCGTCAGCGCGATAGACCAGCATAGTCGACGCACACCGAATGTCATCCAAACCAGTTGCATACAACGTTGCGTGGTACAACAACGGCACCCTTTGGCCATTTCTGAAGAAATTTTACAGACTGAGCAAAGTTTACGTAAAAAATAATTTTTGAAAATTTTTCGTGCCTCACCACTGGGAATACGAACGAGAAGACATTCTCCTTAAAAGGCAATAGATTGAAAAATTTGCCCTTGGAATAGAATAGATTTCACGACCATAGATTTCTGAGTGATCAAATGTATTGTAGGATTTCAAAACACGGACAAAGGTACAGTGAGAAGGCATATTACATGACATCGCGTAGACTACAGCGCGATTTCGCTAGAGCCCACTAATGTGCACGCTCAAGAATCAGACTTTAATATACATCAATAATGGCATTTTGTACTTGCCGAAAGCATAAACAGTATCACGTATTGGATACGAGCAGCGCTGTTTTCAAACTTCTTGGTGTGCTCTGAATCACTGACGAAGTATAGTTCCACTGTAAAATTTTTTGGTAAAGTCCCTGCTTCTGTAAAAAAGCAAATGTTCTCATCATTTCGCTCCTTGTCAATTTCATGCAAATAAGAAAGAAGCTGAAATCTACGTACGACTCGACTTGGCGCTTATTCGTTCTTCAAGTTTATTTCCTAAAGGAATCAAAGAGCGTTCAATACGTGAGCACAAGTAAAAAAAATAACACTGCATTTAAAACTGGCATACACTGAACATTACTACGCGCGTTTGACAAACACCTTGACATGTGCATCGCGAAGGTACTTCAATATGTGTTTCAGGCTTATAAACATCAATACCTATTTCACCATGTAATGACTTCCTTAATGGATGCTGAGCATCAGAAGGTTTATCTAGCCAGCGCTATAAAAACATTCAAACAGATATTAAAAGATATGCGAACTGTTATCATAATTAGAGGGAATATAGTGAGATGTCGAGAGGTATCAGATAGGCTCGGAAATGAGATGGATAGGCTCTACAAGGAAGTAAACGATAATCCGATCAGAATATTTTAGAAACTCATCAAGTATAACTTCTACATCCTTTATCACAACTGTAAATTGATGAGACACAGCCTGCTTCATTTTGCCGCTGAATTCAGTCAAAGAAAGGTCATAATGTCTACCTACAGTCAACAAGAACGGAATCCACGAGCTCCAGATTACTTCAAGCGTCGGTAGCGGCGCTGAAAAACTTTCCTAATACTCTGTAAGCGTCATTGGCATAGTTGCACCTACATTCAACTCATATACGGCAAAATTCTTTACCGGAAACCAGGACGTTGTCCTGTGTTATCTTTTCTGTTTATTTCTTTCTTCCATCATTTCTTCCCTTCTTTCTTTCTTTCCTCATTCTACTCTTTTGTTTTCTGTTGTATACCGCAACATTCTCTTATTTCAGAAGAGCGTGTTGTCGGGCTAGTTGGTTCTGCATAATATATAAGAGAAATGCGCAACAACTTAGACAGAACACAGTAAAAAACACATACAACAGTTCATGAGGGCAACTACCAACTGTTTAATGCGGTGAAGCAACAACAGCATATATACATAAAAGCGGAGCATGCGTAAAGGTAGAGCAGGCACACACATCACAAACACCGCAATTTTACACAAACGAATCAAGACATGAAACTTCAGCATCATAGATCTGCAATGAAGCATCACTTACGCAGCGATCAGATAGTTTTTTGACATGGAACGCCTCTAAGACAAGCCGGGCTTTCACATTGGTACTCCTGCCTAGAATCTTTGTCATCTCAAATCTTGCCCTACACGTGCTACACGCACTAAGCACGTGTAGGGCAAGATTGCCTGCGAGCCGGCTGAGAGATGATGTGCGTATATATAAAGAGGGTACGTTGCTGGGTGACTGGGTAAATAAGGATAAACTGAGCTTGCAATGTACACCCCTCGTCCATGTTTGAATGTACGCAATACCCTTTATTTACGCACACATTTATGCCTTCAATCGTGTTTTCAATATGCTGGATTTAATATTTAACGTTTCAAAGATTTCTTTTATAGATATTTTAGTAGCTTGTGGTGTTTCTGCTATGTCATGTTACCTACGGCGACAAATGTCTCTTTCCTGACATCCTTCAAATTTCCAGAACATTCGCGCTAGTCAGAGTGTTAGAAATTACTGTCCCTCGAATGGCATTAAAAAGCAAATCATAATTTCTCATTTTCACTCAGATGGTCGTAATTCATGATTCGTTCTAAGTGTGCAGCTGAACACTGTGCGTATCATCATTTTACTTCACCTAGGAATTGAAAATTACCCGTAAGAAACTCACTGGCACTTTTCGCGGCAGCATAAAATCCATCTTCCTTGCCAATCCTTGATATTCGGTGAAGGATCCTTCCTTCTGATGACCTTCCACTGTATATAAGGGGCTCAATTCGATGTGTAGAATTTAGGACGCCAATCTATGTGTGAACGAATAATTTTTAGTCTAGGTATCATAGCTCACAACTGATAAAGAAATGAAACATCATTATATAATACGTACTATTTGGTAGTGGCCTTCCGAATGAGGTGTAACGAAGAGTGAGGCCAGGCTGATTTCATCAGTATATGAATGTCTCTCGTAATGAGCTCCACTCACCTTGAAAACCAAAAAAGTCATGTTTAAAAGCTCATTTTGGTCTGCTTTACGGAAGTGCTATTCTTTGGCAGTATTGCGTTCTACATTAGCTGCACTGGGAAATTTCGCGTACATGCAGGCTGATCGCATTTTAGATTTGTACTTAAGTCGAAAGGTTACAATTATTTCTCTTTTGAAAAATATGTCTACATCACAACACAGTAAAGAAAGCTTCAGTTTAAAGCTCGGCAAATACTCCGCAATTTTTTAAAAATTATTCATTACGTTCAACGTGTGTAAATGCTTCCGGGTTCTTTAGGAATATTGCCGGAGTGGGCAATGCCCGGCGCTTATGCTCCGGAACACGAACGAGAGGAGAATTTGTTGAGAGCCCGAGTAAACCTGGAACTTCCTATTTGTGAAGGCAACGTCATCTTGTAGGCTGTTGTGATTGTTGCGAAGCAGCCATTGCCAATCAGCCATTGCCTAAAATCGTAATGTGATAGAAAAGTAATTTCACAAAGCACGAGCAATCTCTTGAAGATTAGAATAAACAACATTGTCATGAATTCAGCTTGTAGTCGGTGCTTGCTGCGTATCTTTGTTTAAACATGAGATACTTTACATTTACATTTAGTGCGGTTACCACACTCAAGAATTCGCTGTTCGAAGCAAGAACTTTTCGCATTCTTCAGTTGCATTGATAGGCAGTTGCACAACATTTTGCAGTGTGCACGCAACATGATATTAAACGGTTGTTATGTTTTTGTTTTTAAACTACTTTGTACGCGCATACACGATAACGTCATTGCATTCACATTTCTCGGCATGAGCACGAATTAAAGATATCAGGAATTTTAAGAAACGCAAAGGGGCTTCTTGTTGAACGTTTGTTGGGTTCATCGGAAACCAATCTGCGGTAGTAACGTCATTAATGAACTTTTCTTTAGCACAACTTCGAAATACGGAATAGCGTAGGATGCTGGTTTGGGATTATGCGCTGAAAACTGAATAGTGGCTAGTTATATCTGCGTCCAGAATAACTGTACCTGGTGGAATTATTACGTTGGAGAGCACATATTGCAAATTAAGGAACTTCCGCCGCCACCAACACAGCGTGAAGGAACGTAAACAGGGATTCACAATCACAAGTTTTTAACCGCGTAGGGGATTTGAGGCTTTCTAAGGCTCCGGTGTGAAAAAGGTTAATATTGATAACGCCTGCGATGAGATGTTTCTCGTTTCGGTGAACGTAGTCACGATGCCTCGAACAGATCTGCAGAAGTGTGGTACAGGTGGTGATGATTAGATGTTGGCAATTATGAAGTTTATTCGGTCGATGTTTAGGAAATCGTAGGAGAATTCAGCCCGAACTTATTAGCAGTTAAAGCTGTTGAGCAGTACTTCCTACCGGCGTTTGTATGATATCAACGCTTTGCTGGAAGATATCAAGACTTCCGGTTAAATATATGGCGCACTGAGGCTGAAAAGCCCCGTTATTTCTTTTATTTTCATCATCGACGGCAATATTTGAAACGCAGTGAGCAATATCATCTAAGACTTTTTTCACACTAATTGAAATATGTAGCTTCCACTCACGTATTTATCAACGATGCCATCGTTCGTTGTATCTCTGAGTAGAACGGTATCTGCGAGCACCGAAGCTCTCTTCAAATTTAACGAGTAACCGTCATGAATGACGAGAAGCTTTTGATATTTGTTTTGTCGCTCTTCGTAAACTTCTGGGTAAACAGTAACGCTATATTCAGCAAAGACGCACTGGCTGCCAATGGAAGGAAACAGAAATAACATGGTGGAAGGTGCTGAAAATGGAAAGTAGTGTTTGAATACCTCAGCAACAATGAATTATTTCTGCTGACAAAATTTTAAAATAACTTTTCGTTCCGTACAAACAGCGAAATCATTTAAATAAGTTAGATGCCCATAGCTTTTAGTTTTGTCAAAGTAGTAAGTGCACGCATCCAAAGCTGCTTTCGTTTGCAATACTGGTATGCGGATGGAAAGAGAGTGGCAGAAAGAAACACAAAAAGCCGGTAGTACGTACAGCCGCGCAAAACTAGACTCACGCTCAAGCGAAACCACGAAAGAGAAAATATAGTTGTCTATGAAGATAGATATATCCAGAATAATGAATACAGTGAAACGTCTAGAGAAGACACTGAAAAGAACCCAACGGGAAATTATGCGGTAGCCCTAAATATATGCTCCTTTGAGGTCATGTATTATTTCGCGTCCTCCTGTCTCCGCTCAAGCTATTGCGAACATAATTAACAAAAGGTCAAATTCACTCATGATTCTTTTTGCTTCACCAAGATATGTCCGTTTTCATAAATACTTTCGGTTATAGAAGCTAGACATTCATTATAGCCTCCACAAATAAAGCATACAATTTAAACAAATAATTACGAGTTAGGGTGCAGCCAACAAGAAGCCAGAAGAACATCGTTTCCATCTGGCACGAGGCGGTCCAGACAGAGAGAGAGACTTGTTTCTAATGTGTGCTCTATAGTGTTTATAGCTCTCTCGGGGAAAAGGCCGAAAGAGAGTAAATGCTGCACTGACATCTAAGTGCTTAGTAGCTGTCGGCATCTCCAATAGACACGAGAAAGTCACCAGTTTGGATATGGCCTATCGAGCTGAAATGCCTTGGTGGCTTTGAGGCATATCGAAAAGGTAAAGCTTTGATTATAGTATTCCTAGTTTGTTCACTGGCACTTATTGAGTGCTCCTACCGAGAAGACTAATAACAGGGATATGCGCATTGGAAAATCCCCGCGTTGAGAAAATTGTTAGGAACAATGCCCGGAACACAGCCATATTGTACAGGTCATACCAACCTGTACCATACCAACCTTGTACAGGTCATACCAACCTGCGTTGGTAATGACCTGTACAAGGCATTGAGCCTCGGTCGCTGAGTGGAGACCCACCTATAACTTTAACTGCAGGTGATAAAATGACCTCAAACATTTGGCCAGCATTTACCGGGTTTAGCTAGCGAGCGTGAATGATTTTTCGCACTCACAGCTTCAAAAAGCAATGGGCGGACGATATGGCAATACAAAACTGAGCCCTGACTAGCAGGCATTCCATGCAACATCAACGATAATGCTACAGTGACGGCCTGCGTTGTTCGAACAAAATGAATTGTTTGAATTTAGACCCGAGGTTGAAAATCATTTTGAAAATGTGGAATTTACTACCTAATTGAAGTCAAGCGGAACTGGGAAGCCGCAAGGCAAGAGCTGCGGTTTTGTCTAACCACATGTTCTCTGATCGTAAAAAGGTTTTGAATGCGTTCTTAAATACAATCGGAGACCCGCATTATATCCAGTAATAATGCGGGAATACATTTTATGAGACGAAAAATCATAAACATTATGTTTTGCAAGACTAAGTGCTACGAACATCATAGTAGGTGTAACGTAAGAAAGTTCGTCCAACTAGACATTTTTTTGCTAAATCCGTGTCAGTAGAGACCATATCCTGAAGACATTCAGTGAAAACATTTGTCAGGTACCACATAGACATGAAAAGGGGATTAGCATTATAACGTATAGAAACGGTCCTAAGAAGTTTACCTTGGTAAAATAACATATAGGAGAAGAATGTGGAGGAACAATACCGATTGGCATTTAATCCACTAACTTGCAGCCAGATGTCGGAAGCCTAAAAATCAATAAAACATTATCAATAAAAGATCACCAAGGTATTTTGCTAAGCACACGCTTGTTTAATTTGTAGTGAGATAAAGTAGATCTGAATAGGGATGAGCAGGGCCTGTATAGTAGGCAGGTAGTACCCGATGGTCACTCATTGTTATGAGATCAACTAAACAAAGACTAATGCACAAAACGGTTGCACAGGGTCAATTGAGCAGAAAAAAAATATTGAGAAAGTAGTAGCTGCGGCGAATGTACCAGCGCATAATTTGGAGAGGCATAGGAAAGGCCTTTGGTTTGCTGTGGAGTTTTTCGGCTGGTTAGGATGATCAATACAATTCATTCTATGATGGCATTATATTCCCAAGAAGCGATTTAGTAAAGAAACGCATTTGCATTAGTACACGGCAACTGGAAGCACGACAGAGGTTAAAATCGCACTGTGACACGGCAGGAAATTCGTATTTATTTCTTAGTGGGTGCTGCGTGAGTGCACTTTAAGCAAGGTCTGGGTACCGGAACATTAGCCAAGGTTAATAGGTTTCAATATGCATAGGAGCATTATGGTATGGACAAACGCACCCTAAAGAATCTTTCAGCTACCAGGCATCAGCCGCGGGCCTCACAATGTCGGCACATTGAGGGTCTTGCAATTTTTCTTTGATGAATACGCAGCCGCCGTTGACTTGATGCATAATTCCGTTCTATGAAAGGTAGAGCCCTGTGAGCAACGTCCCCTGGCAACAAATGGAAGACATATTACTAAAACGGATAAGAACTCAATTAAAGTCTGTCATTTGTTTCGGTTCTGTAGTGTGTAGAAGGTTTAATTCACCGTAGAGGTCAGCGAAGAAGTCTGACGATCCAGACCAGCACAATCTGCGCGATAGCAGAGCGACAGACTTGTTGTCTGCGTCTAGTAAGGCGTACAACTTCTTTACAACCCCCCCCCCCCCCCCCCAAAGAAAAAAAACCATCATAGCGACTTCAGAGGAAGAAGGAACAGTTAGATGGTAGAAAGACTGAAGGCGCTATGCACCTGTGCAGTCTCTCGGTTACGGTGCCGGAAATCGGAAGATGGCGTAAGCGGTTAAACAATGCAATTCGCAGGTGAAGCGCACTCAGCGACACGGTACGGCCCATAGTACTTGGAGATCAGTTTTGTTGAGAGGCAGGGACTGCCGGATAGAACCTATAGCCCCACGAGTGATCCGGGATTTATGGGCGTGGAATTCGTCTGGTACGCGTTATAGCGATGTTTTTGGCGCCACTGAGAGTCGGTTGTGAACTAGCGGGAAATCTGGCAGCACTCTTCGGCGTGCTGTGCAGCTTCGGTCACAGTATAGTACATTCAGATTCACCAGGGTTGAAGGGAGCGAATAGATGTCGACCTTAAAGCAAAAAGAACAGAGAGAAATCCGTGCTGGATTGCACAGAAGGGTTTTAAGCGCAGGTGACAGAAGGAAGGACAATGTCCCTGTTCGTGTGGTTTGACCCGACGTACTTCGTTAGCATATCAGCGATGTATGAGACATGCACTCTACTATTTTACTACCCCCTGCTCATATAAAAAGGCCTGCAAATATACGGTTGGGGTTTTTCTTGTTCCTGCAACTAGGTTTTCGCCTCGGCTTCTTGGTAGCTTCACATCACGGTGCATAGTGTCAGACGTGAGGCCTCTTCGTATTGAACAAGTGTTGAGCGACGGAGCGACAGCGATGGAACTTCTGAGAGCGCCATTGCAAATCACAGGGACCATCTAGGAAAACTTGAGACACTTCAAGCAGAAGTTTGACTTCTTCCTGCAAGCAAGCACGACGAATGAACAGCCACGCAGTAAAGCTGCAAAAGCAGCGCTCCTGCTGTGCATAGCTGGCGATGAATCGCTGGACGTCTTCAACACTTTCACTTTCGAGGCTTCAGAACGCAAGGAGGAATACTCAATGCTGGTTGGGAAGTTAGAGCCCTGCTACGGCCAGGTGAGCACAAAAGTTCACGAACGCTACTAGTGCGCGCGGAAGCATGTACATAAACAGCCGTTCTAAAATGTTCTGGACCTGAAGAAACAGGCCCCGCAGTGCAATTTAGGACACCAGCGTGATTCTTGAAAGAGATCAGATGAAGTTTGGCATAAATGGGTGAAAACTGCTTGAGAAAATGCTACAAGAAAATCTTTAAGGTTGTCGAAAGCTGAACAGTTCTTCAAGGTCGAAGCTTCTTTAGCACATCACAAAGAGGTCTGGAACGCGCACGACCTCGTCGATGCTGCATCAAGGCATGCGCCTCAAGGTAGAAGCAAAGGGGAGAAGAAGGCAGCAAGGAGCACCGTCGCAAAAAGTGCAGTCAACGGCACAATCACTGATTGCGTCCAACCTATGACAAAAAGTGCAACAAATGCCACAAACTTCATCAATTTTCGTTTACAAGTCAGCAAAGAGAGCTTCGACGATTCCTGAAGTTCTGGAGGTTGGATCTGAAAGAGGAAGCAGCACGTTCTGGACAGTGGAAGCTAAAGCTGCAGGGAAAAACATTTTATTCAAGGTAGACATGAGGTTTTAGGCCAGCCTACTACCATTCTCGCTTTACCGCAAAAAGTTGCAGGCACACAAATTGACGCCTACTAGTGCGATACTGCGAGCGTGCAACGGAGGTGCCATAGCCCATTTCCGAACGAAGACACAGGAGATGATTGTTGGTAATGGTTCCACTACTATCACGTTTTTTTGTTGTCAAACGTGGGCGCCAAGTCATAAAAAACTGGAAGCAAGGGAAGCCATACAACATCTCCAGCATTCCGCGACCACTGTAAACTCTACGCTGTATGTGGCAATTTTGAAGTTCAGGTAATTCTTCCAGGGATTAGGTTGCCTGAAGCAACGCTACAGCATGGTCATATAACCAGATGCGAGGCCCGTCGTCCAACCAGCACAGCGGGTCCCCCTGTCCTTGCGACAGCCTCTGCGGGAGGATCTGCGAATGATGAAGCGTGCGGGCATCATTGTGAAGGACTACGGTGCAACAGATTGGTACGTTCCTGGGAAGTATCTCATCTTGACAGACATGCTGTCACGATCGTCTCCACTTCGGAAAGGCGACCATTCAGGTTCCCCGGATGACATGGAGGCATATGCAGTCGCGGTCGTGGGCTACATGGTCACGGACGCAACACTCCAAAAGCTGGCTGATGAGACTGCACGGGACTAGTACCTGCAGGAAGTTATCACCAGGTTGTCAGCCGATGAGAAGCTTCAAGGGGAACAGAGCCCTTTTCATCTGAGCTTTATGTGGTGACTGGTGTGCTGCTGAATCGTACAAAAGTACTCATACCAAAAATTATTCCCAGTGAAATGCTAGAAAGAAATAATGCGGGGCATCTGGGTGTGCAGAAATGCAAAGGAAAGTCACGTCGTCTGGTTCTTTCGCATGGTTTTAGCAGTGAGATCACTGTACTGATTCAGAGTTGCCTCGCCTGCCAACTGTATTCATACAAGGAACTACAAGAACCGTTGCTCATGCGACCTGTCCCTAAGCATGCATGGTATTGAATTGATGTGGTTATTTTTCCCTTCGGTAGAAATTCATACATTGTGGCACACGATGCACTTCAAAACTTCTCAGAAATCGAACAACATCGGGACACCACAGCAAGGAGTGAAATTTCAGTACTTAGCGCCTCGTTCGGACTGTACGGTGTACCTCTTGAGGTGTGCAGGCAACGTCACCAATTTACAAGCTAGGAGCTCGCTGTATGCGCCAGAAAAATATGATATCATTTGCGTCACTTCAAGTCCTCATTATGCGCAATCCAACGGATTGGCAGAGAAGGGCATACAGGTTGTGAAGCGGATTATGAAAAAAGCGAATGCGCAGGGGATGACTTCTGGCTAGGGCTCATGGCCTACCTCTGTGCACTCTTGGAGGATGGCCGATCGCCAAGAGGATTTCTTCAGGTCCGGCGTCTTTGAGCTAAGCTTCCAGATTTCGGTACGGCATCAAACACTGAAGCAAGTACCATCAGAAAAGTGGTGGTAACTCCCTACCATCTATGAATAAAGTATAAATTGTGTAGCTCGGCAACAAGACGTGGATCAACAAAGCAGCTGTTGTCGCTACTGCGGCTCCTAGGTCCTACGTGGTACAAACTGAAGATCATCGGATGTTTAGATGCAACAGAATGTGTCTTCTTCAAACTCGCAGGGAATATGCACCAGACACCAAGGACGAGGGAGACGACTGTGCTTCGCTAGATTGCGAGATAGTGAACCCCAGCACTTCTGCTTCAAACAGTCTGCTGCTAATCGGCCTTACGATCTACTTTCAAACCACAGTAACATTCTTTCGCCGATAACGCCGCACTGGCAAGTACAGTGGGCCATACACCACCATCTCAGCCTAGGCTGTCCCGAGAAGGTCAACTCGTGCAGTCAGGCCACCATAGCGACTTCATTACGACGCTGGGTTTAATCAAGTAGCCGGAACTCTTTCATTTTAATTAACCCTACAGGGAGGTATCGGACATGCGCTGTACTACCTTACAATGGCAGCGCCGCACCACCCACTGTTTGTATAAATTTGCCTGCAAATAAACCATTCCGATTCTTCTTGTTGCTGCCACTATATAGTAACCTCTGCCTCTTGGTAGGTTTCAGTTCAGTTCAGGCGTTCAGTCGTGTCCGACTCTTCGTGACCCTATGGACCATGTCACGCCACGCTTTCCGGTCTCTCACTATCTTCTTAACATCACATAGCTTCATCTGCAATGCCTCGAGAATGCCATCTAACCATCGCGTTCGCTGCCTACCCCTTCTCCGGCGACCCTCAACCTTTCCCAACATCAAATCTTTCTCCAGCGACTCCTCTCTTCTCATCAGATGACCAAAGTAGCTGAGCTTTAACTTTAGAATTTGACCCTCCAATGAGCAGTCAGGGTTTATGGTCGACAATATAATCATTTTTTCCTTTTCGTCGGCAGGAACCATGACAACTTCAATCGAAAGTAAGGGCGCCGAGTTGAGTTTGAAAATCAAATTTCCTGCCGCCTTTAGCACGTCCCCTATTGTGGCCGAATCCTTCTTCGCCAAACTCAAGCCGAGAGAAGCCAGTGTTTGGTTCAACATCTCTTCGTTCTCGCTCGCATTAGAAGTGCACGCTTCCCAAATGTGGAACACCGGCATTTCTTGAGTAGGGCCCTTGTCTTGCAAGAGAGCCATAACCATGTCTTCCATGCTGGCAGTCAAAGCATCGTCGACAGTGCTGTAGTGCTGAGAGTCGCTGGAAATGTAGTCCCAACCGGTGCAGGCAAACTTGTAGAAGTTGTCGCAGGGGTCTCGACCAGACTTGAGTATCCCGGAAAGATACTTTGCTTCTATCTGGCAGAATGTGCTGTTGCAGACGTAGTGCGTGTTGTTGACATGCTTGCGAGGTCTTGTCAACGGCAGGGCAGGCTCTGACGTTGTTCCTTCTTCATGCGCGGTATAATTCATCACCATGCCGGATTCCGTCGACATTTCCGTCTTTCCGCCATCAGGTGAAGTTTGCTATTCCGACGGTACGGCGGAAGCTAACGCTGACTCCATTGTTACAGGTCCTCCTTCAGTCTTCGCTAGATCCGAACTGTCAGCAGGTGACATAGACGATTCTGCGGAAGCCGACTTTGTTGTTTCGTTTCCAGCTCCGCCAGCAGGCGTCTCCGACGATTCGGCAGAAACAGATGCTGTTGTTTCACCTTCAAGCATCGTCAAGTGTCCTTCGGCAGAGGGCGATTCTGACATATTTGCAGAATTCGAGGTCGATGCTTGACCTTCATGCATTATGGAAGCAGTTTCACCAGCAGGGGATATCGGCAATTCGGTGGAAACCGACGCCACTGGTTCTCCTGACTCCAAAGTCATCATGTCCACTCCACCACCGGGTGTTGCCCCAGTAGCAGCAGTTACAGATGAAGTTTCAGCAGCGTGAGATTCGTCCCTTGTAATATCGAGATTCCCTGCATCATGAGTGTCCACCTGACTAGCAGCAGTGTTGGCAGAATCCCCTAATGCTGAAGGCTGACTCGCAGGGTTTGTTGTGATATCCAACTGCTTTGTGGCATCGGCTCCCACCTCATTAGCAACAGTATCAGCAACAGTATCACCAGACCCCAGATTTGGCGAGGGCTCTCCGGATGGTGTTGCTAGGCCTTCCGTCTTCGCTGTGTCACCTCCTGTCTCCAGTGACACACTTGACTTTTCAGCACCTTCCTCAACATCGTCGCGAGCCTTGATAACAATGTCCTTGGGAACGATTTCTTGGACCTGTGTTGTTCGGTCTTGTGCTACTGCAACTATGTCGTTGATGCGGCCGAAATCATGGAGGGCCTGACCGGTGACATTGGGCTGTGGAGCGGTTGGTTGCAGTCGGCTCCCGGTGCGGCTGGTATTGGTAGCAGAAGGTTTAGCAAGAGCTGCCTCCTTTGACATTATCAGAGAGCCTGAGGAATTCTTGCTTTCAGGATCCAGTCTTAAGCTTTGTTGTCCCAAAAGTGCCCTCGGAGCCATGGGGTTGGCGACGAAAATTGAAGACCATGCCACAAGACCTTTGCTGTATGTGACGCTTGCGAATAGTCCTGCCACGTTGAACATCGCCAGGAAGAATGCCCTGCGCATGCATGGCCTGAAGATTTGACAGCACAGTAGAGTCGTCACGATGCCGCTGGCGGCAGGACGGCGTTCGCTGGCTTCGCGCTTCAACATATTGGAAAATGCTCTATTTGAAGCTTGTGGACCCACACAGCACAGCACCGAAGCCTAAAGGCTGCTGACGAAAGCAGGGCTGGAAGAAAGCGCTGTAGATGCAGGTTTACGTCACAATAAAACGGAGGGTGCGATTAAATTGTTCTATAAGTCCGTTTGTTTTCGGCTGGTAGGCGTTGTAAGTCCGGGGAATGATATTGCACTGAACGAGCAGAGTTTGCAGGGCATCAGATAAGAAAGCGTCACCTCTGTCTCCGAGCAATTCACAAGGAGAACCGCTGCGGAGAATGAAGTTGTTTAATATGAAACCGGAGCATCAGAGCAGTTGGGAGCGCGGCCGTTTCAACACATCGTGTCAGGTGGTCGACTACAAGAAATACCCAGCGATCTCCATCATCAGTGAACGGAAGAGGGCCATAGAGGTCAATACCAATGCGGTTCAAGGGTGTAAGCGCAACTATGAGAGGCTGTTACTCGCCAGCCGAATGGTGAGAGGCGGGTTTGCAGCGTTGACAAGCCAGCTAAAACGACCGGACGTACTTGAGAGCCGAGTTGTACATACCGCGCAAACAGTTGCGAAGGCGGATTTGAGTATACGTCTCGAAACCTGTGGCGTCACCGCACTACGTATCGGCATAGAAAACGGTACATATTTGAGTCCGTACATGGCGCGGTATCACGAGGAGGAATTTCTGTACACTTGAGTTGTAGTTCCTGTGAATGAGGTTATCCGGAATCTCATTGTGGAAAGCTTGAACGTGAAGGGCGTGTGAAGAGATAATCGTCGCAGAGTTGGAAAGGTAGTGAAAAAGAAAGGCTATCCATGGATCCATGTCACTGACATCGAACGAAGGTGGCACGGAGTCCTAGAAGAAAGCCGGCAAGTTTGGGAGCGGCGAGCGAGACAATGCATCAATGTCTTGATGCTTGCGACCAGATCTGTAAATAACATGGATATCATAGGTTTGCAGACATAGAGCCCACCGTGCCAAGTGACCGCAGGGGTTCTTGAGCAATGAAAGTCACCAGAGAGCATGATGGCCCGTGACCACATCAAAAGGGAGGGGTTAAAGGTAAGGACGAAACATTGGGAGGGCCCAGACAATGACCAAGCACTTATTTTTCCTTACGGAGTTGTTCGATTTGGATTTCGTGAGATTACAGCTGGCGTAAGCGACTACGTATTCACCGAAGTAAGAGGAGCACTGCGCAAGCACAGCTCCGAGGCCGACACTACCGGCCTCTGCGTGCACTTCAGTGGGCGTTTGGTGGTCAAAATGACGCACGATGGTCGGGGCTGTGAGGAGAAGGCCCAAGGCGTTGTAGGCGTCATGGCATGCTGATACCACAGTGAAAAACCTTATTTTTTTCCGACGAGCTCAGTCAACGGGGCGACAATGGAAACAAAGCTTCGTTTAAAGCGCCAAAAATATGAGCACAGGTCCAACAAGCTCCTGAGTTGCTCAATTCTAGTAGGTTTAAGGAAGGCAGCCAGAAGTTTGGCGGGATCAAGGCGGATACACACCTTGGACACAACGTGGCCTAAAATGGTCAGTTCACGAGTAGCAAAACGACACTTCAAGTCAAGCTGCAGACCGCAGTTCGCAAGTAATGTCAAGACATGCTTCAGGCGAGAGAAGTGGGTCGTAAAGTCTGGCGAGAAAACCACGACGTCGTCAAGATAACAGACACACGTCTTCCACTTCAGGCCGCTCAGAATTGTATCCGTCACACGCTCGTACCAGGGGCATTACAGAGACCGAAAGACATGATGGTAATCATCAGGCCATCAGGGGTGACAAATGCGCTTTTATGGCGATATTCCGCAGCCATGAGCACCAACCAGAAACAAGATCACAAATCGAGCAAATAAAACAGTTAAGCTCCTTATAAGCAATTCAGTGCATCATCGATACACAGAAGGGGGTAGATGACTTTCCTCGTGATATTATTTAGGTGATGGCAGTCAACGCAGAAGCGAAAAAAATTCTCTTTCCTCTTTACCAGGACAACAGGGGAAGGCCTTGGGCGGTTAGAACGCTCGAACATGCCATTCTAAACCATAGTACAAACTTAGGCTTTAATAACTCGGCGCTTGGTGGCAGACACACGATATTGGCGCTGACGCCGTGGTTGCATGGGAACCGATCCTAATGTGGTAGTTTGACAGTCGATGCGCGGCTCAAATTTGGTTGGTGAGATCAAAATGAATAAAAGAACTGATGAAGCAGCGCGAGAAGTTTAGAGCGATTAGTCCCAAGAAGACTAGCATCGATAGATCGTAGCGTCCGGCGACGATTCGCCAAGCGCAAGCACCCCAGTTCAGCGGGAACACAGTTAAACACCGCAATATCACGCGGTAAAAAATCACAACCGAAAATAAGTTCGTGACAGCTGGAAGGGGAACAAAACGCCCAACTCTATTGTGCACACAACTTCCTTAATGATGACTCGAGCAGTGCATGCCGCTATAGGCTGTACAGGCTGGGCACTCGCCGTCCATAGCGAGAATCCTGAGATAGCTGTTACTTTGGGCAATGAACAGCAAAGACTAGCAGCCCTGGCAGAAACAGCAGCGCCAGTATCGACCAGAACCAGTACTAGAATGCCTTCAACTGAACCCTCAACCAGATTTGCGGGAGTTAAGCGAGTCCTTTTACAGTTCGCTCACTGCGCAGTTCTTGCCTCAAGAACTGCGGCATTCAGTTTTCCTGTTGAGCAATATTGGCACGCTGTCGCAAAGGAGACATGAAGTTGGGAGGCGGCGAAGTTGAGTGGAGAGGAGAAAAAGGGGCACGGTCATTCGCGACGGAACTTGAAGATGGATGGACTGCTTCGTACTGATTTAGCGGCTGACATGAAGCTGATATTCGCGGTGGCATAAAATCGTCGGGAGCGTGGTTTCTGCAGTACTAGGGAATATGGCCAGAAAATCCACAGAAATAGCAGATGGGACGGTTTTCGCGTGCTCGAAAAGGATTGGAGAGCTGAGGACGAGTTAGAACAAAAGCTGCGGCGCCTGATGGAATTCCTGCGTAGGCCATGGAGGCTTAGCGTACACCAACTGGGGGCTAGCTGGTCTCGGTCGGGCAGCGGCGGCAGCGTACATCAGTGGCGCATGTCAATCGTGGAGTGTCACGGGTGTCGGCGTATGCAAGGGGCTCAGCGGCTGTCGCAAGCTCAGACATGGGCGCTGGCTTTTTCAGTAAAAGCAAATCAATTCCTGCCCTTTTACACTCCGTCCCTGAATAAGCACTTCTTGACGGAAGCTAGTCTGCTGTGTGTGTAAGACAACGTTGTTAATCTGCTTCTATAACTTTCGCGAACCACCGTTGCATGATTCGAATTAGTCGTAGTATTACGAATTCCTAACACGCCAAAACATTTTGGTAAACGTATTCCTGAACATCTTGCTGATAGTTCTGTAATAAAGAAGCATTGGTACATTATTTCTTAAGATTGTAATTTTGTGTGCACTTCATTTTCTTGTTTGTTTTACCCTCTAATAATGCGCCAGCCTTTCTTTTTTTTGACAATCGTTGTTTGCATTTTGCGATGTTGCTTGTGTACGCATTTAAGCTTTCTCGTGTCACAGGTATCTTTAACCGGCATCCTCAATAAATTTTATGGCAAGTTATACCTCTCCTGTATAATCCACTTTTTATGTCACAGTAAACTAAGCGCACTTTGGTTGGGGAACACCTACAGGTACCAATAAAAATATTATTGACGTTTCGAGAAGAAGGCTATACGTGCAATACTAAACGCCGATTCTGATAACAACCCATGTGATTTATTCAGTCAATTTAACGCGGAAAATGTATTAGAAATAAACAATATCGGGCTAGCTGAAAGATATCAGAAGGACATAAAACAGAATGTGAATTAATAGCGTGACACGACACATCTCTCGCTTAATGTCCAATTTTATCCTAGCAGACACAGCGAACTATGGCGTATTCCAAAATGCCGCACAATATATGATACATATACCGTAGAAGGCTCGTTTCCTCGTCTTTTGAATAAGTACCATGCTGCAAAAGTTGATACATCGCGAGCACAACCCAAATGTATACAGGATATATAAACTACTTTTTAGATTTCCTCATGCTTTGTTTGCAGCTTTATCTCTTCCACTCCATAAAGTGTTCTCCTGTTTTGTATAACCAAAGACCCGTTTCTCTATTAATTGTTTTTGTTGCTTTTTGTTACGAATTTTTGTGGGCGCTCCGATTCTGTGTTTGTTTTCTCTAAAGATGTGCAAGCCAATTTTTGACAACCATTGTTTCAATTTCACAATGCAGCTTGTGTATGCAATTTTAATGTTGCCTGCTGCTCTGCAAGGTTGGACGCGAGAAGCATGTGAAGCCAATATTTCTGGCTTTTTTCTTTGGATCCTCTTCATGTGTACATGAGAAATATTTTGAAATTGAAAAACTAACCTTATGATAGAATGCAACATAAGTGGTCATTTACTATCTTACACCAAATCGTATTTTATTGAGATATAATTGCTTTTGAATTTAATTAATGGAATGCTTACTCTTGGCACAAAAAATGAAGCTTTTGAAAAAATTAGTTGGGTTTTGGTCTGCTTTGGCAAAACTTTATTTACCACAGTAGGGGTCCTGAAGGACACTCGGCTAGGCGCCCGGTGTAGATTTAGTTAAATCCGGTAGCTTGCGTAAGCAAAGTAGCTTCTCTTTCAGTTCTATCTTCTTCTTCTTTTTCGTCTTGCTCTCCTTTTTCTGCTGCTTCTGCTGCTGCCGCCGCTGCCGCTGCCACTGCCGCTGTTGCTGCTGCTGCTGTTGCTCGCTGCTGCTACTTGCTGTGGCTGCTTGCTGCTGCTTGCTGCTGCTGCTGCTGCTGCTGCTGCTGCTGCTGCTGCTGCTGCTGCTGCTGTTGCTTGCTGTTGCTTGATGTTCCTGTTGCTGCTGCTGCCGCTGCCGCTGCTGCTGCGGCTTGCTGTTGCTGCTTGCTGCTGCTGCTGCTGCTACTTGCTGTGGCTGCTTGCTGGTGCTGCTGCTTGCTACTGCTGCTTGCTGCTGCTGTTGCTTGATGGTGTTGCTTGATGCTGCTGCTGCTGCTGCTGCTGCTGCTGCTGCTGCTGCTGCTGCTGCTGCTGCTGCTGCTGCTGCTGCTGCTGCTGCTGCTGCTGCTGCTGCTGCTGCTGCTGCTGCTGCTGCTGCTGCTGCTGCTGCTGCTGCTGCTGCTGCTGCTGCTGCTGCTGCTGCTGCTGCTGCTGCTGCTGCTGCTGCTGCTGCTGCTGCTGCTGCTGCTGCTGCTGCTGTTGCTGCTGCTGCTGCTGCTGCTGCTGCTGCTGCTGCTGCTGCTGCTGCTGCTGCTGCTGCTGCTGCTGCTGCTGCTGCTGCTGCTGCTGCTGCTGCTGCTGCTGCTGCTGCTGCTGCTGCTGCTGCTGCTGCTGCTGCTGCTGCTGCTGCTGCTGCTGCTGCTGCTGCTGCTGCTGCTGCTGCTGCTGCTGCTGCTGCTGCTGCTGCTGCTGCTGCTGCTGCTGCTGCTGCTGCTGCTGCTGCTGCTGCTGCTGCTGCTGCTGCTGCTGCTGCTGCTGCTGCTGCTGCTGCTGCTGCTGCTGCTGCTGCTGCTGCTGCTGCTGCTGCTGCTGCTGCTGCTGCTGCTGCTGCTGCTGCTGCTGCTGCTGCTGCTGCTGCTGCTGCTGCTGCTGCTGCTGCTGCTGCTGCTGCTGCTGCTGCTGCTGCTGCTGCTGCTGCTGCTGCTGCTGCTGCTGCTGCTGCTGCTGCTGCTGCTGCTGCTGCTGCTGCTGCTGCTGCTGCTGCTGCTGCTGCTGCTGCTGCTGCTGCTGCTGCTGCTGCTGCTGCTGCTGCTGCTGCTGCTGCTGCTGCTGCTGCTGCTGCTGCTGCTGCTGCTGCTGCTGCTGCTGCTGCTGCTGCTGCTGCTGCTGCTGCTGCTGCTGCTGCTGCTGCTGCTGCTGCTGCTGCTGCTGCTGCTGCTGCTGCTGCTGCTGCTGCTGCTGCTGCTGCTGCTGCTGCTGCTGCTGCTGCTGCTGCTGCTGCTGCTGCTGCTGCTGCTGCTGCTGCTGCTGCTGCTGCTGCTGCTGCTGCTGCTGCTGCTGCTGCTGCTGCTGCTGCTGCTGCTGCTGCTGCTGCTGCTGCTGCTGCTGCTGCTGCTGCTGCTGCTGCTGCTGCTGCTGCTGCTGCTGCTGCTGCTGCTGCTGCTGCTGCTGCTATTTGCTGCTGCTGCTGCTTGCTGCTTACTGCTGCCGTTTGCTACTTGCTGCTGCTGCTTGCTGCTACTTGCTGTGGCTGCTGCTTACTGCTGCTGTTGCTTGCTGTTGCTACTTGCTGCTGCCTGCTGCTGCTTGCTGCTTCTTCTGCTTGCTGCTGTTCCTCGCTGCTGCTACTTGCTGTGGCTGCTTGCTGTTGCGGCTGCTTGCTACTGCTGCTGCTTGCTGCTACTGCCGCTGCTGCTGCTGCTGCTTGCTGCTGCTGGTTGCTGATGCTGCTGCTTGCTGCTGCTACTTGCTGTGGCTGCTTGCTGCTTGCTGCTTGCCACTGCTGCTTGCTGCTGCTGTTGCTTGCTGTTGCGTGAGGCTGCTGCTAGCTGCTTGCTGCAACTGCTGCTGCTTGCTGCTGCTTGCTGCTGCTTTCTGCTGCTTGCTGCTGCTGCTTGCCTCTGCTGCTTGCCCCTGCTGCTTACTGCGGCTGCTGCTTGCTGCGGTTTGCTGCTGCTTGCTCCTGCTTGCTGCTGCTTGCTGCTGTTTGCTGCTGCTTGCTGCTCGCTGCTGCTTGCTCCTGCTGCTGCTCTTTGCTGCTCCTGCTTGCTGCTGCTGTTGCTTGCTGATGCTGCTGCTGCTTGCTGCTACTGCTTGCTGCTCCTGCTTGCTGCGTCTGCCTACTGCTTCTGCTGCTTATTGCTGCTTGCTGCTTGCTGCTGTTGTTTGCTGCTCCTGCTTGCTGCTGCTCTTGCCTGCTGCTGCTGTTGCTTGCTGCTGCTACTTGCTGCTGCTACTTGCTGCTTGATGTTGTTTGCTGCTGCTTGCTACTGCTACTTGCTGCTTGCTGCTTGCTGCTGCTGCTGCGGCGGCGGCGCGGCGTGGCTACCGATCGGTTTTGCCCGACAGCTTGAAGAGGGGCCCCATCTGTATTCGCTCTTGTTGCTATGACAACGACGCACCATCGGCGGCGCGGCGTGGCTACCGGCCGGGTTTCCGCGACAGGCTGAAACCTTGCATAGTATTTCTTACATAATTTACCTCAAATCAAAGCGAATTACTCAAATTCAGTCCACAATTATTGGTGTGATTGAGGTCCAGCATAGCTGAACGTTGGATTTTTCGAAACCAAGTGTGCATGCAAGGGTGCTAGACATAAAACATGGTGTTCGTCGCAGAATCAAGGCATTTTTGACAAACAGGTTGTGACCTTCGATACTGGTAAATAACTCATGAAGCACGCTTGCGGAGGCTTAAAATAATATTCACATTTAGAACTAATCTGAAGTTTATCAACAATGCCCTCCTATTTATTGAGGTCTTCATTGCAGCCACCAGTTTGAATGTATACAGGCTGAGAAAGAACGGAGGGGTTTTTTCATTGAGCCCGTTAAACCAGCCGCTCCAATTACCCGGAGATAACGAATTTTGCTGAAGAAATAATCTGCGAACAGTTGATAATATAACGAGGCCATACAGATAACGGACGCACCAAGTACAATTGATACCTAGCTGCTTCAGAATGGCCGCTTACAAGCTGCTAGCTTTATAATTATTGGCAAACAATTGAGTTCGCAGTAACTAATTCACCTTAAACTTACGTTCTCTAGTGGGCGTCTGTCACGCAGCAGAATTAAGATGACTAGATATTGGGATAGCATAATTCGACAGTTGTTCAGTATAGATGTCTCTCAATGCCTGGGTTGCTTCGGGACAATAAACATCACAAACCAAATCAAAACAATATCTACTGTAGTCATTATTACCATTAATAAAAAATTTTACTTCTATAAAGAGAAATTACTGATAAGTCAGCTTTAGACGTAATATATTCTAGGAGTGAAAACTGAGATTTCCCTACCAAAGGTGGTAGTAGAAGTGCCGTGTGTATTCAGAACAAATGAAAAATATGCCAGACAACAGGCACCGTTACTCCATATACATCGCATTTTTATATATGTTGATTGACCATCCAACCTCTAGGACACCTTTTTGTGACTGTTACGAAAGAGAACCGGACATAACTGCTTAAAATACACTAAAATTAGTAACATTTTATGGGGATGTGTCGGAGACCAGAACGCGTAGTCGGCAATGGTTGGCGTTAAATGCGCACTGAAGCGGCCGAATATTAACGTCTTTTTCGCCTTTCAGGTGCTCTAATCCAGTAAGCAGAGACGTTTGCGGAGTTGCTTCTGTCTTTTACACATATAGCACTGTTTCCCGAAGTGCACTACAGTAAACAAAGAGTGACCATAAAGCTCGCATGTGAAGGATCCAATAACACCACATACTTTTTAAATATTTTTTAACGATGATCTAATATATGTTACGTGAAGCATATGGACCTCGCCGTGTGGTCGCCAGAAGTTTAAGAGTGTAAAGAATATTGAATTTCAGGGTCTTGTTTTTTTGTTAGGCTTCCAGCCTGCTTCATGGGCATGCATGAGTCCTGAACTTTTTCCACAGTCGACACGTTCACACCCGGATATGTCTAGCATGACGTTTCATTAACTTACTTTAAGAGTAAAGCGGAAGGCGGGCTACTGAATGTTAGTCTGCCCTGTCCGCCAACGCAGCTGCTTTGAAGAAGCTAAAAGGGCGACCCATCCTTGTTGTTGACGCCAGAGTTCTTTATGGGCCTTCGTTCTTTATGCTGCACGTGCAGCGTTACCTGTGCTGCGCTTGCAATATTAGTTTTATTTGAACATCTAGTTTCATTAGGTGTGGGATTAACATGAGGCATGGGATCTTGAATTCGATTATTCACTGCTCCGTAAAAATCATAAACAGTACATATTTATTTCTTTACAGAAATTTTGCAATCAGAAAGTTTTGCGCTGGTAGCTGGGAATGCCATTCAAGTCGTGAAATGTCTGTAGAATATAATACTTGCGGTTTTTAACAGTGTCACCACATTCTGGGATGGCGTTGTTGGCATCTTGAGCGCGAATACCTTAGCGCATTTTTTGAACGAGGTGCCTATTGTATTGTCACCCTTTCAACATAACAGTTATCCAGGTCTATGCACCGACCACTACTGCTGAAGAAGCTGACGTTGAGAGATTTTATGCGGACCTACAATGCCTTTTAGACCGCACCCTATCATCAGACGTCGTTTTTCTCATAGGAGACTGAAATGCTAAGGCCGGGAGTGAAGAAATATCCGGAATTATAGGCAAGTTCGGTCTTGGCGAGCCAATTGAAGCTGGGCAGAGGCTAGTAGATTTTTGTCAAGAAAACAACCTGACCATAGCGAATACCCATTTTCAACAGCACAAGAGGCGCCTGTGCACATGGACTTCAGCGGACGGTCTGTACAGGAATCAGCTCGATTATATTCTTTGCCGGCAGAGATGGAGAAGCGCTATACAAGCAGTAAACACAAGGCCTGGGGCCGATTATGGCACCGATCAACAGCTTCTTGATGCCAAAATTAAGCTTCGATTGAGGAAAACGCAGAAAACTAGAAGGCCTTTCAGGTATGATCTGGATCAAATTCCATTAGAATATGCTGTGGAAGTGAGGAACCGATTTCAAGAATTAGGTCTAGAAGACAGAGAGCCCGAAGAGATGTGGACTGGTGTTCATGATATAATACAAGAAGTTGCTACTAAGGTAGTTCCAAAGCAAAAGAAATGCAAGAAAGCAAATTGGTTATCTGAAGAGGCTTTACAAATAGCTGAGGAAAGGAGGATGACAAAAGTTATGGGGGAAAGAGAAAGATACAAGGTTCTCAATGCGGATTTTCAGAAAATAGCAAGGAGAGATAAGAACGCCTTCCTGAACATACAGTGCCAAGCAGTTGAGGACAACAGCCAATTAAGGAACACAAGAGCTCTTTATAAGACAATCAAAGATATCAAAAGAAGCTTCTGTGCTAAGCTGGGCGTGATAAAGGACAAACGAGGCAGGGACCTCACTGAAGCCTCAGAGATAAAGAATAGGTGGCAGGAATACACAGAAGAACTGTACAAGAAGGACCGGAATATGCAAACCCAACATAAGACGATTGTGATTACTGATCTCGAGCCGGGCATCCTGAAGAGTGAAGTTGAATGGGCCTTAGCCAGCCTTGCTAAGAACAAAGCTAGCGGAATTGATGGCATTCCAGCTGAGTTGCTTCAAAACCTCAACCATGACGCTGTTAACATTCTGCGTACTTTATGCCAGAAGATTTGGACAACCCTGCAGTGGCCACAGGATTGGAGGAGGTAAGTTTATATCCCCATTCCAAAGAAAGGCATTGCCAAAGATTGTTCCAACTACCGCACGATCGCGCTTATTTCGCATGCTAGCAAGGTGATGTTGAAAATCCTCCAAGGAAGGCTGCAGCAGTATGTGGATCGGGAGCTTCCGTACGAGCAAGCTGGGTTTCACAAGGGCAGAGGAACTAGAGACCAAATTGCCAACCTTCGCTGGATCATGGAAAAAGCAAAGAGTTCCAGAAACCCATCTACTTCTGCTTTATTGATTATGCGAAAGTGTTTGACTGCGTAGATCACAGCAGATTGTGGCAAGCTCTCCAAGAGATGGGAGTTCCAATTCACCTCATCTGTCTCCTCAGGAACCTGTATGAAGGACAAGAGGCCACAGTCACAACTGGGCATGGTCTTACTGATTGGTTTCCGATTGAGAAAGGAGTGAGGCAAGGCTGCATACTGTCGCCCTGCCTATTTAACCTATATGCAGAGTGCATCATGAGGAAGGCCGGTCTGGACGAGTCTTCAGCTGGAGTGAAGATTGCTGGAAAACGTATCAACAACCTTAGATATGCGGATGATACCACTTTAATGGCAGAAAGTGAAGTGGAACTCAAGAGACTTCTGATCCGCGTACAAGAAGAGAGTGAGAAGTTTGGGCTTAAACTGAACATTAAAAAGACAAAGATCATGGCGTCTTGCCCTATCAAGTCCTGGAGCATCAATGGACAAGAAGTGGAAGCTGTGACAGATTTTCTCTTCTTGGGCTCCAAAATTACCTCGGAAGGAGACTGCAGCCATGAACTTAGGAGACGCCTGCTTCTGGGATAGAGAGCAATGGTTAGCCTTGACCGCCTAGTAAAGTGCAGAGACATTAGTCTGCCAACCAAGATCCGTATAACTCGTGCTATGGTCTTTCCAGTTGTGATGTATGGATGCGAGAGTTGGACTGTGAAAAGACTGACCGCCGAAGAATTGACGCGTTTGAATTGTGGTGCTGGCGAAGACTCTTGAGAGTTCCTTGGACTGCCAGAAGATCAAATCAGTCGATATTGTCGACCATAAACCCTGACTGCTCATTGGAGGGTCAAATTCTAAAGTTAAAGCTCAGCTACTTTGGTCATCTGATGAAAAGAGAGGAGTCGCTGGAGAAAGATTTGATGTTGGGAAAGGTTGAGGGTCGCCGGAGAAGGAGTAGGCAGCGAACGCGATGGTTAGATTGCATCCTCGAGGCACTGCAGATGAAGTTATGTGATGTTAGGAAGATAGTGAGAGACCGGAAAGCGTGGCGTGACATGGTCCATAGAGTTACGAACAGTCGGACACGACTGAACGACTGAACTGAACTGAGGCCTATTGTAGGCCTGAACCAGGAAATATCCTGTCGTGATGGCGGATGCGTAAAATAAGGTGACAGCAAGCGGGCGACGGCAGCTGCAGCTCGAATTTAAGCTCTTCTAGGCGCGGAAACTGAAATTTCCACACCTTGGAAAGAAGTATAAACAAAAGGCAGATATGCTGCAGCGGTCAAAGTATTTTGAAAGAGGCGAGCACGTAGAATGATTGTGAACCATCTGAGAAGCTGAAATTAGGTTAGACTTGCGTGAATCAAAGATGTCTAAGCTTACCTAAGGCTAAATGTTCCAAATGTTTGATAAGTTAATATATCTAAGAGAGGCGTTTTCCTGTACCGGCCACGACGGAGGGTGCGCAGTTTATCTAGTACATGCCATTTTGCTATGGTTAACACGGTATCATTGCAATAAATTGTAAGACGGGTAATTGACAATGTATTTAAGATATTACTGCAAGTAATGTCAGTGATAATATTTTTATGCAATGTAGGACAATGCCGATGGGGCCAACAGAAGTCACTAGAGTATTTGGAACTTTCAGGCACATTTGCCACATTATATATTGCTGTTATACGCTGAGAAATTGTTTTTGAGGGTAGCAACGTCGTTGGCGTAATATAGAAGGGGTGGAGTGCGCAATCATTCACAATAAGGTTAGTCTAGATGTTACTGTCGGAGGCAGATATTTAATAAATTGTTAAATACGTAAATGAAGCAGCTAGTTAACAACATAATCGGGCCCCTACAACAGGAAACCTGGGAGTGCCACGAGCGAGAGCTTGCGACGACGAATCTTCGGACCTGGTCTCTACCGCACGTCCTTCGCTACATCCCCGCTTGTGAGCTGTGGCAATGCCGGAGGGCAACCGCGCTTAAACCTAGTGGATCCCTGCAACCAATTGCTTTGCCGACTTTTGCATTTTCCCGCGTGGACCTCGACCTGTTTGGGCCTTTTTCCAAGTCGACTACAGGAAACAAATGGATTACTGTGGCGACTTATTATACTACCCAGTATACTGTAACAAGAGCTATCCCTACGAGCTGCGCCTCCAATGTTGCAGACATTCTTCTGCATCCTGTTCATGGATCACGTCCTTGCAGAGTAGCATCGAAGCTTGCAAAAGGGGTATTAGCGAGAGAAGCTTGATGTTTCGTTGACAGAATCCGCGTTGTCCGCCCGGGCACAGAACCGGTCATCCCCGTGCCAATTATTCTGGTGCAAACAAATAAAACAATTGGTGACTTCTTTCAGACGCAAGAACAGGTTTTTCATCTACCCGATTCCAGATTTATGTACCTGAAGAGATTCCTCTCCGGAAATATGGAAAGTGAAATAAATTAACGTATACATTTTGTGCAATTGACTCCTTTCCTAACATGTAAGCATACTTCAAAATCTTTGGTGCCTAATTCATGGCCCATCTCACTGTGTGTGTACCATATGTTATTTTGAAAACAACGACTCCACGACATGGCAGAAGTCTGGAGTAAATTATTGTTCTTGTTGTTTGCTCTTTCTTATTTGTTCCTCTTTTTTTATGTAGGTTTAGATCCATAAAGCAGGGATAGAAATTAATATATCATTTTTAGAGGCGCTAACTAGCTGGATTATTATGCGTTTTTAAATGGCGCGAAGGGCTTGGACGAAGACAGAAGAGGGAGAACCTCGCGATGGATGAACACTGATATTAGAACGCTACACATTTTAACATTAATGGGACTACTTTTACTTGGTTTATTTTATCAAATATATGTAACTAATAAAAAAGCCAAACAAGGCACTCATGGTGCTTTAAAGTCATACTGAATAAGATAGTCATTGGTAGTGAAGCTGTGTGCGCCGTCTGCATAAGCTATAACTTGTTTTACTATAGATAAAACTCAAATAAATGAATTATTGGCAGCTATACTGTGTATTAAATAGATGGGCCTTTTGTTCGCAAAATAAAATGAAAGATTTTCAGATTCGAATACTGGCAGCATCGCACAGAAATCTAAAAAATGTTTCGTTAGAGGCTGGAAGCTTTATTTCAATATAAGGTTATGGTTTTTATAAAACTACAGCTAAATGCAGCATCTCCTAACGCAAAAGCTGTGTAAAGCAGGTCAAATTGTTTCACAGCAGTGGGAACAAATGCTTTGCATCAATAAAGCCGCACAGCATTTCATCGTGGTCATCAGAATGGCGCTTTCTATCGTGATCGTTCCTGACGAAAGCCATATTTCCTTATTCCTAATTTCACGACCTGTAACATAATCTTGTACCTGATTAGTGAGGGGCGAAAATACCCGGGGCACTGAACTAACTCTATAAACTTCCAATGTCGGATATTATTGGGATAATAATATCGCAACAATATATGTAACTTGTGCTGCTTTCAGCTGCTATAGGTGAAAATATATGATATAGCAAAAAGAGTAAAATCGTTAAAGAGGAAAACATATAGATGAAATACAAAACATATCCCCTAGAATTGTGAACATAAAGGTGATGGAAACATATAAACGTCTGTGGAATCAAAACATTTCGTTCAGCACTTAACTACGGCTTCCGTAGAGATTTCGTGGCTCCTTTTAAACTTTCTTATAAAACATTACTAATGTACTGTAAGGTTTGACTTTTTATTGCAAAGGAGCAATTGTACCATAATTGTCAAAAGGCACCCGCTGACTCGGCTTTTTCGTCAGCTATGAACTGCAACCCTCGTGAAGCTGGTGAAGCCGTTAATCACTTCTATGGGTAAGAAGTCCGTGTCCTTGGTCCTTGTCACATTTTCACTATTGGGCTGCCTTAATGGCTCTTACACACTGTTGAGAATACACATCTGCAGGTCGATTATGTTTATCAGGGGTGGGTCTTATTTAAAAACCAGAGCTCTTCAATATTACCTGTTCCGAAACTTCCCATAGGGCCCATGTATCAAAAAGCGGCGGTTTTGATTGATCAATAGTCGGGTGTAATCGAATGGTAGCGCCGCCTGCGGCCATTAAGAAAACTGCGTCTCAATTGCAAACTTTCAGATTGTTGATAAATGCACAACCACCATGAAATATAAAATTTGTTGAAGACTTGCAGTAGCAAAACTTCTTAAAGATTAGAGTCATACATTTAATTTAGATGAAAAACAAAAGAGAAAAATACGACTTCTAAATTGCAAACAGCCTTTGTTGACCGCTTCCAGATGGCGCGAAAATTCATAAGCACACGAAAATCTATACAAAATCCGGTCACTTTTTGAAGGTGAGTTTCGCAACTGGTGTTATCTAAAAGCACTGGTTTAACACTGCTCCTTCGTGTAGATATGGAAAGCGGAAGCGAAGTGTGCATTCTCAATTGTCCCTTTTAATGAATGAGGTCCGCTATCTGTTTGCAAATGGAAACGTTTGCTCACTTAATTTTCAGGCGACGAAGGATAAGCAGTCTGTGTACTTAGAAGAAACATGATACAAGAGATAATTTGCTTCCGCCGATATCATTATTATTCTGCATTTAAAGATAAGAGGTGTACTGCAAATATCATTGTTGTTGCTCAACTGCATCGGCAAAAAGAATCTCATGTTATGAAGACAACTAAGAGATATCCATTTGTCAAAGCGTTTTCCAGCTGGGGGCATTAAAACTTTGGAAGCCTCATGGACTTGTGTTGCCCGCCCCAACAATGGTCACATTTATATGGCAATGGCAATGGCAGCTCGATGGTAACTATTTGCTGATGCAGCTAGATTTCTTTATCCTGTATTTAAACGCAAATGTTAACCCCGCGTTCCTCTCCTCACCTTTTAAGGCGAGAACCTTTCTTGGATCATGCAGGCGGTGTATAGAAAGTGCGATTAGAAAACATTCTTCGCCAGAGCACTTAAAAAAACCTCTGCATATGATTAGAACTGAGTTCGTCATCCGAGAAGGGGGCAGCAGCCCCGTGATTGTGACCACCTTCAAGGGGCAGCCTCGCGTACCTATCGAGGTTAAGCTTATGGCACATGGTGCAATTTAATTTGACATTTTTTCGAAACCTGTACTACAATATAACCTATGCGCTGAAGCTCCATAAAACACAATAATTTCAGTTAATGCTTTGCAATCACTGCGTACCGGTTCACGATTAATCCTCTAGAATGGCTGAGCACTGCCAAAAGGTTAGTAGCTAGGTTAGCTCCAAAAAAATGTTTTAAAAAATGTCCCAAAATCTTCTAGGCTTTCCGCTCTGCTTCAATTCGCACGAAATCTGTTTGCGACAAAAGCAAAGAAAAAAGCAGCCATCTTTGCAACTCAGTTACCCTCAAATTTAACTCAGTTACCCTCAAATTTATGAAGAGTGGTTACGGTGCTGCAATACTGTTCCCAAGAATGCAGGATCAAGCCCCGGTCTTAGCGACCGCTTTTCTAAGAAGATGCTCAGCAAGGCGCCCGTGTGCTATGCGATGTCAGTTCAAGTTAAAAAAAAACCAGGGTGGTCGACAATATTGGAACCCTTCACTACAGTATTTCTCATGGCTTAAATTGCTTTCGGAAGTTAAATTTCAAAGACATACACCTCCATACCCTTTGATGCAGGAGGTTTGTTCAGGGGCGAAATGAGCAGCTAGCAAATATCTTGCGTCAAAACGTTTCTTCCTGTACTGAAGGAAACAGCATGATTATGTGGCCATTTACGCGCTGAGATATTTTTGTGAAGCGCTTCTCCTTGGAAACTTACGTCGATGATTTAGGACCACGTTTGCATTACCAAAATGGCTTAGAATTCTAAAATCGTGAAAATGCATGTACAAGACTAAAGTTAGAAATAATGATCGGCAATGTCCCGAGACAATTATAACATGGTGGAGTTTCAATGGGGGCACATGTTGATTGAAGATTTTCAACAAAGGTATATGAAAAGGACAATTACTTTAAAATGCAAACGAGAGCAGACCCGATCGAATGTGTCGTCATTTGTTTATTACTCTCCTGCGTCGTCATTAGGTTCGTGTCGCCAAGTGAGACGCTGAGGCCCATAAACATACCTTTCGAAGTAGCTTCGACCAGAGGTTTCCGTGTGAGCCGACTCATAAATGAGTAAAGAACCACTTCTATTCTCTCAAATAGATCCAGTTGAAATAAAATACGTACAGATCCCAGTCATGCATCGACGAGAAGAGAACAAGAACGTAGGAGCCAAATGGTCAGCGTAACTTCGGGGGTCAAGCTATTGCGTTGAACTCTATTTCTAGCGTCATGGTGTGCGATAGTTGATCCTGGCAATGGAATGAGATTATTAACGCGTGTGTTGTGTGCCCGGTGATGCGTCCAGCGCTGGAAGGTTAACTCCCAAGATCGAGGCAGAATTTTATAAAACGAAACCTGAAAAGTGGTCTCCGAACTTCTTCATGCCTGCAATGCAGCACGGAGGTAAGAAAATACAGCAAAAAAAGATACTCTTAAAGTTTAGTAGCAATGTTGAAAGTACTCTATTCTATCGTTACAGCCCAATCAATTGTGACCACTACAGGTAATGAAGGGAGGTAAATTAGATGATAATGCACTAGTAAAAACATGAAAAAAACTAGCGAAATAAAACAGAATTACAGTTCTCAAGCAAAATGTTTCATTTTGCACCTTTTCTATATTTACCGCTCACCGGCATTTTGAAGGCAGTTGTCTAATCACTAAAGGAGTTCACCCCGCAATTTACATTCGTACAATGCAAACTTGGACCATTTTATAGTAGCGTCCCGCACATGAAGCCATTCCTTTTTGTTAGTTGAATTGATTATCTTTGATGCCACAATTAGTTTGTTTATCATGCAATATTGCGAAAAATATATCGTAGGTTTTTAACAACATTGTATTTAGTCCCCTCGAAGAACAGACGATTGGTGGCATGCAATCCCATCACTCCTCAAATGTTATATCGCTGCTATGTTTCATACTGAGCAGGTTGGTGAAATGTATGCTAATTCAAATCACTTTAACCCTGTTAGTTAAGAACCAGCACATGAGTCGAAACAAGCGCACGAAACTCTGGCTATGAAATCAATGATATTTGGAAAGTATAATGATTATAATGCCTCAAAACTCAAAGCACGGTATCACAGAAGTACAGGAGAGAAACAAAATAACGCAAAATGTATACTGAAAACCCACACAACACGTGCGATGATCCAATGAGAAAGCACGAGTCTCATAGAGATGTTTCTGTTTAATCGTGCATAACGCGACCAAGCTTTTAGCGATACCCAATGTGGGCGTTTTAGCAATGAAGTATAGTTCATCTGTTTGCCTACATATGCAATTTTTCGGTCTGAAGAAAACGCCGCTTCTCCTTAACCTGTCAGTGTCAGTGTCTTGGCCGCTACTTCGAGCTCCCCCTGTGTCGCCGAAGCAGCAGTCGCGTTAAGCTGTATGCCGCCACGAGTGAGGCACCGATATTTGTACGGACGGCTTGTCGTAGTTGGGGCGCACATTAATGATATACAAGCGCAAAAATCAACTTGAAATATAACAATTTTATATTTATGAGTATTTAAACAATATGTGAATGCCAGGTCATTCTCGTCTGGCGAAGCCCTTATTCGTGTCCGACGCGGTAGAACAGAAATATCATAAAGGAATTCTCGCGGGTGAGTGCTGATTTATTCAAGTTAATGTTCCTTTTTCTTGTAATTGAGTTCAACGTATGCAAATGAAGTGTGCTGATTTTAGGGGAATAATTCTATCCAGATATATATTCACTTAAAATTCAAAGCTTTCTGTTTGTAATTCTTCCCGTGCCCTGGTCTTCTGATGCTGTCATGAGGCAATCAGCATGGTGAAGTGCAACGTTCTTTGACTGCTGCATTTTTAGAGCAGGAATATCAAATCGCGCAACAATTGTGTAGTATCGAACGCATTTGTTTCAGTCGAATGTGTCCCTCATGTCAATTTTTTGACTCCATTAAGTCTGTCCGCGGCCGCAAACATCTTTATGCGAACGCCACTAGCAGTGGCTTTAGTCTCCCCAGGTGAGCTTGCCCTACTACCCATTATTTATCACTACCAGTCTACGTCAGGGATCCCGGCTGCACTTACAATATGAGAGAACCATTCATTCATCAACGCGCAGACAGGCAAGCATTTTAAACAAAGTGGATCAATCAACACTGTGGCAACTTTCTTGCATGTATTTAAACGCTTGCACCTCCGCTGGTTTCCCCCCTCACAAAGCGGATTAGAACTTGCACAGGCGCTAGCATGCAAGGCCTGCATTAAGGAGTCATCTAAAGTCACATGATAAGGTCTTCTGTTTGCCGCAGTTGCGAATGGGCAGTGGTATGTTTGCATACGCTTTCATCGATCAAAGCTTAGTAGGTGAGATCGACTAAGTACGCATGGTCACTGGCATTTAGTACGACGGGTTCTTCTCTTCAGTATATCAACTCCGCCGTTAGAAATTGATGTATATGTAATGATTTCGAAGATCCCATTATTGGCATTACCAGAAAAAGCAGATAAATTTTCAAAAATTATTATACTGTGTTGTAGCAGCTGCCATATTGAAACCTCTCAAAGTGTTGTAGCGCACCGACGATATAAAGTTTATAAAATTCACATCATGAACCAGTTTTAGAACGTAATACTAGGTTTGCAGTAGTGCAATCGTTTTTTGCAGCAAGTAATAATTTGAAGCTTCGTGCGGTGGCAGAAAGGTTTTGTTGCAGATGCACTAGTACCCATATACCTGAATTTCACCAATGCGCCTGAGAAGCCACCTTTGCGAATCTCAAAAAATTACCTTCATGGAGATTCAAACCCATGTCGATGAAGAGAAATCAGTCTCACTTGACACAGCGCTACATCAAAGCGTCTTTATTGTAGCTGTTTCTTTCCTCCCTCAGTGGCTCTGCCAAGAATTGGGGGCAGAGGCGGCTGATGTCATTGTTTCTGCTATCTTCATCACCTGTGGCAAAGTTTCACTACGCACTTTAATTACGTTTTTCACACAAGTAAAAGCCGAAAGCCTGCGTTAAATGCATAGCAAAAGTAGCAGGTGGTGAAAAAGCAAAGCTAATAAGAACCTTAACATGGCTAAACTGGTGCTAAACATAGCATCTGAATGTGTAACCGCACTTATAAAAATAAACATTCGCTTAAAAAGTTCATTTTTGATCACAGCAAATTCTAAATTGTAAACAACTAAACATTGTGCACGTACCTGACATTAAGTATTAAAAGGAAACAAGCTTCGAAGAATCTAGCTATCACCGTATATATGATGTGTACTACAGTAAAGTTTTGAGTACTCATACGCGATCATTTTTCTCATTTTGCTGGTGCAAAGATTAACAGGGTTTACAAGCAGTAACGGGATTAACCTACAGGAATTTATTTTGTGTTTATGCAGTTCATGAAACGAATTTGACTTATTTTCTTCATTTATTTATTTCAGGTCACCGCTGAATGTCATCATTGGGCTCCAAAATTCAGTCGTATCGTGAATAGTTCTCAAAACTGCCCCTTCTTTACCAAACAAACTTGACGAACATAGCATGGTGTCCTTCATGGCTCGCCACCTCAGGTGGCATGGCTGGTTGTGCAGAATGTCTGGCATTTTTTATCTTAAGAATCTTCAGAGCTGCAACCAAAATGAGATTACAGTGACTTGGAAATCGCTTTACCTGATCTACTCCTTGACATGTTTAGTGATCTTTGCAGCAACTTCAAGCATGTACTTTTATGATATAGCAATAGATTTCGTCATCAATATCCATTTTTTTACCGTATCCTTGTATGTGGTTGTGTTTATAGTTGTTTATCTTAAAGTGGTGGTCAACATATATTTTATTGCTATTAAGTCACCCGTTCTGGCTGACTTTTTCAGAAAATCGGCGAAGTACGAGAAACTAGTGCGGTTTTCCCCACCAAAACAATGTAGACAGACAATCAGTTGCTACGTTGTTCGATTACTGCTGGTACTGTCGTTCATCGGTAATGTAGTAGTTAACTCGTATCTCTCTTTCGAGTCCATTGATAGACTTCAGTACAACGAAGTACTGAGTGGATCCGTAAAGACATTTATCATAGCAGGAAACGGGTTGTTTTTTATATATGAGACGGTCCACATAATTATCCTTAGACCCTGTATTGAAACGCTTTGGTTGTATATAGGTCATCAACACGAAGTTTTCCTTTCCATTTTCGATGCTGGCTCGGGCATCACTGTAGCGAAGCGGGCTAGAATGCTTCAAGAAATCAGAATAAACATTTGCGCAATTGCTCGGCTAAAGCACATACTTAATCGCATATGGGGGTGGTCCCTTGCCATCTCTGCCGGAAGCACGCTCTTAATTTCTTGCATAAGTTTCTACACTACATTTTTAGAGGAAGACTTCTCAACAATTCAACACTTGGTTTCATTATTCTACACTCTTTCGTCATGCCTCGACTTCGTTGACATCGCTGGATTGAGTCAGGCAATGGTAAAAGAAGTAAGTACATTTTCACAATGCATTTCTGAAACACTGCTCATTGTACGCGCCATAACAAATCACATCTAGAGTTGCTCGAAGTTGGGCTGCATCATATAATAGCCGGAAGAAGGGAGAACGTTTGTATTACTCCTTTATCTTCGCATCGCTGCTAAACATGGCGGCTGTATAAGGGGACATGCGCAATATTACCATTCACAAAATAAATTTGTGTTCTTGTACCGAGTTTGAACCTGAGCAAAAAAAAACGATGAAAAAAATCTTCATCTTTTTATCGCCTCTTGTTATAATGCTTTGCCTTTTGATATGCATGAGAGGGATTCAAACTATTTGATAGAAATATTTCCTTAAAACGTGTAACATTTATTCATAACATTCTGGATTCTGACAGCCTTTCTTCATAAACTATTGTGTAACATTGGTCAAGTTTCAAGTTTTACTTCGGCCCGCATTTATCTTTCTATTGGGCTAAGGCGGCCCGGAAGTGACTCGAAACATAGCTTAAAAATGAGATACGACATCCCCCGGTTCACTGTACATTCGTGATAGCAGTGACACTGTATGCATTGCAGTGCAGAAGTGTGAAACCTGCGGAATTGGCCGTAACCTGGTGCACTTAGCGTTTCTGTATAATACTATAATGGCGACGAGAAGACGCATTACAAATTACGTTAAATTATGTATTCTTGAAACGTACAAAAGCAGCAATTGGTACAGATGATTGAATATTGCCAACTGCGGCAAATCTAAGCAAATATAAATCAAATATTTTCCAGTTTGCAATGGGATTCAATGGTATTGAATTTCTGGCCTAATATGTCCCCTCATGTATATTTTGTGGCGCTAAATATGCTGTTCATTATGCTACCCCTTGCTTTCATATGAAATAATGTTATTGTATTTTTACTTTTGTTCCAGCTCAGAAAATTCAGGCTGACTTTGCATGCAGCACCTATATGCACTGAAAACGAAGCGTACTTTAACCAAGTAAGCCTCACGTTCATTTGTTTACTTATGACAACATTGGTCATATCATTTTGATTGGAAATATTCAAATGAATGATTTACGTTTTATAGATCAGCTTCCTATGGGACTCTATAAAGCCTGTGGAAATGGCGTTGTCCGGTGCTGATTTCTTCCGCATGAATCAGCCGCTTGTTGTGTCGGTAAGGGTTTACCTTCTTCTTCTTAACGATCAAAGTTTTATTCCTTATTGCAACACTAGCTCCTGCTTAGAATACAAATGTTCCACCATTTTATATCGGGTGCACCACTTACTCGCTGTGGTTCACAGCGAAGGATTTATTATTGCCACAAAAAAAGACGCTGATGTGCAAGTTACGGCTTCTGCGAAGAAGTCAAGCATGAAATACAGCTCATACCTTTCAGTGAACGAAAGGCAAAGCCACGGGCATAAATGCAATATTTTGCTATAGTTTAAAGAATCCGTTGACTGACGCAGAGAGTAGCATTATTAGTAAAGAGTTATGAGGGCTTCATAAAAGTTCAACTTTTTTATACATGATATCTAATTGTGAAAAAAGCTACAATATTGTTACGTTGCTAACATATTCACGGTAATTATATATCCTTCTTTTCCGCCTAATAAAATCTCGTCTTATAATGTCTTTCATTGGCTCGCGCCAAATGAGTAGGACTCGCATGAAAACCTAATAGTGTGTGCTTCTGGGAACACAGAGCCTTAACCATAAAGCACTCCGAGCGAAGAACTGTGGAGATATTGGCTCTTACAGTGAGGTCTTACGACATGTGAGGAAATGCGTCCATAAATTTCGTCGAAAACGACTAGATATAGAATTTTTTAAGGGAATTCGCATTTCATACTGTTTACTTCCAAGGTCAACTTGACATGGCTTGCTATGACAAGAGACCGTTTTAGCCAGAAATATTTTTACGCAGCTTAGTCATAGACGCTACTGTTTGGCCATGAAACATATATTTGTTCTGATGACTTTGATCCCGGAAAGTGGGCAGTACACCGAAAGGGACGATTATTGAGAACACCATTTTTTGATAGGGGCAACATTGATCGGTATATTAGACCCATTGTTTTACTGTGCAGAGAATTCTATTTTAAAAGCTGTGGGAGACTCTTCGATAAGGTCTGTGCAGGTTGATTGTGCAACAAAGTTGACCTTATGCAGTACATTGTAGACCCTAGTCGTTATGCAAATAGATAAAATTTCTGTAAATGCTTTTTATAGCGACAACAATATATCGCGAAATCAATGCCCTTAATAAACAGTGGGAGTCCCATTTTGAAGTTTTCTTAATCGGCAATGTGGCTCGAGACATCGATAACCAGAAGTACGCATCCGGACTCTCATTGAGCTCGTTTTCAGGCATTGCATATTTATATAATAACGTCACTTGCATATTTATGGATCAGTTATAGAGGCCTCTTGTGTATTTGATGATGATGAAGGTAACACGGTTCTGTCCACAAGAACATGCGCAGTGAAATCATTTTATAAACGAGAGATGTGGCGAATACAATTTACCAAACTTCACATGCGTGTTTTAGACATTAGACATCTTAAGCCACACTAGAGATACTGAAGTTCAAAAATATGAGTTGCAACCTATGTTTATTACAATAAAATTCTTTAATTTATAATTGTCCCTTGCAATTGAAAATGCAGTTTCTAAGAAAAGTTATTTCTTCTTTCTTAATCTCTCTGTAACGTGCCCTCTTTGCCAAAAGTAACCAGGGTGTGTGTTCCGCTTCTCGGACGTGTAGCAGAAACTTCGTACCGCATCTGAAGCTGTAATCAGTGCAAACAAAGGAGAGCTCCTGTTCTCACTTAACAAGTTGTGATCCTCTGGGAGTCAACGTTGGCTATAGAATACAAGCGAGAAGCGAAACAAGCAGCCTGTTTACTTTTGGCAAAGACGGTACTTATATCTCTGCACTGCTTTACAAGCCACCGGCACATACCTTATTATGACATATCTAATAGCATTTAAAATATATGTTTGCAAGCACCAAAAAATATGTGGTCTTGGTTTTTACTGTTTTCTTCCAGCTTGCAGGGTCGATCATCACGTACACTGTCATCCTCGTTCAAACAAGTCAAAATGTGAAATAGCACCTTCTACACGTTTGCGACAATCTTGTCTTGTCAAGTTGTTCATTTGACTAAAAACAAAATAAAATGAATTCAAGAAAAATCACAGTTTATTCTGTAAAGCTGTAAGCAAGAAAGTCCTTTTATTTCACCAGAACATTAACATGCAAATCAAAGACGACAAGATACTTACACCACTGCCCTGTTAAAGTTGCTGCTTATATTCATTATGAAATACCTCTTGCTCTCCTCTTCCTTAAGACCTGTTCTACTTGCTGAGGCAAATCGCGGCGTCCCAGCTTTTGAGGTTGCTTTCTTGAAAGCGCATTCATATTAGGAGCCCCAGTTAAACTGGTAGTTCCATTCCAGGTAACGTTACTCGTGCTTTAAAAATTTATTTATAAGCGCTTTCATGTCGCCAAAGAGGACATTTTAAGTATCCATGTGCTCATATGTCGCCGTTTTTGTTTCATACATTTCTTGCAACGTTGATTGCTCTCAGTACGAGATATCTGCCTTAATATGGCGCCTTTAATATCCCTATTTATTTCTCCAGTGTTGAGATTTGTGCTAATAGGAGACTGCTGTTGGTTACCCTGCTGGACGAGAAAAAAAGGTTAGTTGGCGTTCAGAATGTAGGTTTCAATAATATAGGAAGCTTGCCAGAGAATTTCTCATGAATAAGCATTTCCAATCCCTATTTGTTCAACAATGGGAGTTTATTCTTCGATTAAAAAATTAGATTCCAAAATTATCTTTGCGGTCATCAGAAATTATTCTATTTGTTTCTGTCCTTACCGACCATACTGCTCATGTCATAAAAAAACACACAGAACCATAAGAGGGAACCCACGCTGAAGCTTTCTCTACAACACTAGAGCTTGTGTTCTGGCGGAGCGCGCAGCCCGCGCACAGAAAGACGTGTGAGAGACGACGCAGCAGATGCGCACGGGAGTATGAAGAAATGCTGCATTTCACTAAAATGGCGTTTCTCATTTTTGTATTGTAGCGAGAGCTACATTAGTCACACTCTCGGCATTTCGCCGTGCCCGTTCGAAGAGCGAACAAGAAAAAGGAGAAGGAGGAGAAAAGGAAAAGAAGAAAAAAACACAAGAAACAGGAGAAGGAAAAGAAGATAAAGAGAATAAGGAGTAAAGAAGAACGTAAAGAAGCGGAAGAAATGAAGATGACTGATAACTCGGTAGTTAGTAGAGGCGAACGACAACAGCGAGTTGCTAGGACGGAAGGTTCGTTCGAACATTTCTTCGAGTTTGACGTAGGGACGATGTCATGCCACTAGATGTCTTCTACACCCGAGTGAGAATGGTCAACGACGAGAGGCAAGGGGTGTTCCTACGTGATGTGATTACCCTATATCATAAATGAAGCAGAAACTAGAGTAAACTACTATGAACAAAAGCCATGTCTTTACTTTCAAGTCGAACCTAAGGGTAGTCATAAAGATTGATCTCGCCTAACTGCAGGTTTAACCACAGGCTATACCACAGCTAATTGTTTTTTGTTCCTGAGCCTGAAAGACAAAATCTTTTTTGGAAAAACGTTTTTTTTAACTCTCCATGGAATTCACTGCCGCACAGAGCTGTGAAATGACCCCTGCCCGAGGTTTGAAGTATGGCTTCGCGACTGTAGCGAGCGTTTCTCTCCTAGCGACGAAATTCTGCGGCGCTCATCTGGCGTGACGCCGGCGCGCCGCCATGACTAGCTGTGCAACACGGACTGCGCCCATTTTCTCCTAGTGCTGCAAGCGCCCGTTGCGGTCGACCCCTATCAACCGCAGCGGGTGCTAGCAGAAGCCCGGTGGCAGCACCCCGCACCGATTACGTTGGTCAGTAGTCAGTTTTGTTATGCTTGAAGTGGCGTTACGGCTGCCTAAAAGTGGGGATGCATCTTGTTTTCATCCCTTGTGTCTAGCTTTCGTCAAATGACGCATTCGCCTACTGGCTTGCGTGCAATGCACATAAACTCTAGGCAGGTAGCATGATTTGCATATGTGAGTGAACTATTAAAACCAGTAGGCCACGACTTTACAGCTGTAACTAGAAACTAATTAGACTGATATATTGCCTTCGACAACAAGAAAAAGCGCACCACTGGTTTTTCAGTTTGCACACCTGCGGCTCCTGTGAACCGCCAGTGCGTGCAATTTCAAAGTTGAAAATGACAGATAACATCTCATACGCAAAGTTCTGTCCTACACATGGGGTAGCAAGTAGCGAAGCGCTAGAGTTTACAACTCTTGCAATCTATAGACTTCGGAGTGATCGCTCCAAAGCGATGCCATATTACGCATATTGAGGAATTTCATTAGTTTTTGCGAATAACGCTCCAAAAAGAATTACAACAGGCGGTCAAAGCTGCATTGCAGGTCTCTAGATTAGTAGAGATTTGATAGAGCAGCCCGAATGCTAAATACGCTACCCACGACCATTAATTTAGGCCGCACCGGGTAATATTACAAGGTAGTCCTGTTCTAAGTGTCGGTTTCTAGCACTTGAACATAGGGTGGTGGTCGCCGAAGCAGAAACGGACCGAAATTTAGAGAGAACTTAACATGTTTATTATAAGATGAGCACTGAAGCGGATAACTTTTAAAGCATCCCCATTGCACCGGTTCCTGGGTGGAGATTTTCTTTTTATATATAGCTTAAGCAGTTAACGCTTCGGTGCTGTCACGTGGCGGCATTAACGAAGCGCCAAAGAGAGATCCTCTTGGCGCGATCTTTTTTCTTCCGGCAAGATGCTGACCCGGGAAAAGTTATGACGAGCTTGCAAATAAGTATCGCTATTCCTCATAATCGCTCACATCGCAACACCCATGCAAAATAGTCGTTGCTTAGGGATAACGAGATGGACACGAGATGATGTCTTAAAGACGCGAACACGCTGCATGGCGCCTTGTGTGTGGTTTGAAAGACATAGCTGTTTCTAGCCGTGGGTCAATTGGCTAGCGCCGCCGACTCCACGAAATCAAAAATGGGGACACTGTTACTGACGCTCATCAACTCGCACCACCATGCCGCCGAGTCCTGGTGGCTCATGCGGAGCGAACTCACGGCCGGTGGAAATCTTCAGTCAGTGTGGCCCAAGACTTTTCCCAAGAACAACTAGGAAATTTTCAGCTGACGACGTAGAATTGCGATGCCGCGTCCTCAGTTGTTCATACCGTGCGAACTCAGGCAGTTGCGTCAAATTTTTTCTGTCAAGCGGACGCGTCCGACTCAGCACTGGTGTCTCGATGCGGACAAATGGTAGAAACTTCACTCCCGAATTTTAGCCACCTCTGTTGACTCGCGTGCAGCGACATCACAAAAATATGTTTTATTGTTTTGTATTTTGTTAGTGTTAATCAGGAATGGGCTAAGCAGCAGCCTGAAGTCAAAGTACCTCTGAAATCATAACACGAAAAGTGCCAGGGAAAAGTAACCAAGACTAGAACACGCCGGAAGCAACCGCCCTGAGCCGAGCAAGTACAATTTGAAGACATGAAGAGAGGAAACGCATAAATGCTGCAGGTTCCTTTGGGGTAGACTTAATTTTCACATCGTATACCACCAAATTATTCCCTCAAGAAGAAAAATATGGCTGACAAGATAAGCTCAAAATACCAAATCATTAAACTACAGGGGCGCGCACAAAGTAAATACTTCGCAGCAGCTTACAGCACTAGGGAGAAAGCACATGCCGGCGCGCGGAACACGTTTCTTTCACGTGCAGACACCGCAGACGCACGCAGTGTTATAGCGAGTCGGCCTGTCCGATATGTTTCGAGGAGCCGCTCGGAGATGGCGCTGTTCACTGGCCTCCATAGCACGACGGAACAGTGCGTAAAGACCGTGAAGCACGTGTCACTGTTAGCACGCTTAACACGAGTGCTGGGAAGGATGCCCTAGATTAACTACAGTGCCGTGAATCTTCGGACGCTGGGGACGGGGCAATAATCCCAGTATATTAGCGGCGGGCCGGTGAGAAGTCGAGAAAATTTGATTAGCTTTTCTTTGGAGTATGTATGATCAAATGGTAAAATAAAAATTAAAAAACCAAGCAAAACTAAGGTTAGTAGTGCTTCTAATTCTGGGTAAAATATAAATGTGGCCGCTAAAGTTGTTTAGGATTTTTATTTATTTTTTCTCAGTCTCGCTATCCAATTTTTCTCTAACTCCATTTATCTATCTGTATGAGGAAAAACTCGGAAGGTACCTGAACAGCAGCCGACCATGTTGAGTTTCACAGATCCGCAAACTGCACTGCATTTTCTATACGAACGTTAGGGAGCAGCCGCAATGAAACGGCGCAAGACGGCTAGGTCAAAGGCATACACTAATCCCGTCAGTCGCACAGACGCGATAGAGACGTCAAATTAATTGCGCTCCAGCTTCACTCGATCAGCCACCGCATATACATAGGCAAAGCATTGTCTCGTCTTATAGGCGGGCAACGCTGCACAGAACTGGTCTACGTACAAATCATACTGTCGAGCATAAGGTTTAAACGTGCTCGCGGCGGGACACTGAGTTGCTTCAAGAACGTATGATTGTTTTCTGTCTACGTGTTCTAAGCATTTAACCTGCCTTTTGTATTCAGTGTGATGCAATCGGCGACTTAAACCTTTTCTCCTTCTCGGACAAAAGCAATGCTTTGCTGCAACAAAGACAAATTAGAAGGAGGTTTTTGTATTCTGTGGGGCTTTATATTGAGGTTGAAGATGTATAGCACGTATTTAGAAAACACTTCAAGTGGATAATGTTGTACAGAGCTCTCAGAAATCGTGCAAGCGAAAGAGAAACACAAAGAGCGTGTTCTCTATGCAAGTATGACCGGTTGAAGTTGTGCAAAGTCTAATATTCTCTTCTAATATTCTCTTCAAAACGCTGCATTGCCTATTTTCGTCAAATTATGTTATTACCCATGGTCTGGTTCGAAAGTGCGTGAATTATTTTTCGCAATGTTGTTTTGAGCTGAAGGACGGTCATGCCGCTGTTAATATTGACAGCTCCCATTTAATGGCTCGGTATTCGACAATCACTCACCTTTGATGCATACTGAAGCGGGGAGGCAGGTGTGCCACTTTGCATGCGGGAGGCGCGTCATATGGGCCTGCAGCACGCAACACATTAGGCCTTAATGACAATCCCCATGCACAGGATGTGGCAACTGCTGAAGGTCAAAGCTGCTGCATGTGACATCGCTCAATAACGCGGTGTTATTCTGAGAAAACACATCAACAGCAGCGCTATGCTTTATTAGGCTAGGTAGCATGCCTTTATTAATGCACCAATCATTTGTTTTGTCATTTGTCCGCAAGAAAAGGAAACAGTAAGAAAATGAACGTATAGGGAACCAATGGAGGTTCTTTATCCTCACTTTTAATCTCTAAAGGCACTGATCACGGTCGCTTATGTTCTCGAGCCTAGGCTATTATCTACCGAAGATATGAACTTGCATTTGTCAATAACTTCAGACTTCTGTTGAGTGTGGGCTCCAAATAAATAATAGCGCTGAAAAATAAAACTTGGCGTGGATTCACTTCTTCACGCCCTATGCACGCATGACTCATTTTCAAATTTGTGATTTCATTATGTTGCTTGCACAGGCTGTTTCAATCCTATGCGACAAAATGTCCTATATACATGAATTTCTCCTGTTGTGCTCCACAAGTTGTCTGACGGAACAGGAGCTGAAGTTAAAAAATCAGAGCACCGCAGTTCGGCCAGGCTAATAATACATTGCTTGCGGTAATGTGGCTGTGCTGATAACACTTTATACATTCTGCATTACGCATTCTATTTGTAAATTCTAATTAAAAGTATATATAATTGTATCAGGCAGCTCCAATTTGCCGGCATTGAATCAGCTGAACGTTTTTGAAGGCGAAACTTCTTTTTTCAGGACCTATTTAAACACCTCTATTTTTCGAAAGATAAAGACCGAGCAAGTTTACCTCAAGAGAGAAAAAAAAACGATACGCAGTTCAGATAATTTTTGCATTTTTTCTCGTTGTACGTCTCAAGGAAATTTAAATTTATTTCCAACTATGAGGCATGTAAGGAAGTCAAATGGCATGACATTGTAGCTTCATACTTTATTTCAAAATTATTTGTTACGCGAATCTAGCACTGCTTGCTCTTTGTATATAGTGTGAGCACTGTGTGGCGCTTCATCTTCCACACTGCTGAACGTGCTGCTTCATCTTCATCCTGCTCCCTCTTGTAGATACCCATCGTCATCGCGGAGTGTGTTTGGCTGCAGTGTGCGACCAAGGCTTCAGGTCTGTAATAAAGCCTGATTCCCCAAGTCCGACCTTCGCGTTACCTTACACGTGGTGGAGGTGCGCCTTGATTTCCCCGTTGCTTCGTCACCTGCATCCACCTGGAGCTTCGTTCTGGCCGCCGTTTGACCCCGACCACCATCGTCATGACACAAGAAGGCCACTCCGCTATTCCGGCTGCTACCAACTCGACTCCAGCTCCCCTTGCCACTTGGACTGTCAGTAGCCGTCAGCGCGTTTTTGTGCCAGTACAGGTTACCATACTAGATTTATAACGATTTAAAAGCGTACACACTGTCGCAGCTAGCAAAAAAAGTCAGTGGTTGTCCGATCGCCGGACTTCATTCAGCAGTCCCTAAAACAGTCCCACTGACTTCTGCGCTTAAATTAAATGTGAGCTTACGGAATGGGAATGAACTTTGATGAGGTAAGCAGCCTCTAGCTATGAGGCGTCGCAGACCATTGCAATGCATATAAACGCTAGTCAGTCTGTAACGTAGTCTGCTTATTTTTTTCTAAAAATGAGCTTATTTCATGGGTAGCGTATAGACAGTTTTAGCGGTGAGGAGGAAAATTGCTTTGAACTCGGGGCGCGGTTCCCCGCCTCTCATCTCTAGTATTTGCGGACGCGGTAACAGCAGAAGAGGCGCCAAGGCATGCTACGCAGAATACATATGAGCTACACAGTCTTTTGCACACCAATCATTTTGAACATCCGAAAAGCGCACTGGAACACAAGGCCGTCCGGCAAGCTACCGCTGCAGTGGTCTTGTTTGCAGTAACAGCGGTTAAAAGCGGGAAACTAACTCCAGAACCACCGCCTCCTTGCAGTGTTAAACTGCAGCGATAACAGCGGGCGGCCGCTGCAATTTTATCCAATATTTGCTACTCTAAACCAGCAGCCACGTCCGCGGCACCTTACTACAGAATCTCGTCCACCACCTACAGATATGAATGCGCATTTTGCAACGTACCAAACACCCTACAACATATGGTGTTGGGATGCAAGGGACCAACTGGTACTATAACCACCATGGCCATAACCGAAGAGCAGTGGGAGACTCTGCTGTCAAGCCCCAGCCTGGAGGATCAGCGTAGTCTGGTCAGCCGATCTCGGGAGATGGCTCGGGTCCACAGCTTCCTGGACTGAGGAGGCTGCCCACCTAGGGCTGAATATTTCACGCCTGCTCATAATCAATGTTTGTCTCTCTCTCTCTCTATCCTGTTCTATACACCCCAACCCCAACTTGCGTATTCTTTTTTTCACCTCTTTACTTCTTTCCTGCTTCTTTCTATATCCTCCTTGTCCAATTCTTTTCCGGCGTGCGCCTCTTTGAATAGCACGCATCAGCTGAGGGTGCTCGTGTGGGCTATGAACGCTTTGCTGGCAGAGAAAGGACGCTTAAAAACTGAATACCAAGACATAAACGGTAATATGAAAAGATAATACTATTGGCTGCAAATATATACGAGATGCCGACTGGCACAGCAAACCGATTTTAGCGGAGTCACCTTAAAGTCATGAACATATATTAAAGGTATGAAAAAGCATCCATGCGCGTGTAGCCGGAAGGCGACAATACTTAATTATTAGGTTGTGAAGAGCAACATGGCTAGAATTTTTTTTTTCTTAGAACACGCATCTCGATAGTTTTGTAGCCCATAATCAATATGAACGTGGCAATGGTAAAAATAGCCATTCCTCAAAATAAGGGCATTATTCGACCGAATGAAATACCCGTTCATAAAGCAGCTCTTGCTCAAGTCTTTATTGTTCATTATTCAATTTTGGTCAATTGTCCCTTTCGGTTTCATGTCGCCGGACTTCAGGATGACCACCGCTCAGACGAAATCAGCTAGCGACCAGTAACGGGAATTTCTGGATAGCAGGTGCTGCAGTTGACGAAAACCTTTATTATTCACCGCACGCCTCGGCAAACAAGGTGCTGCGTCATACGACCAGTGTAGAAACCCGTTCCCAAACAGTCAATATTATACACTATAAATAGCGTAATTGTCACCCAGCAACCATGACCGACGCTAGAATTCAGACCGCATTGGTCTGAATGAATAATAGATTCTTATAAAATAAAGGTAATGGAGGCCTCATGATCTCGCAAAGTATCTGCTCAAAATATAAACAGAATACATGATAGGTGTGCCCAGCAAATCTCTCTAGAGCGGTTAGGTTTGGTATTAGAACTGTCACTTGAACCAGCTACATTCCCTTGCTTCCGCTGCTCAAGCTGCATTGTAGTTCGTACATAGAATTCAATAAAAGATAAAAGAAGATCGAAAGTTCTCCTGCATTGCTTGCTTCATTAACGTATCGGCCAGTGGAGCGCCACTGCCACTGAGTATCACGTAAAGTTACAGTTTGTAGTCAGGCCCTATAGGGCTAGCAGATCTGATCCCATCAGGCGCTTCAAGTCTGGTCATTTTTGACCAAGCAGCTTAACGTCTGTTGAAAACTTTTTCTTATCAGCAACGTGCTTTCAAAACGAAAAACATTGAATGCGGCCACGATGAAATGTCGATATCTGGCACTCACCCTCTCCCTCGGATGCGGCTGCTCATAGCAGCATGTCGGTTGTTCTCTGCTTATCCACTAGAGGACACCACCTTCACAAAATAGCAGCTCCACTGAAAAAACGTCTTTATACTTCCAAGAACGAACTCTTCTTTTTTGTCCTGGCATGGCAGCTCCGTGGTTGCAGCTCTCGACAAAAAAAAAGGTATGTTTTTTTTTTTACTCGTAAAATTAGTTGATATTTTGTGGATGTGCAAACAATTGTTGCACAATTTTAGAACTCAGTCATAGATCTCTTTGCAAGACAGAATCCATCAGAAAAGTCGCTACAAACACGACACACAAGCGCATTTTGCCCATGACAACTACGCATGATCGCCAACTATCCCGACAACTCTTGCATATTCCTTTCTAAGCTTTCGCGAAACACATAACGCTTACATATGGCCGACTTCAATAATACTTTATTTTATTGTTTTTCTTGTTTATGGCGTTAAGAGGAGCATGGGAAGCCTTATCTGCGTTTATCGCACCACAATTCAATTTAAAAGAAGCAATCTTTAGATTCCGTAACCTGTAGATAAAGCATATATCCTCCATCTGCAAGTTTTCAGCAAATGTTAGTAAATATGTTTCTTTTGGACGTCCGAGACATCAAAATATCTTTCAAAACTGTTAACGGCTTCGAGCAGAAATTGGGTAGAGGGCTTTTGTGCACTTCAACAGAAACGGCAGTATACTAGTGAGCATGCTTGGAATAACAGAGGGCCAATTATTTATATATTAATGAATAACGACGGCTAACAAAGGGCATACGCGGAAAAAGTGATTCGCAATGGGAACCGGCTAACGTGGGCCATGGAATTTGACGTGTCACGACCTTAAAGGCAGACCAGAATGGTCTTCACATTTCAATTTAACGTGTAACAAAGAGGAGAAAGTCTTTAACATGTACTTGATATGGTGATATAGTTGTGTGAAACATTCTGGAGGAAGTGTTTGTCCTTCCGAGAGACCTCATTTCGTCTGAATTGTAATCTCCCACAGTAACCTGCATAACCCGCACCTGGAGCGTCAGACCCGTAGCCGTGTTGCACAGTAAACATAACCGTCAATAACTGCACTAGGTGCGCATTCGTTGAACGACAGCCTCGATAACTTGTTTAGTCTTCTTTTAATGTCAGTGGCATTACAAAGCTTCGTAGCATTCTTTTGCGGGGTAAAACTAATTCAATAAACAAATTACCAAAAAATAACATTCCCCAGGTGAGGCTCGAACTCACAACCCCGGCATAGCTCACGAAGCACTGTCGTATAAGTACCGTGCGCTAACCAATTGCGCCACTGGGGAAGCACAGCAAGGATGCCGCTCTATCTGCCTTCATATCTTATCTCATCACCGTCCATCCGTTCCTCGCTCTCTCGACACATCCGGCAGGATCGTAAGGGCGGTATTGTATGTAAGTATGCGGCAAGCGTGCCGTTCTTCCTGTTGTCTTGCTTGTAACACGGCTGTCATTCTGTAATGAATCGGTCTGCTGGCGTATGCGCAACTGCTTCGTCATTCAAAGATAGAAGGCGTTCATTAGTTCAGATTATCTTGGAAAATAGATGCTGTTGCCTTGTACTTGGTGTTATAAGTTAGAAACAACGGCATAAAAACGAATGCAGTGGTATAGAGCGATATAAACACCAAATAATGCGGCGGCGATTCTTTGTGTGGTCTGAAGACGGAGAGCAGCGTGTTGCCATGTTTGGCCGCTAACTCTGCTTCCACCACGGTAATGGTCACTCATGCTCAGATGTCGCTAGCCTGGCCAGCTAAACGGTAACGTAAACATGGCAACAATGTTATATTGCCCTCTATATTAAAAATGGAGAGAATTGGGACTAGTTGGTGATTCCTAGTGGTTATTCGCGCTAACACCTAGAACGACAAGAAACACTCTCTGTATTACTTTTATACGATACTCATTCGAAAAACACGGTATTGTCTTCCAAAAATTGATTTTATATTCTGCCTTTTAGCACGAAAGAGCACAGGACATAAGGATTCCTTATTTTCCTATTAGCACAAACATAACTATTGATTGAATTATAGCAGTCACCTGGTGCGCTCTGCGTACATCGTAATTGCTTTGTAGGAAGTTTAGAGATTTTTTATGCTTTCTTGTTGCACACTTTTACAGTCCTTATTTGTTTAAACGCATTGTGCATTAGGCTTGTATGGGTTACGAATTACTTTTATCCCCTTTCTAATATTAACAAGTTTGATCATTAAGCAAACGGAGCCAGTTGTTTCAGAACAGACAAAATAAAGTTATAAAATTATTGTAGGCTGCTGTGAGCATTTAATAACTATAATTTACTCTCATAAGCTAGAATATCGCATGTTACTGACGCCCTGATTATTGTGACGCATTCACTATAATAACAATCATTACACGCTGGCTGATTTATTCTACTATTTAAGCACAGTTTGTTGCCTAAGCATCACCTGCTCAAAATGTTTTATTTTGATTTTACCATCGCATAAAAAAATTCTCTTTGGTTAAAACGAACAACTGCTCTAAACTGCTAAGGCCCGCGAAGCATAAATTCCGGGCCACTAAATCTTGCTTTCAACAGCTATTATTCGTTAAAACAGAAGCAGCGGGGTGCAACCGCGTACACGTTATGCTGTTTCTTGGGTGTAAGATTAGTTTCGCACTTGTTGACACAAAATAGCTGTTCAGTACAGCTGTTTGCAGAAGAAAGCACTGACATGGCTCCAAAGAAACTTAGTAATCTTTTGTAGCATTATTGAAAATTTGCCCGCTACTATTAGGCGCACAATATTATCGATGGAGAAAATAGTTCTGACATCAAAACAAGCAAGTAATTAGGTAAAAAAACTTCAGCCAACGAAGGAGTGATAAGTAAGGCAACACAACAATAGGGTAAAATTAAGAATTTTAAATAAGAGGGTAAAAGTCTCAGAGGAAGCAGTGAAAACTAAATACTCTTTTATTAAACGGCGCACGGAAAGACTTAGTAATACCTAGAACCTTTCTACTGAAATTCGTTGCCGTAAAGTCAGACTCAGAACTACAGTAAAATTCGGCAAAATTATTTTAATTTAGGAAGTTTTATCTTTCAAAGCGGAAGCTAGCTCATATATTCCTTAGTTCTCATCTTGCAGGAAGTTTGCTTGATTTGTTTTCATTTTAGTGCGCTGGCGCTAGAGGATTCCACAAAGCCGAAACGTCGTTGTTTGCCTTTGTTAATTTATGCGGTCTGTTTGATCTAGAAAGAAAGTGAATATGCCCGTGGTTTGTCCCAACTAGGTTTCTATAACGCGTCGCCACTTAAACAGGTGAGCTTCAATGCTCACTGCATGACAGCCCAACGCCATCATCCCAGCTGAGCTACTCCCGTGATCAGCTGTCACTGTATTCTGGTTTGAATTGCATATGTCGCACTTAACTTTCATTCATGCGCACACGATGCAAACCAGCCGCGAACACATCACACTCTTCAAAGGCTATAAGCAGTCCTCAAGTCGCTTACATTGCTAAATTAAGGTTCACAATCGCACAAAGCGAAATGACACGCGCGATGACGCGAAGACTACACTATTTCGTCATCGCGCTGGTGGCAGTGAAAACAGATAGAGAGAGTACAGGACAGCACACTGTTCTTCTTTTAAATATTTGAGACATCAAGATGGCTGGGCATTAATTGCCATTCAGCCGATTTCCTTCATTCTCCGAATTTTACTGGAAGCCAAGGAATTGTGGTCAAGTTTCTAACTGCATCAAAACATAATGCAGAAATATTGATACATTATGATCCGCTCTGCATCCCAAGAAAGATGTATGTTTCGTAAACAATCTCATGCACAACGAACTGCTACTGAGCTTATAGTAATGGTACGAAGGCGAAAAAGAACGTTGATGTTGTCACATGTTCTCATCGAAGCTAGCGAACAGCCTTGCACCGAAAACGATTAGCAACTTTATGTTGCTCAAAGTTGTCTTCTTTTTATTGCTCTCAAAATATAAAAAAGTAATCTCAAGCAATAAAAAATAGCTTTTCATATTATATTATATGCAACTATAATAACACCATTATGTGTGCCTACAGGATGACAGGTTACTTATATAAATTCCGCTAACAGAGCCTTTGGACGTTCACCGCTGAGCCTCCCGTGCCGTACATCATTTATCGCTACAGATCGGCGACAGAGCTCCGGGCTACGCATTTGATACATGCATACAAACATTGCTACACCGAGGAGAACAGAACCCCGCATCCTAAACGCAGGGGATCAATACATACTGCGGCTTCTGATGTAATTGCGTCCAGCGGTAAGGACGCATATGCATTATTTCTCACACTGACGGCTTTGTTGATATTCGATCTTGCTTAGGTGCGCTCGTGCAAGCCTCATTTCAGGTGTTTCATATTGGGCAGTCATATGCTGGTCAAAGCTCTGTTCAGGTTATCAGAAGGCTAAATATGTTTAGTCAATCGAAGCCCTTCTAAGCGCAAGCGCTGCTCACAGTTGCGTAAACATTATTGGTTAAGTAGGCAGGGCCACTGCCATATTGCATTATTATTTCTAATTTACGGCATCTATTTGGGGACTGAAATTACGATTGCTGTGGCATCAGGAATCACATTTTAGCTTAAGAGGGTACGCAGTGAAGGAAAGTGTTCGGGAGTTAAGTGTCACAGCATGGTACCCTTCATTTTAAGATATATAAACATTTTATGGCGCCGTCAGGTGTACAAATCCTACATGTGAAGCATTGTCAATTATTTTGCCAAAGTATCCAGTTATATTTATAACAGAAAAACCGATTCTTGCCCCATAACAACTTTCATCGTTGGTGTCTGCTCAATATAAAGTAAACTTTTTGATTTTAATTTTATAGCGAAATTTTGATACCAGGCGCATATAATGCATTGCACAAACAGAAATCTTTTCTGCTGTACTTTTAGGAAAAACGAGCAGCTAGAATGTACTACTCAATTTGCACTGACTTTTGAATATTGTAGCAGCTCTTGCCTTTTCTTCTTGTGGCCACAAAGGCTTAACACTTCAAGGTAGTACAGAAATGGATATAGAAATCAAGAAAATAAATGAAAGCATTATATTTAGAGGTTGGGTGACTAATTGTGGTATTTGTAAATGCCGAAGCTTAGGCAGAAATGATAAAGATGCCATTTTTTGGTGAATAATATAGGCGTCTCCTGTTTTTACCAAAGATATTCGACAAACCCAACATGGCATCCTTCATGGTTTATCGCTTCAGGTTGTACGACTGGATCTTCAAAATTTCTGGTGTGTTTTTCTTTCAAAATCTTCAGAGCAGCAATGAAGATAATATGGCAACGACATGGAAAACACCGCATCTAATCTAAACTTTGCCATACCTTGCCGTGTTTGCGGTAACGCAAACCTTTTTTTTTTCTTGCCAAGCGGCTGTTTAACTGTTCAGCAATATCCAAGATTTTACAAAAACTGTGTTCGTATTTGTGTTTATTGTTGTTTCTCTGAAAGTGCTGATTAGCATATCTTTTATAACTGTGAAGTCACCAGGCCCGCTGGGATTTTTCAAACACTCAGCCAACTACGAAAGACTATCGAGGTTCCCAGCCCCAAAACAATGCAACCAGAATTGCAATCGCTACGTCGTTCGATTTATTCTGGTCCTTGCACTCGCGGCAAGTGTCGCTGTTAATTCGTAGTTCTCTTTCTAATTCATCGATAGCCTTCAGTGCAACGTTGTTTTGAGCGGATTCACGAAAACACTTTTTGTAGCTGGCAACTGGCTCTTCTACGTGTATGACATGGTCCATTTTGTCGTCATGAGGCTCTGCATTGAAGTACTCTGGCTGTACATCAGGCATCAGCACGAAGTTCTTGACGTTGTCGTCGATGGTGCTTCAGGAACGACATTTGCCAAGGAAGCCACAGAGATTGAAGAGATCAGAATTAACCTACGCGCAATCTTTGAACCAAAGCATAGGCTTAATTTAATATGGGGGTGGTCAATCGGCGTCCCTGGTGCAAGCACACTATTGGTATTATGTATGCGTCTATACAACTTTCGTTGAAACTTACTTCTCGACTGCACAGCAGCTGGTTTTAACATTCTGCACCTTTTCTTTGTGCCTCGACTTCTTCGACGTCGCTGGCTTGGGCCAAGGAACGGCGAGAGAAATAAGATGGATTTTTCTTTTTATGTCGTCTAAATAAATGCTCCTTGTCTAGATGGTAATTCGCGTAGCTCGTACGTAGTAAATAAAAATCTGCATCGTGTTAAAATAATCTGTAAATTAAATTTAAAATTTGGTACTTTGGAAGATAGATTAGGTGACAATATGTTCTCTTTTAATCATCGGATTTGGGTTAGGGTAAGTGTTCAGCGTATGTACGAAAAAAGATTAGGGCATAGTTTTTCTTAGGCATGCTGTACGAGCTTGGTAATGACAGACGGATTTTGGAAGCACTGTAGTTCTAGAGTAGGCAAAAGCAAGTAAGAAAATTTGATTACTACTCTTATCGCTGGATATTATAGATCGTGAACGTCTGCAAACTTTAGACTGCTGTTATGTTTGAAAACAAGGACGCATGTTTTATTCTATATTAAATTTTAGGACAGCTTGCTTTAAAGCTATTCTTATTTCACTTAGACACTAACATGAGTTATGTGATCCAGAGTGGTGGCTCAGTGGCTAGTGCGCTCAACTACAGAACCGGAGTGCACAATTGTCCCTGCTGAGGCGGCCCCTTTATGATGGTGGTGAAAAGCAAAACACCTGTGCGCTGTGCAATGTCTGTCCATGTTAAAGAACCCCGGGTGGTCCAAATTCCGGACTCATTCATTACGGCATCCCGAATAGCATCAGCCGCATTGAGACGTTAAACCCCATGAACAAACCAAATCAAGGCAAACATGTGTCATATTTACTGTTATTACTTACCCAAAGTTAGCATTTACCTGCCTACGGGATCATGTATGCGTTTTGTAGCTCCACAACAAATACATGGTGTTGGAAGGAAGTTGTAAATTTATCATAGAGTTGCTATGAATGTACAAGTACGTGGATTAGTCAGAACCTTGTAAAAAAGGCTGCGACGCGTTTTATCTGAAAGATCTTTCGGGTAAGGTGAATACATAATAGAGACTAGAAAACGCCAAAAGATGACTTAATATTTCGACATCGGAACAAAAACTCAATTTCTCAAATTTATTTGGTGCCAAAAAAGGAAAAAGACTTAGCAACCAGCCACGAGTGTTTCGGGAGAGTTTTAAATTTACTTGAAAACGATGCATTCTCTCTTATAGGGGCAGGTAAATATATCAGCTCGTATTTTTACAAGCCATAAAATCTGCTAACCAATACTTTCGTTACCTACATTTAACTGGGAATTAACTGATTCGTGTTTGTCCTTTTTTCTTTGCTTCAGCTCAGAAACTTAAGGCAGACAATGCAAACAGCTCCTGCCTACCTTGGGAACGAAGCGTACTTTAACCAAGTACGCATCCCTTCTCTGCACTTTTTTCGGGACGTATGTGTCGAAGCTTTCAGAGACCAATGCTTAACATTTGTTATTCACGCGTTACAGATCCGTTGCCTGCGGGACTCCATCAAGCCTAAGGAAATTGCGTTGTCTGGAGCTAACTTTTTTTTTCAATGACCCATCCAGCGGTTGTCTGGGTAAGGAGATTGAATTTAAATTTTTAAAGGACAAAATTATAGTGTCAATTACGCCATCCTGCTCGAATAGCATAAAGAATCATAATGTATTTCTTTTCTGTTGTCTACATTAAACAATTTATTTATTTCCCTACGGCATTTATTCAGTGCGACATTTGCAGCTTTCGACAAGGAGCCGAAAAAAGAAATATTTCTCATACAAGTAAGACAAACGCTTAAACTATATTCGGACCTCGTTTCACCCCACATCAACACAATAACAAAGGTCAGGAAACGAGCGCAAATTTTAAAGAATATTTATGTAGCTATTATTATAACGCTACACCAGGACGGTAAAGCTCTGTGCAGCCTGCAGGTATGCTTATCATAAATGTACAGAGCAGGCAGGCCCGAGCGCACAGTCGCTCGACTCGTGATAAATTCTCCCGACTCAGGAAGTTTTTGACTACATCGCTTTGAGTTTTGCACTACTGCCTAAGAATGTAGAGCCCAAATCTCCTGCTTCTTTTTGGCGGTGGAGTCGTTCGCCGTCGGAGCCGTTGCCCGTGTAACCGAGTCACAAGAGAGTCACAAGGCAAAGAAAATTTCTCATAAGAAATGAAAGAAGAGCCACGACCTCTGCGCCGCTCGCTTCTGAAAAATTCTCTTTGTCTCGTGAGAAAAATAAAGAGCGCTTCGTAAGTACACATGCATAAAAAAATTTCTCTAATTCTTTGCCTCAATATATCACGACAGATCTTAAATAGTCGCGCTAAAATTTAGCATTACGGAGCATCGTAACAGTCCTTAGAATGTTGTTTTTTCACTAAGAAATATCTGACTCCTTCATTTTTTTAATACACAACAGGTTTCCTTTGTTTTGTTTTTTACCTCTGCATGGTGATCATTAGAACACAACTATAGGACTGAATTCAGAAGGCATAGCCTAGCCAGTGCCAGAGACTTAAAACTCGAACGAGGCCCATACCCTCTCTGAGCATAATTAAAACCTGGGTCTGGTCAGGCTGAGTTCTTTAACATTACTACTCTGCTTAGCTCAAGAGCCTCCCTATAGATATACAAGTAAGACATTAGGCATGGTCCGGTCATTTCTTAGAACCCCTTTCCGCAGCAGTAACAACGTAGTTAGGCGTTTTCCGAGATCTACAACTTTTGCTTTGACACTTTTCTTCTCAAGCAAATTATTTAAAATAGGTAATTAGTATTTACTAATTGTTTGACTTCAGTGAGCGAAAAAAAAACGCATATTAGCACATGCGACTCAGAACAGATCTTAACTGATTTGACTGCGCTGTGGTTCACGGTAGTATTTAGAACCTCGGTTACATTCAGCCGGGAGACCCTGTATATATGCGTTGATGGCCTGCCCATCAGATAGCTCACATGTTTACACAGGTCGAGCAATGCGCACTAACCAGGCAATAGGAAACTGAGACAGTAGCAGATTATATTATAGTATCGAGCTATTTCTCACCTGGCTCTTATAGGACCAAGTAGCTGCACTTCAGGCCAGAAGCTGCGTAAGATTATAATGGCTGAGGCGCGGTGTCACTTTATTAGAAGCCCTGGAGCGTTTTATATGAGCGTCGAGGATATAAAGAAAGCCGACTTCAAACACTATTTACGGGGCATTATTTACAGCAAATCGGCATGGGCTCTGATGTCTACAAGCTAGACTCAACTGTAGTCTCACAGAGGCGGCCGGGGAGACTACGACGCGTCCCATTCTTGCAAGCGGAGCTGCACTCTGCTAACGCTCGTGAAAGTCTCGGTCTCCAGAGGCACTGTGCTCGCTTATATAACCTAGAAAGCCGTTAACACTGAAATTGTCTAATCCGGAGGCATCACGTGACGGCAGTCCGTGAGGACCAGTCAGCGAGCCATCTGATCGCTCTCTTCAAACCTGCGCGGCGCGAAGGTGACTCGCCGCTAGGGTTCCGGCACAGGCACGTCTGGGATTTAGAGGGCGTGTTTCAGCACGTCCCTCACCGATGCTTCCTCGCGATGTGGCGCTCTTTTGCGGAGCAGTAACAAGGCTCGCAAAGAGGGGGTCAGTAGGAAAAGCTTGACTTTCAGCTGAGCGGAATCCGGGTAGCTTGCCAGACACAACAGCATTCTGATTGGGCGTCGTTGTTGTTCCGCTGCGAAAGATTATAAGCCAATGCCTTGTACCAACAAACAAAGCTTAAATATTTCTTAGGTACAACAACTAGGTCGCCCTATTTTGTAATATATGGCAACGAAACACCCTTTTCAAAGCAGGTATCAATCGAAGAACAGGCAATATAACGAAGCGACCCACGCCGGAGGATCGGAACTCCTCATTTACCCTTGAAATTAAATTACAAACCAGTGATGAGTGAGCAGCCTCAAGACGTTGGTGAGTTTGCGCTTTCCTGGACGCTTGCGAATTATTGCAGGATAGTGTTATAAATGCAATCGACTGAATCAGTTTCCTATGTGTACGGACATTTCGTATTTCGAAATTTGACACACATTTATGCCTTCTGCTTAAGACTGTGATACGAACAAATACGTGGCATTTTATACAACATCTCTTCGTATGATATCCTCGGAAAAGTTTGCTGGGGTTTTGGCTGTTTTGGCGTAACATTATGATACGAGAAAAATTGCGCTTTTAAACAAATTCCTCTTTTGAACAATGCTTTGCTTGAAATATCACTGGAATTTCTAATTCTGTGCGCTTATTTCCAAGTACTCTTAGGTGCATAATATTGCGATACCCTAAAGTATTTACCAGTGTCTGTTTGGAGCAAATCAGGCATGAGGGTCTGTTTGACACCTAAAATTGCCTGCCTGGAATGGGCTTTACCAAATTAGGTGTACCTATCTTGAGAATACATGTACATTTATGAACGATTGTAAAGCTATTCCTTTTATTTTATATGTGAGGATCGGCAGATTATATTTTTTTCGGTCCTTCTTCTAGTTTGCAGGATCAGTCCTCACGTACACGGTCATCCTCGTGCAAACAAGTCAAAGTGTGTAGTAGCGCTGTCCTAACGGCAGGTATAACTTTGGCCGGCGTCATCCCATTGTTTTGATACAAAATGACGTTGAGTACTTAAAACATTCCATTTGATGAAATAAAGTTGTAAATAATACAGTAATTTTGAAATCATTGAACAACATGCAGATAGGCTTGTTAATATCTTGACGCCATTGTTAAATGCAAAATATAATATCCTCCTTGTTTGATTCTAAAGACCTTTGATTTCCTCCCGCAGGTTGGATCAATAGTAAACGATCTTGTTTTGCGGACGTATTCACCATAAATAAATATATGCTTTCTGGACAGTAGGCTGATTTCAAAGCACTAGCATAAGCCATAGAATAATTTATGCAAACCTAACTCCTATTTTAAAACCCTAAGGGGCTCTTCCCATGGTGCCACACCTAATACATTGCACTCGCCCATATGCTGGCCCCGACCTGTTTCATTCCACATGAATTCAAGGCTGAAGATTTCAAATTCAACGCAGCTGCAAGTACTTGTACCTGATATGAACACGTAATTCTGTAACAGATATGAATGCGCAAGTAGCAGGCTGCCTTTGATTACAGCACTAGGCATTATAAAACGTTAGCTCGCTCTAGACAAACTTCTTATAAGAGATTGAAACTAGCTGAGCATTTCGCTGAGGCCGTTAATCTAAGGGTTTAAAACATGCATCCGTAACTGTCCGTTGCTGTAAATAATTATACGGCTGCTTCCAGTCACCGTTCGCCATAATTCCTGTAACTTAGCGCACATTTGCTGGTTATCTGGGGTGTAAGAAGAGAAACGGAGCGTATACTGTAGACTTCACGGCCTGTTTGCTCTTGTCTTAATGTGCGTGGAGCGTACAAACGTGGCCTTTCCACAGGAGTGACAGAAAGGTGCGTACACCTTGCCTAATAAGCACAGGTAAGAACAATCGCTTGAGGGACTTGGAAACATCTGTGGGACGAGAACCTACTCAAATTACATGTGACCCGATTGCTTTTCTGAGCGGTTGCATTGAGCATCCATATGGTTTCCTGGATAGGCATTTTCTATCGTCCTACTAGAGCTTTCCCTTTTCTAACCTCGCCAAAGCGCGGATATTTATTTCAATGTGAACACCTTACTTGACTCATGACGAACATTTCACGTGTGCAGGGTGTGTCCGCGGGATTCTATTAGATATTGGCGGGGTTCTGTCCAACCTGCCAGAAAAAATGGTCCTTTAACGGAGATCGAACTGCGACCTCATCGATTCCCAATAGAACACATTAACCGACTATGCCATTTCGGGCACGTGAAACATAACTTTGCCCCCTTTATCTACCGTTACTGCCGTCTCCATGAAAACTTAGGAGCCCGACAGCCACGCCTTCACCTCGGTCTTCAGGAGGTAGCGTAGAGGACGCCATCTGCCGCCAGCAATGAAGCACAAGTGCCGCAACGAGCGCGTGCCATTGCCGTCGAGTGGTGCTGCTCACCTCGAATCCAGCATGAAAAAATCCGCTGTCCTACACTCTATGATCGGCGGGTTTTTGTGAAATAAACACTACAGTAGAGCCAGCCCCAAAGGCTTTCCCCTTATCGCTCTTAAGATTCTTAAGTTCATCAAGAATTTTGCTTCTTTTTACAGTTCCCACAATAATGGCATAGTTTCCATTCTTTTGAGCTTGCATTGCTAATCGGGTCAGCTATTATTCACCGACACCTTTGATCAGAAGCTGTGGTTTCACTGCGTTTACAAAGCACATGATTGTTCACTCTTCCCACACCATGTGCAACGTTTCATTTATTCCACTCAGATCCGAAAGAAGTAGCAAAAGATAGGGTATGAATTAATATATAAAAGGGGCTACAAATGAAAGACAAAAGGCTGGCAGTTCTAGTAAGGTCCAAGAAGGAACGACGATTAGGACCTTTTGTCCAAGCAATATAAGCTGACGGGTTGCTTGGCTAGAGACCCACTGCTGTCAGGTGCCGAATTCTCGCCGGCTTCAGTGCAGGGCAAGTCCACCTTTCAACGTATTAAAATAGATAGCGTTTCCCGTACTTGAAGCGAGAATTATAAAAAAAGCGAAACTTGTAGCTGGGTGAGACCAACGATATATTATTTGTGTTCATGTAGTGCTCCTCAGAGTATTTTTTATTCTACACAATTACCTTATTAACCAGGATGCACAAACTTTATTATTCCCTTGGGGCCAAGTGCACATTATTAAGTTGTAGAGGGGCTTAAGTTACAACCAACCCAGGTTCTTTCTTTCAGCCTACCGCCTTCGTGGTCGTTTCTTCCAGAATTTAAAGAAAGCCTGTGAAATATGAAAAAAACCACGTGACGGCAGCCTGGCGCTACCGCATTATAGCACTGCCAAAGTCGTTTTGAATTAACAAAGCGTGAACGCTCTCCGTCTTGAAATGAACGGCTGACGGACGCTACTATCAACAGCCTAATCTCAAAACTGTGGCAGCACATTTTGCCGGAGCACGAAAAGGCCGAGCCATGATCAGAGATCAGCGATGGGCAGGCCACAGGCAGAAATCATGGAAGGAGATTTTATTGAGTTATCACACTGATTAAACAAAAAGGAAGAAAAGTCACTCCAGTCACCTAATTTATTGCAGGCTCGGCTTTTTTGTTCATATGTGTCATGGTGCAGCGGCAGCCGCAAACTTGGGCATCGTCACCGCGTAGGTTTCACTCGTCCAAACGTTCCTAAACGGCTCCAATTTTATAATGCATGACCATTTTGGTGAAGCTTTTTTATATTTTCCGGGCTTTCTTCAAATGGCGGACAAAACTGCTATGCCATAGGTACGTTGGTAGAAAAAACGGGGCATGTTTCCGTACCTCCACCGCAACTTGGTCCCAAAGGGAATAACAAATAAATTACAAAATTGATCTCGGTTATTTCAGCGCATAGTGCACATACTCTGAGGAGGCCTACATGACAGAACATTATATGGCATTGATTTCGCCAAGCTTCGCTGTACCAGTGGTTTTTCAGTCTTTGGTTCAAGCTATGTGAAACATCATGCATGTCATTTTTCATGCCCTCAATACGCGCCTTTTACCATATACCGTGGCATCCGTACAATAGTTGGTTTATATCATAAATAGCATTGTATGCAATCTTTCAGGGAGCGTGATGCACCTGGTAGTGATTTCGTTGTTTCTGCCAAAATTTGGGTTCTTGATGTATAAAAAGTATAAATATTTTTTAGCTCTACAACGAGAAAGATAAAAATAATGAGAAACACTGAGAGGTGCAGCACGCTGCCTTTATGCCTGTGCATTCATAATGCGAAATTTGTTTGCCTTGTTTCAAGCATCTGAGCACCCCACGCCCCTATTTTTAGACCATTTCGTGTTGGATGACAACCTTCTGGTTCTTTCGCGCAGAGATTCGCGATAATACGAATCTTTAATACTAATCTAATTCCGAGACTTTTGTGCTGTGGCGTGGCATGTTACGTTATTCTGCTCATAGCCTTTTACCCATTATAATACTATTAATAGACGTTCGGGCATGTCTTAATAAGCGACCCCCCCCCCCCCCCCCAACCACATCTATCTAACACTAAAAACTAGTTCATTTTGCTGACTTTCCTTTTTCTAGGGAAGCATGTATCGAGTTGAGCCAATGCACCTCAGGTGCGCCAGCACGCACTTAGTAAAAAATAACGAGTTGCGAAAAAAACTGTTGAAAAAACGATATAATATGCGCAATCAGCTTCCAGGATAAGTTATATGTGCATAAGTTGGTTACAATTTCTGAATTGATTTCTGGTTGCTATTTTCTTCTTCTGACAGAGTAATGAGGTCTGCATCCAATGTCATCACATCAATCGCCGTCCTCTTCACGAACTTCGTAAAGCAGATGTCACAGCCATTTCCGACATGGCTGCGACTTTCACCCCATTGTCAAAGGATCAGTACTTGTTGCTATGTCCATACCTCGAGGCCTTATAGCATGAGTTTCATTAGGGGAGAACGGAATGGAGCAAATAATTTGTATCAATCAAACATCCAGTCTGATCGAATGTGCTGACTCGCGTTGATGCTTCACGCCATTAATGGTGCCGAGATGGTGAATTTTTTATACGAATGCCCGCAGCAGGACATTTAGACGCGTGTCGTTGTGCCTCCCGTGCCGTAAATCATTTACAGCTACCGATAAGGGCTGGAGCTTTGGGCTGGACGTTTGATACAAAACGGCAAACATTACTGCATCAACAGCAATGCAACCAACCACCCTTCGCCCAGTAGATCAATACGCTTGTCGCTTTTGACGTAATTGCGTCCAGTGGAAAGGGCTACACATACGCTTCGCCTCACACTTACGGCGCTGTTGACATTCGAACGTGCATAGGCGCCCACTCGGAAGCGTTACGTTGGATACGTGTCGTATTGGCCGTTTACTCTCAGGGGAGAACTCTTTTTGGAAAGTCAAGGTGCTGAACGGAACGTCGTAAAATAAAGCTCTTCTCAGCGCCAGCGCTGATCACAGTCGTGTACACGACATTGGGTAAGTATGCAAGGCCACTCTAATCTTGCATAACTGCTTTTGCTTCGGAGCACTCAAATCAAGCCGTACGTTACATGGCGGCGACATCAGAAATCAGGTTATTAGCTGGAGGTGAGTTTGTAGTAAAGAATGACGTTCTAGAATCAACTATTCTAGCATAGTAAGCGCCATTTTTAAAGGTGAAAGCATTTTCTAGCTCTATCGGTTGCGCCAATTCATTATGTCCAACACTGGGGATTGCTTTTCAAAATGGCTTCTTCACGTTCACAACAGTGACACTTACTGCTGCTTTATCACAAATTTCAACGTTCGGGCCTTAAGAATAAAGTGAACTTCTATAGATTTTATTGCTAGACCAATTTCATCGTAAACAGCAATGAACAAAGCAGAAATCAAATTTTAATTCGCGCGCTCTTAAAGAAACCTTTATCCAATACATGTTTCGCGAAGTGGACTGACTTTTTTATATTGTGGCAGCTGTTACTGTTGTTCGCTGGTGTCGCGAATATATATTATTCCAGAGCAGTACAGTAGTGAGTAGAGGAATAAAAGAAAGATATTACTTTGTATCATGCAGAGATTATATCATATTTCGTAATTTGATTTCTTTCAGGTAAACGCCTCAGCTTGAGCCAAGGTTATAAACATGCCTTCGTCTGGTGAATAACACAGCGTATCCTGTTTTTAACAACAAATTCGACAAGCATAATATGGGCTCTTTCATGGCTTACTACTTCAGGTGGTATGGCTGGATCTGCAAAGTTTCTGGCGTGTTTTTCCTTCAAAATCTTCAGAGCAGTCATGAAGATAAGATGAAAACGACATGGAAAACACCCTACCTAATCTACGCTATGACATGCCTGGCCGCTTTTGCAATGATGCAAACCTTTTTCTGTTACCAAGTTGCTGTCGAATTGTTCAGTAATATCCAAGATTTTACAAAAATGGTGTTCGTATTTGTGTTTTTAGTTGTTACTCTGAAAGTGCTGATTAACATATATTTCCTAACCGTGAAGTCGCCGTGTCTGCTCGAATTTTTCAAAGAATCAGCGAAGTACGAAACACAAGTGCGATTCTCGGCACCAAAGAAATGCGGCCAGAGTAGAATTTGTTACATCGGTCGATTTATTGTGGTGCTTGCATTATTGGCAAATGTAGCCGTCAATTCGTACATCTTTTTCCTGTTTATTGATAGCCTTCAGTGCAACATAGCCTTCAACCTGTTAATGAAAGTTTTTTCCGTGGCTGGCAACTGGCTGTTCTATGTGTACGACATGGTCCATTTTGTCGTCGTGAGGCCTTGCATTGAAGTACTCCGGCTATACATCAGGCATCAGCACGAAGTTGTGGCGTTTGTCATGGATGATGACCAAGTCACTGCTTTCGGCAAAAAATCCAGAAGGATTGAAGAAATCAGAATGAACCTCTGCACAATTACTGGCCTAAAGAATAAGCTTAACCGGATATGGGGGTGGTCAATCTGTGTCTGTGGCGCAAGCACACTCTTGATATCGTGCATATGTCTCTATACGTCATTCGTGGAGAAAGGGTTCTCAACTGCGCAGCACCTGGTTTCCATTTTCTACACTGTTTCTTCATGCGTCGATTTCGTTGACATCGCTGGTTTGAGCCAAGCAATGGTAAGAGAAGTAAGTTGTTTTTATATATCTTAGAAAACAATGTCCCTTCTCTAAATGACAATGTGCGTACCTCGTCGGAACAAGATACAAAACTGCGTATTTTCAAAATGCAGCACAGATTATGTTTGAACCATTGCACTTTGCTGCGAGTGGGTGATGCAATTTCTAAGAGTATTTTTATTCCCTCTGAGTCATATGGTTAGGGCTAGCTCAAGAGAACATACAAAATAAATGACATGATATTTTTATTTAGCCGAGCAAAACAATGTTTGTAAGATTGATTTTTATGCAGTAGTGTAGATTCGGCTAAAAAGCGATGGAGAAAAATTAATAACCACTTGTTTCTCTGTATGTGATAGCACGTTAAATTGTGCAAACTCACCTCTGCTTTTATGTATAAAAAACGAATATTATTTTTGTGTAAGATTTTATCCTTTCCTATTATATATTATAAAGCCCTTTATGTTTCAATTAGCCAGTAACATGTGTCATAGTAAAATTATTACTTACCGTAGGCTGGCATTTAGATGCCGGAGATGCATTGAATGCGATGATTCTGATCGACCTTAAACTATTGTGTAGGCAGGCGGCTGTGAATTTTATGAAAAGGGTCTACTTCCTAAATGCATGCGCCCTAGACCTAAGATTGTACGAAAAAAATTGCAACGCGTTTTATCTGCAAGATGTTTCGTTCATTCTGAGCAGCATAATGGAGACTAGAAAACGCCGAAAGAAGACATTGATTGCTGTTTCGAGCTCGCGATAAAAACGCAAATTTACTTCGTGATTTTGTATTACCAGAACAGGGACGAGACTGAGCAACAAGTAGAGAGTATTTCTAGAGAGTTTTTACCTTTAATTCAAAGCTACGCACTGCCCCTATTACCGTGTTTGGTAAAGATATCAGCTCATATTTTTAAGAGTTACAAAAATCTGTTCACTAGTACTGGCTTGCCTTATCTGCTATGCGAAATTATCTGATCCGTGGTTGTTCTTTTTTGCTTGTTCCAGCTCAGAAAATTAAGGCTTTCATTGCAAGCAACTCCTATCTACTTTGAAGACGAAGCATATTTTAATCAAGTACGCATTCTTTCTTGTTTGTTGGAAAGTATGGTTCAAAGTATTCAGAGATGAATGCTCAACGTTTGTAATCTACGCATTACAGATTTGCTACCTTCGCGACTCCATCAAGCCGAAGGAAATTGCATTGTCAGGGGCTGGCTTTTTTTCCTTGACTCAGCCGGTGGTTGTCATGGTAAGAAAATTTACCTTCCAAATATAAAGTTAAAATTACCAGTGCCTATTAACCCATGATGACCAAACAGGCATAAAGATGAAGACTTTTTAGTTGCTGTGGCATGCAATAAAGAATGCATTGATTTCCTTAAGGTCTTTAGGGGCCGCCACGGTTGCAGCTGATTAAAAGGCGAGCGAGAAATGTATTATTTCTTCTTAATATATCAAGACAAACACTTTGTGAACTGTCTGGCCTAATTTGAATAGAAATTAAATAATAACAAAGTACTGCAGAAAGAGTGCATAATTATTAGAACATTGGTGTGGATATATCTCTCATATACAGCAAGGGGTAAATACTGTGCATCCTGAAAAAAATGATTTTCGTACGTTTTCAGAGGATGTCATGCCCAAGCGCACACACGTTCCGAGTTGTTTTAAATTTTATCGGCTCAGAAAACGATCGGACTACGTTGCCTAAATATTTCACTGTACTTTTTTAAAATACGACTCAGTAAATAAGTAGCGTACTTTTGCTCAATCTCCTAACGCCTTGCCTTCTTTCATGTGCTATAAGTTTTCATTTTCTCCATTTGTTTACCCCTGCTTTGTCATTGTTAGCACAAAACAATGGTTGAATTGAGAAAGCACAGTCTAGCCAGAGCTCGATACTGAAAGTTGCAGCGAGACCCACACCCTCTTAGAGCATAATTAAAGACTGGGGCAGGCTCGGTTCGAGCACTTGACAATATCACTCTACTGAACCCGGGACCGGCCCTACAGGCAACACGTGAGACATGGTACGGTTCAAGCCTCATGGCCGTTTTCTCAGTACAGAGTGCAAAGTTCCCCTTCCTACAGAAGTGAATATATGGCCAAAATAGTTGCTATCGAGATAATGGTTTAAAACTTCATTTACTATTGACACCACGAAACAGTCCAAAAAATCGCCGATTCGTCGGCCAGTTTACCTGGTCTCATTCTGTTCGATACCCGAGATCCAAACAAACAGCGTTAGAATTGAGGACGGTAAATTTTGCTTTATAACTACAAAAATCTGTGAATATTTATGGTCTTGTAATATGCACATATTAAAAAGTCCTCCTACTAACTGCAGGGATAAATTCTTAACGAAGGGGATGTGGTAAATTCATGGCGGCACTGGACCGTTTCTTGCGAAGACTAAAAAGAAAAGCACATGGATACTTCTTGTATATGCTTGAAACCCTAAGTACCCTTAATAGATGTGCTTTCCAATTGCGTTTCTCTATGCGTCGAGCTTTAATTTAGGGGAATTAATGGAGGCAGTCAAAGGGTACCTTAAAAACAGGCACTGTCCCATCGAGCACTCAATTTCGGGCCCTTTTCAAGTTGTTCTCCGGAGACTTTAAACGTCCAGTCAAAAGCAATAGCACAAATCAACGACAGAGGCGAGAGCCTTCTGGCTGACCTGAATGCGTGTCGTAGCTGATAGGTTAAACGCCTTCGACTGCATAAGCCTGCTGCTTAATATAGAAAAACGAACTTGTGCAGTTGAGCTGTGTCTCACGCATTATAGCGCGCCGTTATGACCTCTACCGTAGTTGGGACCGGCCGCTGCAGTTCAGCGCGCTTCTTTTTATCTCACCTTGTATCGTTATACAAGGCCAGGCGTACGAATCCGAAGTTACTTTAGTATATCTCTATAAGTAGGTGCGAATGATCCCAAACTCCAGATTAAGCTCTCTCTATCATTCCGCATTCATAATTAAGTACCAATACGGGTTAAGAAAATATTGCAAAGATTGTAGCAACGGGGTTCCGATAATTGTGAGATGTTTCGGGCAAGAGCAAAAAATATTGTTTGCAGTTTATCTCCCTTCAGGAAAGCATTGCATTAGCAGATAACAAAAAATAGGATAATTGCCGTCCACATGCGTTTTTTTTTCTCAATACCACGGCCTTACTGCATCACGGTCGCTGCTAGAACGCCCCAAGTAATACGTTTGTAGGCATTCCCTTTATATACTGACTGGAGTCCAGTTCGGATCTGCAATTTCAAGCATAATTCCGGCTCACGCAAGAAATTTCAAGCCCTGCGCACGGCCCCGGTGTGGGTATGAGACATTTTTTTCGACCTTTGCGACCACGTGCAGTACTCTATTCCTCTTATTTGGAAATGTTTTGACTAGGCATATTGCCGCCGTGCTGCTGTGTGCGCAGCTATTGCCAGTGCTGCAACCAACCAAAATATTTACTTGCATTTGCGATAAATATGAACAATCCGATTTCATTGATAGAATTTAAAAACAAAATTAACATTCTAAATCCAGACATTACTAAAAACTGTGCATCTCTGCTAACGAACTCTTCTTATCCATTTTGCACATTATCCAAGTGGCACGACTAACGTGAGAAACCGCTTACGCCGACTACCACTGACCACCTGATTGCTATGTGAATTAAAAGATTTCATATGTTATTTCTGCCATGTTTGGCAGGTTCATAGCCCGATTCATCTTCATTATGACAGTAATTTTCGGTTGTGTCTGAAAAATGTATCTCTCAGAATTCACTGAATGCTTAAAACGTTATAGCAACACTCATGCCCCACACTTACGCACTGGGGAGCTCAAATCCTATTAAAAGCAATGTTTTCAAAGAAATAATTTATTTTTATAGAAGTCTTCTCCACAGCGTGAACTCTGCTGCCGTGCTCATCTACAAAATAACCGAGCGTAGGAAAGAACCAACGAGCAATTCTTAGTAATGGAAATGAATAACTCCGGCCAGGTGCACAGCTCTGTGATAGCCATTTTGTTTTTGTTTGCAAACGCAATATTGTTTACCTCTTCCGAATAGCACTACCTTTCACTGAAGAAGTAATTTTGGGGGTAACCGCTTCGTGAAGAACTAATAAAATATGAGTTGGAATTAAGATATTGACGCCGTGTCACGAAGGCACAGTGATTGGTTATATAATTGAAGGCATCAGCGAAAAAAAACATATACGAAGTAAATTAAAACCGTAAAAAACAAGACATTCAAAATTTCTTTCCTTCTGTAAGTGTGCGTCGTCATTATTATCGTTGCGAAACAATATGAGAACAAACCGTGCAACAACAAGACCAGCTTAAAATACTGCTGATAGTGAAACACGCAGGTCCACACTATTTTGTAGCATGACACCGAGACGCCATTTTTTAAACCAAGCAACGGCAGAAAAAAGGCAATATAACAAAATGGCTCGCGCTCAAGCACATCTATCTTTCTCCGTTTTACCGCTGCAAATAAATTAAAATCGGCGATGAATGAACAGGCTCAAGAAGTTGCTCAAATCCAGGTTTCTTGGATTCCTTTTATTTGGCGGGATTGCGTAATATTTTAGAATAGTGTTATGGAATACTGATTAAACCTAAATTTGAATTGTTTACGAAATTTTATTTTGAAAGTTTAAGTTCAGCTCCTGCCTAGTGTTTAAAACTGTCATGCGAAATGAATAGGGAGCGTTTCTCACAACATAGACAAAAGCCCTAATGGAAGGAACATCTGCAATATTTAGGTTTTTACGTACTTAATCTTATGATAAGCAAAAAACGGTGCTCATAGTTATTGCTCCTTTAAGGAATACTTTGTCCAGTGCCTCTGCCTTCGCTTCCATCATGAGAATTTTTATTCTTTGTGCTTTTTGCAAGTACATTTAGGCACATACTAACGGCACGCTTCAAAATAGTTATCGGGTCTCTTCCGCGCAAAGCAAGCAGGTGCTTGCTTTTTTTAAACTAACAATATCCATGGTGGACTGGCAATGACCAGATAAAGTGTACTTACCTTGTATAATACGTGCGACTGTTGTTAGGATGCCTGGAATGTGACTTTTTATAAGAATAATTAGCCAATTATTGGTCGGTGAGCTATAATTCTTTCTGTCCTTTCCAGCTTGCAGGATCAGTCATCACGTACACGGTCATCCTCGTGCAAACAAGTCAAAGTGTGAAGTAGCATCATGCAAATGGCTGGTACCAACACCACTCTTTCGCCCTCTTTTTTATTCAAGAAATTGTATTGACTACTGTTGAAATAGCACTTTGTGCAATAAAGGTGTCAATAATGTAGAAAATTGTGAACGGTCACTACATGATTAACATTAGTGAAATAATTTTTCTCTTATATAACATTTCACAGCGGTACACTTTCGCATTTACCGCTTTAAGCCCTTGTAATAGTTGTTTCAAATATTTATTTTTTCTAAGAGTCACCTTGCTGGAATCTGCTTACCGACGACGACATTTTGCAGCAATTTGTGGCCTTATTTATTGGAAGTATGTTTGGCCAAATGCCTGCTTGGTTTTTACATTACGTTCTATTTCCTCATCTGGTTAAAATATTTTTTTTTTACTGGCTGATTATAATTACCGCACAGTGCATTATGTTCGCTGCTGATTGATGATGAGCTGGTGTTTATTATTTTCACTTTCATTTCTTGTCTTTTTGTCTCGAATTTCGGACAGCTGTGCTTGTAATATTTCTTTGTCTCTATTTAATTATTTATTCAATTCTGTAAGCCTTTATGGCCTAAGCAGGAGAGGCATGCAAACAAAATCAGTATAGAATGAAAATTGCAAATAACTCCTAAAAGCATGTTCTTAGGGCAATACAAAATAAGTACAACAAGCCTTAAATGAAACGAAAACCGAATTCTCAGATTTCGAAATCAAAAATTATAAGAAAAGAAAAGTAAGCCAAGTAATGAAATATCTAAAAATGATGCGCAAATATGCAGCAAAAAACCGCGAAGAGAAAACAGCAAAGACAGTAAAGAAGAGAAAAGTAAAACGATCAATTTGGGCAACAAAAAGCAGAATAAAAACATTTCACATCAGCATTTGAAGTTTTCAATTTAATCAATGCTGGTTGAAGAAGTAGAGGTAAGTTCCAATCTGTTATCGTGAGTGGAAAAAAAATGAATTTTTAAAAATGTTAGTTCTGATGCTATATGGGTGTTAAAGAGTCACCGGGTCGATGTGCTGTTCGGCGTGCCGTAAGTGGCGTTATGTACGGGTCAGCAGTGAGAGTAAGAAGGTTAGTTCTAAGAAGAAACGTAAATTTCAAGCGCTGAATTTTTCTTCCCATTTCCAGTGTCGCTATTCCATGTTGTTTCATTAGCGCTCTCGGGGATACAGTTGTACGGTACTTTCGATACATAAACCTAATTGCCTTACGCTTTATTCTTTCGAGGGCGTGAATGTTAATTTTGGTTCAAGTATTCTATAGTATGCATACGTATTTAGGTTTTGGCTTTACTAATTATGTATAAGCTAAATGTTTAGTTTCAGTGCGGGCGTGCCCCAATGCATGGTAAAGGCAGTTTCCAAAAGGCTGTGTCACGTCAGATATGTGAGTATTCCAGTTTAGGTTATTTGTTTGCGTGACGCCAAGATACATACACTCCCTCACTTCGAATAATGGTCCTATCCCGAAGGCGTAAGGGCAAGAAAGTTTATCAAGTATCTTGGTTTCACGTACGCTCCCTGCGAAAATCTCTCGTTTGATTGAAGTATTCATAAAAAATAAATAGGCAAAGAGTGCAATCCTTTCAAAGCCTCTGAAAGGCATACAAACGAACAGGTAAGTATGCTAACGCCATTGTGTTGTGCAAAATGTGATTTTCTCCTTTTCCGTAAACGCAGGCCTGTGATTCACTAGCTGTTCTTCTGTTCCCAGCAGAAGTTTGGTAATACTGAATCAGACAAATTCTACACAACTTTCTTCTGGAAATGAATGCGTCTTAAAAAATGATTACTTTATCGAAGGCAGACTGATCTCAAGAGCCCTATCCTAAGCTTTACTTCCATTAATGATAACATTACTCGTGGTTTAAAATCTGAAACAGCGCTTCAGTGATACCACAGTGATTAACTGTACCCACCTGTATCTTAAATCACAAAGCATTTGCGTTCAACGCAAATGCTTTTTATATTTTATACGCACACAAAATTCTCCAACAGAGGGGATTGTGCAAAACAGTAGGCTGCCTATGGTTACACCCCTTGAGGCGGTAAAAACACAGCTCACGTTCGGCAGTATGGTGCGCATCAATACAAGTAACTCTCCGAGGAATTTTTTCATGTATGTAAGCCATTAGAGCATTGTCATTGCCGGTATTCTAAGGATAAAATACCTGTATACATAATCCTCGTTTATCGTCAAAAGAAATTAACCGGCCGCTGAATATCCTGCAGGATATCCTGGAAATGGAATATCCTCATATTCAACATCTGAAAGGCAGGTTTGAACGCGAAATTTACATTCATGGTGAATTTGGATGATAAAAGAGTCTTGCTCATTGGAGGGTCAAATTCTAAAGTTAAAGCTCAGCTACTTTGGTCATCTGATGAGAAGAGAGGAGTCGCTGGAGAAAGATTTGATGTTGGGAAAGGTTGAGGGTCGCCGGAGAAGGGGTAGGCAGCGATCGCGATGGTTAGATGGCATTCTCGAGGCATTGCAGATGAAGCTATGTGATGTTAAGAAGATAGTGAGAGACCGGAAAGCGTGGCGTGACATGGTCCATAGGGTCACGAAGAGTCGGACACGACTGAACGCCTGAACTGAACTGAACTGAACATAACGCATGTAACTTAGCTTCGACACACTGTTACCTAGCGCATAGGGGGAGAAACGGGGCATATGAAAGCATTACCTCTTTCAAGCACAGAATTTGATTTTTCAATAAATTTTCCATTTTATTGCATAAAGGGTAAAAAATCATCAAAAAACAATATTGCAGAAAGTAGAAAAAATTACTTATTGCTCTTTAGAACTTATGAGGTGGTCAGTGCTGCTGACCACCATGCTTGAAGGGTCTCTTTATGGCACACCTTCATCACTCTATTTATCTCTCAATATCCTGCAGAATATCCTGGAAATGGAATATCCTCATATTCAACATCTGAAAGGCAGGTTTGAACGCGAAATTTACATTCATGGTGAATTTGGATGATAAAAGAGTCTTGTCTATAACGCCATTCATGCATGGTGGTACGTGTAGCTGACCACCATGCTGGTATTGATATGGCGGGTACAAAGGCGCGTTTTTCACAACACTAACATCCTTACAGACACCTCCCGCCATCTGGCGGCTGCTTCAGAGAACAGTAAAATAATAAAATTCAGCAATAATTTTTTCCAGGAACACCAGGTGGCTCTGCTAAAAAACAATTTAAATGGTAGTCAGCAGCGCTGACTACCGTGCCTGAAAAGTGGTCACGAAAGATTCTGGACCGCTCGGCCCGCGTGTGCATACTAGGTATGCGTAGAACACGGAAATCCAACTGAGAGGCGCGTACTCCACGCTTTATATGAGCACAAAGAAACAATAGCTGGGGGTCCTTTTTTGCTAGTTGGATTGCTTCGAAATATGTAGGGAAAATGCGGGCCTTCGTTATGAGATACGCACCAAAGTCAACAATAGCCCCTCACCAAACGCAAAGCATGAGGGATAGTTTAGCGTTACTCATTGCGAATTAATCAATAGTAGAAATAATTGAGAAGAAAGAACAATCAAATGACGACGGTGAGATCCGAGCCCACAACCTCCGACTGAGCTACGGCGGCAGCTGCTCGATATTCTATTTCCTTGGGTATATATGCTTGATATAACCTATCCTAGAGAGTGTTCGCCCGGTCCACCATATTCGTTAGCAATGGACGTTAAATATCTAATGATCCACCTGTATCACGTGAAATGTGGTCTGAAGGAGTGGGTGGGAGCTTTGTGATAGCCCTGTTACGCTACCTGTTGCTTCAAGGCTGCCAGAACAAAAGCTTCGTAAAGAATTGGCTTATACGATGGCTACATACGTATATACTTTATAAACGCAGGGCTCTCTTCTGGGCTCCCTTCGCATAAACTTCGATCGCATTTTATGTAAGTACCTGTCAGAACTACTCCGTACAGCTTCCGTATGCTTTTTGCATTATTTTCTATCTCGTGTTTGGCTTTTGCTTTTTCAACAGCGCAGAAGCTCGGGTGTTTATTTGTCATCTTGCTGCCGCAATATAGGCACCGTCTCTGTTCTCTTGAACGTTTTTTCATGTTAGGTTCAACCATGGTCCATGAATACCTCTGACCTGACGGGGTGGCTTTCAAGATCTAGAAATCTGGAAATCTGAGTGCTGGCGGGGCGACTTTCAATGTTTCCAAAAAATCCTACGACTGTTTTCTTTTTCTTTGTCGTAAGGTGTGTTTCCTTCGCTTAGCTCTGAGCGGAAGGAACTAGCGAAAATTTGCACTCTTCATTTCCTATGCCTAATTCGTCGATTGCACTAGCCAAATGAAATTCAAAGCCCTTATGCTGTGTTGCTGAACCCGCCACTGATACACATACCCGGCGATCAGAGTTATGTTATCCGAATAATGGAGAGTGTTCTTATTCTGCCTATAGCGGGCTTACAGCGAGATTAAGAAGAGATACAGTGCAATTATAAAGCACATCCAGCGATAAAGCTACGCTTGTCTGAAAAAATAATGCATGTGAAAGACATTCGTGCCCGCCTTCACGGTACACGTGCTTGCCACCGTACACACCATTGAGATAAGAAAATGTCAAAGAGCGTGTGCAGAAGTTTCAGTCCATTAATAAAATAGACTTTATATTTTCTTTATGTCCTCTGAATACTTTGCCCGTTTGGACTCGGCAGTCAGTGGAATAATTTGTCATCTTTATTGTCGCTAGTTGGAGATTCATCGTGGCAGGGATTATAATGACCGACTGGCTCTTGATGACTGCAGTCCGAGGGATCGCTCTGCTTGGTTGAATATTGAAGTGATATGGCAAATGTGGCGGCCCAGATACAAAACACGCGCTGTGTTGGCATATAGAAAGCAAGAATATTAATCCTAATGGCAATACGAATGCATATTATTGGGTCCCTACTGAAGGCCAACGCTCTCCAAATGTCACCATTAGTTGGCCTTAATTATACAATGAAAGCACATTTTTAGCGTTCTATGACACCTGATCAATTAATTGTACTTGTTTAGTACGAGAGGGAATAAATGGCAATAGATACATCTATAGCTAATTTCGAATTTTAACAGCACAAATAATATTTAAGCAAATGGTGCAGATTGAATCTATGATTACTCTTTCTTTTCGCATCATCTCTAAAGAAGTGAGGATCGTCGCTGTTGCTCGTCAACCTAAACTGCAACGTTTTGATGTTGTTGCCTTCATGGGTTAATATGTTCGGAAAGTTCGTTACTATTTTAGAGCACATATTTGCTGCATTCAGAACAGTTTCGAAGCTATTATTCCACAGTAGCATGCACTATCAACGAGGAGACATTGATGACACCATTGTGTTAATCAAAGCGATGAGTGCCTGGTTTTCGGTAACGAATTGCATATCATGCTCTCCGCCCACTCGCAGCACTTTTCAAACACAATATGTCGAGCAATTAACGCTAAATGGATTGAGTGGCACATGGATCCCAAAACGTACAGGTGCTTCCTTTTCTGCTCAAATGATTTTTATTTTAATATCTACTCTGACACCAAACAATTGAAAATTACACGTGCAAGTCTTCCTAATATTTTAAATTTTACATAAGTGCTTCCCATGATTACATCTGCATATGCATTTGTTACCTGGTTGCAGATTGATAGTTTAGAGCATCTACGCTATATTATGCCTGTTGCACCCGAAGGTATTTCTCTAAGAGAAGAATACCTACGAGAAAAAGGCTGCGTATGATTACCGTGGTGGATATACTAACTTATCCATGCATTTGACTTATATAAATATTGCAACCTGCCATTGACTGTTGGTTCAAACATTCAAGATTTAATAATTATGTTAGAAAAATCAGTCTCCAAAGTCTACTTTTGTGGTAAATGAAGTAAACAGATTGATTTGTGGCAACGTTGCGGATAGTTTATGTCACAGCTTTAGCACACTGTTACCGTTTCTTGGCTCATAAGGCGAGTAACAATGCGTATAAGGGAGCTAATTAGGGGCATTGAAGGTGATAACAAAACGCATGACCCTTTAGTGTGTTCATGTTCCAAGCACAGGTTCCTGGATTTTGGTCTTATTGGGATGAACTAGGCCAAATTAACTGTATTTGTTTCTTGTACATAATCTATAAGCTGATTTTTCATACAAAAACTGGAGTGGCATTGAAGCTCTGCTGCAGAACCCTCACAAGCGACTTGTAAATACGGTCACGATCGGTGTTCTTGAACACATGAGCGCGTTCCGCTCTATAATAAGATACCGCACAGCAACAGGGAAGAGACATACTCGCCTTTTAGAAAGTACATAGCGTGTATGGCGCTGAAAACTACACCAGAAGGCACTGGCTTGCGTCGACTAAATGGTGCACATTCAATGAAAACGCACACATTGTTATGCTATGGGTGTTTACTACTAGGGTGATGGGCAGATGTTATCCATTTTGGGGGTGTGATTATTGAACTCCGTTTATACCTTCCGCGATGCACTACGTTCAGAATTCCCCACACGATTTCAGTTATTGCGCTCGTTCTACTTCGTCAGTCTGTGCATTAATTTCTCACTGCTTTCTCACATGCTGGAGGTCGTTCGTGTCACTGATCATATGGCCAGTCTCATTCGGTGCCTCAGCATTGAACGATTGCTCATGGTTTGTGCATACACAAATGGCAAGGTATGTTTGGAGCTTTGCACGCGAGCTGTGCGTCATACGAGCGTGTAACACTCAAATACATTAGGGCTTAAAGGCATGCTTCATACATATTGAGAGGGCAATTTCGAAGGCTCAGGCCACTGGATATGACTACGCGCAGTAAGGCATGATTGCAAGAGCATATTACTTGTGTCATGGACATATGCGCGCTCCATGGTGTTCAGGTATTTATTATGATGAGCAGTAAGCGACATTAAATATACATAGGACGATATACAATATTTAGCTTCGAAGAAAAAGGGGTCGATGATTACGACAAGTGATTGCGGAGTTTGAACGTTGCTATTCAGATATTTCGGTTCACAGTATGATGAGCTAGAACAATTTTATAGAAAGGCGTATATATGCGCACTTGAAGTGTGATCCATAATTTTCTGCACATACCAATATTTAAATGGACATTCGTTTCCAGCTGTTGATTGTTATAAACGAGGCGTCCGCACAAAGTGCCTCATCGGCCTCGTCGCAAATGGTGCATCGGCTAGATGATGGACTCCTCTCAATCGCGATGATAAATAATTGCGGCATACTACGGACCAGCCAGCGGAAACATAGCGAGCCCCACTACATTTTCTTTGCAGCACACTTATTCACTTTCCACCTTCCGCTTCTAATTTTAGTTTCTAAGGCGGAGTCCTCATAACTGGCAACCAGCACATCCTTCCTATGCCTTTTATCTCACCTTCTGGTTGCGTATTCCTACATTCTTGCTATAAACGCCGGCATCTCTTTGGGCCCCTTTAAGGTTGCTCATTATTCAGCCTTCGTAATATACCTCGTCCGAGCTAGGCGCCCTAACGGTTCTTCCAATGGAAGGCATTCTCTGATTCCAAATGTCTATCCTCTCGAAATAGTCTCAAGTCGAAGCCGCCCATTTGCTCTCATCATCTCCGCTTTTCCCTCAATGAAAAAATATGATTTTCATCTCTTCATTCTGCCAAAGGCTAGCCTTCCTATATTTATTCTTGTAGACAGTAGATGATAACAAATAGGCCTGGTGGAATCTTAGCAGCAAAACGGAATAGGCGAATGGCTGTAGGAATGAAGCAGCCAGATTGCTGACCTTTCACATTATAGCTAAAAAGAACTGATCATTGTCACCGAGGTTACTTGTCCGCATCTAATACAGAAGTCATAAACCTTCAATCGCCATAGTCGTACTGAAGAATGGCTACCAGTTTTATCAATGCACAGTTTTCTAGTTCGAAACAGTTCCTTTTTTTATTACGTCTTTATTTCTGCTTACGGTAGGCGTTTACCTTGCGGCAGAACTAAGTTGCTTCATGGACGTAGGGGTGGGGGAGCGGTTAAGGGTGGGGGTGAAGGTTGGGATAGATACGAAACAGTCCCTAAGCTCATTCTATGAAAAGTAAGAAAACTGATATAAGGCTGACATTTCAGCGTCAACGTAATAAATTTGTACTTTTTAAAATCATTATGTTCCCAGAACTTACTACCTGCACGAATAAGGGAACGCCAACCATGTGGTGAGACATCCAAATAATTTAATTTCTGCGAGGGCTTTATACCTTCGGTTTGAGGGAGAGGATGTTACATAAGAAGATGCAAGCTATGCGCACTAGGTACATTTTTATTTCCTAAAAAGGAACTTACTAACTGGGGTACCGTTTATTAGGAAGGGAGTTGGAGAGAAAAATAAAATATTTTTGAAGCATTAAACAATAGCTCGAGTTGGATGGTCGGCACGTGTTTAAAACTTTCGACGAGAACTCCCGCTTAGTGTACTTAGTTGCTGCATGATCAAAACTGCAAATTGAAAGAGTGAAGCAGGAGCAGCAAAGCAAATCAGTAAGCAGAAACAACACTGTCACACACAGGCCACAGGGATAGCAGTTACTCTTCTGTTTATTCCCATTTTTACAAGTTCATTTGCTATTGCGAATAATTGTTATGCAGCTTTTGTCCTGTGCTTGTTGGAGAATATCATAATATTGGTCCCAAACAGTAAGAACGGTAGCATTTTAGTTTTGGACATGGTAGAAAATTTCTTTCTTTAAAAGGTAACATAAATCCACAATAACGACAGCACAAAAACGTCTACGCATATGAGGAAAGTTTGTTGCTTTTGCGAGTAGGCACATAAGGGAAGTTTCAGATTTATTAGCGGAAGCTGTTTCAGTGAGACGTGCAAAACGGGTCAAGCAGGATGAGTTTCTAGTTTACATGCCTCTATTGTCAATTAGTTCAGGACATAAAACACTACCTCCTCATCTCAGAGGGCTAAAAAGCTTTACTGCGCGATCATGCCACCCTGGTTGGTAGTTGAAGTTTCCGTTGTCTCCACACTGTCGCTCGTTTGCACCAGAATTACGGAGTAGGTGATGATGGACCCAGCGAGCTGCAGAGAGTGTAGCAGAAGAGACATTTAGAAAAACTATGGTACCCTGGTTTCAAAAATGGGCAGTGAGCAATTTATGGTACTGGAATCTCACAACTAACCGTACAACACATTTCAGCAATAGTGCTCTAGCGAGCTTTATTCCTGGGTACTCACCGAAACCAGGAGCGGCAAGTCAAGAGTGAAGAAGTTTCCGCCGCACAGTGACAGTTCTTCTGGACGTAGGGAGTTGTGCAAATAGGCAACCTGCGTGCGTTTGTAAATATTGTTCCTTCATGCATCTGATACACAGTGTGGAAGTCATGAATCTTTTTAGCTTTCGATAATAAAAGTACTTGGTTAATGACAGTGATGGTATTTCTCCAATCATATTAGGCGACATTTTACGACTTTTGTAACTGGGATAAAGTTGATGTACCAATATACCTGGCGAAGTTGCTCCGGTGAGGTTTGGTGCATAGGTGTTCTGGCTAAGTTGTCCTTTATTTCCTGGACCTTCAAAAAGAGAGGAAGAAGCACCAGTCATTTAAATGCTCGACGGCTCGTCAAAAATTCATGTCACACGCAGAGCTGGCAGTGAAAATATCGCTACGAAAGTTTGAAGCAGCTCTAGATCTAGACCTTTCTGCCTATCGCGAAATTTAGCTAGCCGTGTGGTAGTAGGCCGTAGCGCCGTACGTTAGGATGTGACTCAGTTTATTAAATGTTTGCTCAAATTTTGATAATCCGTCCATGTTGTCCTAGCATGAGCGGCTCAGGGTATCGATGGAACATGAGGCGGCTCAGCGAACGAGAAAAGGTTGATGACTTCTCGCTGCATCATTTGCAGCATAAAGGTTTTACCATACTGCCACTACTCTGCCAGAGGTATCCGTAAAGCGTGAAGGAGTGCTGAAACTATTTTAGGTGCTCAGAGTTGTTTGAGAAACACTTCAGGTGCATAGGGCCGAACAATGTGAGCATTTTATTATGTCACTGGAGCTCCTGCGACGACAAGAGGCTTATACCTCGAGCTTAGCCTCAGCACCAAGACACAAAAATCATTGAGGACCGTGCTCTTGCGGCTATAGTGTATAAAGTAATTACATTTGATGCGAGTACTCACCTCGTAGCTCAAGACGTGACTAAGATGTGCCAGGTCGATCAAATCCAAGGTTGAATAAGAACAATAAGACAATGTCAAGAGCAGTTGGTTTCCGGGGACACCCTTGTCGAAAATGCAGTAGACAGATATGCAGCCCACAACCAGCAGAACGGCGGAAGAAGCCATCAGGGAGTAATGCCAATTGGTGTTCAGCAGTCTTCGCAGTTTTCCGATAGATCGCAGATTGAGCCTCACTATTTGCAGTTCCGCGATACCGCCGGAATTCATCGCAGCGTTGCCCGTTATGGGCAGCACCGTCTTGAGGACGTCGTGTTGGTGGCGAACGTAGGTGATGAGCACTTCGCAGCAGGGTCTCATGACGACAGAGTGCAGCATGTCGTAGAAAAAGAAGAGAAAGTTGACGCTAATTGTGCTGACCTTGAGCACCAGATCCAGGTAGTAGTAGAGGTCAGAGTCCGGCGTACTCATGGTGAGGTGGGCGGTGGCAGCGAGGTTGGCTGAGAATGCCACTACCATAAAGAGCCTGGGTCAGAAGGAAGCATGTTTGTACGGCATTAGCAGAATAATTCACCTAAATAGGGTAGGTTTCGACGGAATGCAAGATCATAACAACCCACCAACAGCTGACCAGCTGAAGAGCAAGATTTCCGTCTAAACAAACTCCAAATGTGTCGTTTACCACACAAGTTTCTATGTACATCTTAATGGGGTTTCTTAATGATGCGTCCTCATAAACAGATTTCAATACACCTCAGGAGTATTAATTTTTTGTAAAGTAAGATTCCTTGGCTACATGTGAGCAGGCCTTCTATCGTCAGTCTTAAGACAATATCGTTTAAGTCTAGCGGTATCTCCTGATCAATTGTTGAAGTCATACTCAGCTTGCTTAATTACGAGTCGGCCTCTAGAACCGATATATTGTTTCGCTGTTGTAAGAAATTAGTGTCCCTCTTCTTCTTATATGCTTTCTCATTACGTGACCTCTATTTGAAAACAGGTGTTCGCAACGAACTTCAGGGAGCTGAAGATTCATCGAATAAGATGACAAAAGTTTTCTTCTCGGTAATGGGATCCTTAAATATGGTAATTACTTTATTTAAAAATTGGGCTACTATATACCAAAGACAAAAATCGCGGCAATGTATTTATTCTCACCTCACGTGAATTGGCTTGACTCTCGAGCAGGAATTTCTACCTAGCTTGCTGTGATCTTGTTGGCCGGTGAATTTGGAATTGAAGCAAGCTTTGGCGAAATTGGCACAATCATCTCAATTCTATCGTTATTGCTTTACTCAGCAACATCAAAATTTGTAAAAAAAACTTAGCATTTGGCATTAGGGGTCAATATTCTAACCGAACTTACTCTGATCACGTGCAACGATGAACTGAAAATTTTAATTGACGCTACATGTGTGGCGCAGCATCAATTGTTCACTCTTCCGAACGTATTGATTTTGTCATAAATAAATGTTTTTCACAATACGAGCAGTTCAGATTAGTATATGTTGTGTATACTGTGTATATATTGTGTATTGTGATACATAACATATATTTAAACTGAAATAGGTGGTATATCTCTACCTTTGTTTTGGCCACTAAAATGATCAACATCGGCGTCCTTCGAGTATCTGTACTCGCAACATCGCTTTTACCTGAATACAGAAATGACCCCTTAAACTTCCTGCCGCTTGTACATATGATTCATTTGCTGATCGTGTCCCAATAATAGTGCGCCAATAAATGCGTAGACTCGCAAATTATACAGTCCTAAATGACATCTCTAGAATTTCACAGACGGGCTGCATTAACTATTGAAATTTTCTGGGTTAGTTCGTGTTTTTCTCCCTAAAATACACACATCCCTTCAAAGCCATTTGTTGGTCTTCATCGAAGTGTCATGAAAGCTGCGGGTGAAGCATTCTTGGTGTCGCAAATTTTTCAAGCCGAGAAATTTCTTCCTCCCGCATTACATCGCAGAATTGTTGCATATACATCATGATGAATGAACATAAAATTAGCCAATTTAAATATGTCGTACACCACAAAGCGATCATGCAGAAAAGAACTGCAAAGAATCCAAAATGGTTGTATATTTCTTTTGTTATTTTGAAGAATTTATCACAAGAAGACATATTTCCATAGCAAGTAGCCATTCGACCCTTCTGAACAGCTATAGTCACTGTCAGCTCTATGCATATATTCCAAACAAAGGTGATTATATTTAGGTAGACACCGTTTTAGGAGGCGTTTGGCTCTTGCCTACCAGCGGCAGTTCACTGTCGCATGTCGTGAATTAAAATTTCAAAGCCATTCACTGAAGACAAAATAAACTGTCTTTCTTAAAAACACCCTGTATGCTGCAGGGGGAGCAGGGGTTACTCTTAAAAAATTCAAATTCAGCTAATGCATTCTTTAGTCGTCATGTAAAAACTAGCATTTTTAAAAAATAACTTCAATTTTATGCTGAAATATATTGCGAATACAAGCGACCCTCTGATTTTCATTGCTAGTGCGCTTGAAAGAGGCACAAAAAAGGAGACCTGTTGGGATACCTGAGAGAGTAGGAGGTCCAGGACTTGTAGCGATATTTCTCACTCAAGAATGAGGTCCTCTTCTCGTACTTAGCAGATTTCCTGAAAAACTCTAGCATCGTCCAAGAGCCGAGGATTGCACTGCAGACGTTGACAGTAACCTTTATGGCCACTGCCGCAGGAACGACTAGGAATAGTGACCTCGTGAAGAAGCGCGCGTCGACTGAGAATCGCACCATTTTTGGTGCGACGAAGGCAATATTCATAGAAGCGAAGACAAGCAAGCAAGCCATTGAGTACAGAGTGTACCAGGACTTCCAGGTCACCACCAGTTCATCGATATCAGCTGCTTGCAAGTTCTTTACGAAGAACACGCCCGTGGCTCGGCACAGCCAGCCGTATATTTTGAAGTGCTCGGCCATCCAGCTACCCATGGTGGATGTCGTTCCAGACGAGGCAGTCACCAGACCCTGCAAAGAGACGAGCTGTATATTTCAACAGAAGGTAGTTGGATTCATAAAAATTTGGTTACCCCACTGTTATGGCGCGTTACCCAAACAATTGAATACCATATCTGAACTGGGGTGTCCTTTATGTTTTAGCTCCCGAAGTTTTGATCTGTCATTGCTGTTCATTTGCCCCCTCCGAGGTGGGGCAGTGGTTAGGGCGCTCGACTGCTGTGCCCATGCATGCGGGATCGAATCCCGGCTGCGACAGCCGCTTTTCGCTGAAGGCTCAACACATAGGCGTCTGTGTGCTGTGTGGTTTCAGTGCACGCTAAAAATGCCCAGGTGGTCGAAATTACTCCGTTGCTATCCGCTACGGCGTCTCTCATAGCCGTAGTCACTTTGGGACGTTAAACCCTATAAACTCAACCAAACAGTACTTGTTCATTTTATATTGTCTTGTTAAATAATAGCCGTCAGACTACTGAACCACGTTATTATATGTTATTATTTATTGAATGAAAACGGTAATTGTCTTCACTAATCGGGAAGTCAGAGCAGTGCTGTTCTTAGGGGAGAGCATGATAGAGAGAAATGACGCACGAACAATGCATTTTTGAAACGCACATCATAGCCGGCATAATATTATCGTTCCGCTTCAGCGTTGCCCAATGTCTTTCGTGCCCCTAGCATTGCGCCATAAAATTACACATTTAGAGGTTTATTTATTTATTCATGTTTCTATACTTCAGCAACGGCCGGCTATTGCAGGAGTGGCGTACTGTATAAGCAAGAGAAAATATGAAAATATGAAAACACAATGAAAATATGCAACCCTATGCACAGGCTTTTAAGAATTCCTGCAATGATAATGAGCGAATGTTGCCTGTAAAAATTCCAAGCTTCATTTGTAGAGGAAAACAACTGTACTCTAAAAGGTTAGTACGCGCGAAAAAGAGATATTTGCAACGGAAAGAAAAGAATATGGATATTTGCAGATCCTTCAACTGCCTAAATAAGTTTTAAAGGTATACAGGCTGTGTTCCTCTTCACATTACAGAAATGTGCAGTATGAAGAATGTCATAAATGTTCATTATGCGGCACAAACCCTAGCCATGTGCCAGAGTATCTTGCCTTTCAGTGCATACAAAAGTCACAAGACAAGAATTGTTGAATTTAGTGAATAGCGCAAGTTGAAACAAGCGGCTGTTAAAAATTCTGTGTTGAGAAGTCGATGAAGCAGTAACTTTAAATATCGCGCATCTTAGGGAAGGGCTGTGGCAAGGCTTAGAAGCCGAATGTTTTTTCTTCTACTGACTGAGGTAACTTCATCACGTGAACAGCATTTGAATAGACAATTTGTGAAATTTTTGAAGCTCCAAAACATTTGCCACAGCGTGACGCACAGAACACATTTTTTAATGTGGACTGAGTATGCTGCTAGCCAAAAAAGCAAAGAAATATTCTAAGGAAAGACATCATTATACAGCGGGTCTCAAATTGTTTTCACCTTAAAAACTAGTCATATAGACGAACTAACTGTAGCAGTTAATATGATTCAGGTTATTTCATTTTATCCCCAGCGGGAACGTCTCAATGTTATCAGGACACAGGCAACCCTGAGTATTTTGTTTGGCTTCACTTCAGTTTGAGATGCATAAATTTTCCACGCAATCCTTGCGCGCATTACACGACACCGCCTACTTGTGGACCTATTAAGTTGTTCTATTTACTCAATGACCAAGTCCGCAAGCGCTGGTAATTCATTTAAAGTTCGTTTTGCTGGCATGCCGGCTATATTCCTTGTCAGTATGTTTGCCAATGTTTCAGTGCATGAATAACTAGTGTTAAAACCGATGTTTAAAAAAATAAAAACTGAGGACTCACCTCACAGTTTCTGAAACTGGCTGCTGGCGCAGTATGAGAACTCCGAGAGCGCCACCTACGGGCTGAATATGTATGCAGCGTTTGTTTGCGCTGGTGCCTAGAGACTCATTTCTGACCCCGGGTAAAAGTAGACGGCGCATAAATTGCTTACTTGTCACCGGCTGCAGGGCGATGGGAAGAGTCTCATCAGTAACACAAATTATTTATGCCCCGTTACAAGGCGAAAGGTCCAGCAAGGGTGTCCCTAGTCATTATTGTAATGTGCAGAAATTCGCTTCTGAAAAACAAAGCAGGCGTGACATAGCACTGTGATCAATTACTTGCGGGAAGGCAACTCTTTCCGACTCTGTCCACAACTTTGGTGAGGTTCGCCAGTGGTATTCCATATTTTAGTAAACTTTTTTTTATTGTGCAAATATGCCCTTTGGCATTAGGGTCTAAATATATTGATGCAGGCCTGTGGCCCCAATGAATGTGAACAGCTCTCGGTGGTTCGGCCTATGTGTCCATACTCTTGTGTCAGGAGGTCTGGTAGATTGGTAAGCGTGGCTTTTAAGGGGGCTTGTAGCGCTATTAAGTAAACATATGTGCCTTATGTGTTTCATGTGACGTTACCGCCGATATTTTCGCCAGTTATACTTTGTGCAGTCCCGCATGTGACGCTGCTAGCGCAATTTTCATTCTTCTTTCTGAAGTCACTTGAGCATTATTGTTTTTTTTTTTCGTTCGTGTGTACTTCATTTGAAAATGTCTACCATTTTGAAAACCTGCTGACATTGTACAAGGTAAATCTATCTGTAAAAATAAAATAAACTGTAAAGCAAAGCTTTAACTGCAAACAATCGGTACCAAAATAATTTCGTATTATGATTTTTAAAGAACCTTTTAAGATAGCCCTACTTCACGAGGTATAGCGGCTCGATCAATTCTATGTGTGTTTCGCTGCGCCTAGCGGGCAGAAAGAGAGAGTGAGAGAGAAATAGAAGAATACAAATGCAAGGATGTTAACTAGGCGACGCCGATTAGGCTACCCTCTACCTGAGGAGGAGAAACAAAGAAGAAAAAGAAAAGAAAAAGTGGCAAGGAAGGAAGTTTCTCACATGTCCAGATAACTAGTAAAAGCGGGTAGAGGACGTACAATAAAAGTCTAAACCTCAACCCCGACTCCTTTAAAGCTTAAGGAGCGCCCCTGCCGCCTACCTTTCTGATGATGGTGTCATCCAAGGGCCCAGAATCGTAGCTTTTGTAGAGTGCAAGAGTCCAAGCGGTGAAGTGTAGCAGCCAGGAAGACACGCTCTTGCTAGAACTGTAGGCAGTCCCAAAGTATGTGCTCAATCATTTTGATCATGCCCGCACTGCTGACACGTTGGAGAGTTTGCCTTTGCAATGAGATAGGAATACGCGTTTGCAGACGCCATGGCACTCCTGGCCACATACGGCTCAACATTGTAGCGTCACATTGAGTGAGGCTGAGTGATATCTGCAATTCAAGTAATTGGTCAAAGCACTACGAGCGGGGTGTCCAGCCTCTAAGAGTTGACCATGATTGTCTAGTCACGTTTCGGGCGAGCAGTTGAAAGCGCCTTGCTCCGTCGGTTCTTCTCAATAGTATCTGGACAATGTTAGCTGTATCGTGAGCCGATCGAGCAGCATCATCCGCCGACGACGATAATGAAATAATGATAATTAGTTCACAGGAAAGGAAACCGCAGCATCCGTTACACTTGTTTCTGTCGACACCTGAACCGCGCTGTAGAGGAAGGAAATAAGGTGGGAGTGAAGAGGACAGAGAGAAGAAGGAGGTGTAGTAGAAGACTACGAAGTGATTTCGACCATCTGGGAATCTTCAACGTGCATTGACATCGCACAGTGCATGGACTCTTCTCAGTTTCGCCTCCACCGAAACGCAGCCGCCGATGGTCGGGTTCGAACCCGGCTACCCCGGCACAGAAATCAAACATCTCAACCACTGCACCACCACGGCGTGGCAATCGGCTATGTAGTTGTCAACAATTCCAAATGACGTGGTAGCCCCTGGAAAATGATGCCTGGTGGTGCCTGCTGGTGCACATGTAGTACCTCCGCTACAAGTTGCTTATGTTCGCATTGGCTCAAGAAAAATTGAAGACATTGTAATGCAACTTTAAAATCACAGACTGTGCTCACGGATCACAGACCATCTTTACGGATGGCTCACTAATCCCTACTAGGTCTGCCTGCGCCGTCGTCTCTCCAGCGACACGTGTGCCTACAAGGACACTGCTAACACGAGCGGGTGAGGTCACATTCCAGCCGTCCAAAACGGTTGGTTACTCAGTCAGACGTGTTGACTCTAGATCGTGCAAGGGCGCTCTTACTACGCGCCTGATGAGGGCTTTAAATATTTCCTAGTGGGTTGGCCACGTCATCGCATCCACGCAATTTTTTCGATTGGGATGATCACCTCAGATTTTCACGGTGCCACCCGCACATCACACTACGTGTTATGCTTCCGGCTACGAGAACAATAACATTAGAATAACAAATCTGTGAAAAACGTTGTTCTAGTAGTACAGCTACCAGTATTGACCTTCTATCCCCCGAATTACCATTTGTGGAAGATATTCTAAAGGTTGGAAAGAAAATGACACTTAGTATAAAAACATGTGTCATCGGCAACTTGGTTAACATACATTTCTGTAGAAAATCTGCGTTTTATCACAAGCACGTGGTTCCTAAGGCGATACATTTGAGCAAATGGGTATGTGAGCCTTTGGTATCATGGTGTTATGTGAAAACATTGCCTGATAAAAACAATTTACTTACGGGCTCCGTTTCTAAACCCAGTGCGTGCTTCTGGAGCATTCTTCGTAGGTGGCGTAGTACTCTTTATTGGCAGCGAAAATAATTCCAGATTTATGTCTTTATTCGTCGTAATTTTCAAGCTGATATCGTGACGTTCGTTCTGACGATACCAGACAGGCAATCCGTTGTGCCCTCCAAGTCCGGACTTGTTTGCACCAGTATAACCGTGTATGTTATGATGGATCCCGCCATCTGAAGATAAAACATGGCAAAATAAATGAGCATGCAGAACTGATCATACACGAAGAATTAGTTTGTGGCAATGATAGAGTCACCTAGTATACCGTGTTTACCATATTAATACATAGTAAATTTGCTTAGCATACGTTTTCGTACGGCAGATCAGATGGGGCCCAGCTTACGCTTGTACATGGGCTTCTTGACTGCCAGGCACACAATAAAGGCCGGTTAAACCTGAGGAATCAAACGGAGACCTTAAGATAATTTTCAGCTAATTCAACGTTATAATAAAATAAATCAGCAAGATTAGTTAAACCTCTACTAATATTATACTCTCTTCGCACTCACTGTTTTCTAGTCCAGAAGCGCTATGCTTAGATAGTTGTCGGATTCTCGCGGTGAAAAAACATGAATATGAAAATGTGGCAATGAAAAATGGCTGCATGATTAGTGGTGCTAGTTAGTGGGACCAATAACTTTGTGGAAGGTGACTGTCGCATTATTGAATAGTGTGCGTTCCAGTTTAGATAGATAAAAAGACTAATCTTAAGTAGTGAGTACTATATATATACATGTATATATATATATATATATATATATAATTTACTTGAGTACCGACCGTTTTTTCTGTAAATACTGCTGATATGACTGCGCGATAAACATTTCTGCAAACAAACAAAATTTGTGCACCCAAACTGTAAGCATCATATGTGTTTACAGACTTACGGAAACCAGTAGCCCGAGGTTTATTTTGAAGAAATCATTGCCGTGGAGGCTGATGTCGTCTGGGTTGAGGCTGTTGTCCAAATATTGCACCTGGAGAAATAAAATAATTTATTTTTCGTAACTTATAAAACAGCAATTGTTATATTCCCGTTCCAAAGGTTGCAGTCATAACAATTTTACTGATTTACTAATGCACTCCGAAATTGGTGGCTCGGGAGCAGATAACGGAATCAGGTTTAGAGGACTTTATACAAAATTTTGTGAAGAAATTCATTCTCTGTGTATTTTCAGAGTTCTTAAAAGAAACCATTGCCAGACTGAGCTAAGTCTGCTTAAGAGGAGAAATGGGGCAAGCCAATTTACAGGACTGTTTTCGCACCTAACTTCATTTTCATTTTATTCCTATTATATTCATCATCACTAGTGCTAATATCATCATTATCAAATAAATGTGCTGTCTTATTCATTACTACTACTATTATTATCCTAAATGCATTGTCATTATCTATTATATTATCGTCATTACCATTATCACTAATTTAATCGTCATTGTAATCGTTGCTATCATTCTCACTATAGACAAACGAAATTACGATTGCTTTCTCATAATCCCGTCAAGGCGCAAACATGGTCTGCTGCATGGAAATCGAAGGGACAGTGGTTCGATTTCCAGTGGAGACAATTTTTTTCTTCATGCGGCGGACACTCCGAGTGGACACATCCAGCGAATGGACACGAACGTCACCATATGCCTAGAAGGTCTTTCGTCCTAAAAGGTTTTTGTGTCTCAGGAATATTTAAAACCGAACGTTGGTATTGGAAGACAGAGCTTAATAGTGGAATCATTATTTCTAACCTAGAGCGACGTTGCTTATAAAAAGTATTACACTCGCATTTTGTACAAATAATCGTCAAATTATGTCAATCTGTTCCCTTTTGAAACTCGAGAAGCTTCAATGCTCACTGCAAGCTCTGTTATTCTAGGGTTGCTTAAAAGCCGAACCACATGGCAGCGTTTCTTCGGCGCCGCCTAGGCGTCTAGTTTATGAGTGTTGTTCCTCGGCGCGCGCCGGAGAAGGAGGCCAAACACATACCTGCGTACGAACTGGCGTCTGCAAGCCAAGGCATGGGAAAAACCTGGAAGTTCAAAGAATTGTCCCCCGTCCGTAGCTGAAATCGTCCTATTCAGCGACGACGGGAACATACTGGGGAGGGTGGGGAAGGCAAGGGGAACAAAGGCACAGGCATGCGAGCGGACAAAAGAGGAGCATCTCGCTTCCGCGGAAACGAGTTGCGCCTGTGGCGGCATGTGCTGCACCTTGGTCACCGCCTGCGAAGCATTTCCGGCGTTGACGCTGAGATCTGGCACTTCCAGATAGCTCCGTCTTTCAGCGTCGCCTCTCTTCAAGGACCAGAACTGCGCTTCGGCGACGCCGATAACCGAGACGCTGAGGGGGGGGGGGGGGGGGGGGGGTAAGAAACGCTGCCGTGTGGTTCGGCCTTAAAGTTTATTTGTTATTTAGCAATATTTTTCACCCGTTACAAAACAAACTTTCTTACCTGAAGGCTATAAGCAATCGTGCGATCGAAAGTCAGCGTTCTTCTGCATAAAATCTTGACATTTTGAACCTGAAAGCAGATAAGGCACTATGAAGTCACTTACGATCACACAGACGGCTGAAGCCCCCATAGGCAACAAACAATACCATGGAAATGCGATAGTTAAACATCCAATTATATCGATTCTTAAATTCATTATTCATGTTTTACATCATCATCTAAAGACTGGCCAAACAGCTTTCTTAAGTAGTAAGCTGTATACGCTATAAGCAGTGAGTTTTTAGTTTGACATTAAAGCTTCGTCGAAGCGCATGAATTGGTAATTTACCATTACGTCTGGTTGTGGCGGCTGCAAGCACATTTCTTAAGGGTATTAAGTCTATTTTAAAAAGCGGATTCATTACACATACATTTTTTAATGCGAAAGCATAAATGCCTATGTTCGCCCATTCGTGTCATCAAAACGAATTCGTTGAGATTCATTTGTATATGCGACCGAATTAAGTGACTACTCTCACACTTTCGTGTCATTAAATTTTTATCAGGTTGACTCTGTCGTTCAGTAAAAAGCTAAGAGAAAATGAATGCCTGTTCGAGACAGAAAATTACGAAATATTTCTAGGTGCCAAAGTTTTGTCTATGTGAATAGATGATGTAATTATTTAGAGCAAAAATGTCAATCAGACTTCAAAATACCGTGGACGTGTATATAGCGAGGGAACGTGCAGACAAGTAGTGGCGCCAGAGCAAAGCAGAAATCATCGAAATTGATAAAATAAAAGGAGGAACATGACAAATTATTAGAAAGTGATTATTTATATCAATTGCGCAAAAAATAATTAAGGCATAATTTGTCCAAATACCAAATATCTATACGCTTGTGTTGACGTGGCAACGAAGTGGTTGCCATGCGGATTGCCACTTGTGACACTTTATGGCGCTTCCATCAAAGCTTGACACCAAAAGAGAGGGCGGCGGCACAATGGAGAACAATGGCGGCACGCTTTTGAGGGTGATGTGCTCGAAAAAAAAAACATTGCGCCATTGATACCGTAGAGTGCCTGAGTGCAATGTTACGCCATGGTAGAAATGCCGGCGCCTCCGCTTCCGCGTGGATTACGCCAGCCGTCGCTTTGCTGTCGGTGCTTGTTAAAGCATAGGGCAAAGAGTACAAAGTAAAGTAAAGGGAGGAAAGACTTCCAAGTAAAGCAAAGAGTGGGAAAGAGTCCCATGTAAAGCAATCAGTCACAAAGAGTTCCAAGTGAAGCAAAGGCAGGCGACATGTATGGAGCATGGCCAGTGCTTCCCCTTTACTCCAGTGGGGATCGCCGTGGTCATCTCTATCAATTTAGTGCTACAGAACACGAAATACATGCAATAAAAGTTTGGCATATTGTGTAGCGCTTTCAGCCCGCATCTCCTAAGAAAGACATATCATTCATGCATGTAAAATCTAATGCACCAGAAAAAAATATAAAGCGTTGCAGAATCTGCATTGAAGTAATGCGAAAACACGAATGCTGCTATTGGTTACTTCTAATTGCTTAATTCCCTTCTTGTTTACTCATTTTAGTGTTTGGTACTCTCAAATTTCCCGCGAATCACTTCCAATGCCATTTTTCTGCTCTACTTCCGGTTGTGTGCCTTCACATTCTCTACATCACATCATTCACTTCTTGTTTACCCATTTTAGTCTCTGGTACTTTCAAATTGCCCTCCCTATGTTCTTTTTTGGCTCAACTTAAGGTTGCGTGAGGTCACATTTTTGACGTCACCTTAATTGACAGATTTAAATAACTATTTTTGTATTTGACACATTTAAATGTGGCGCGAAGTCATTGGCTAATGCGACCATTTCCGCCTTTCCATTTGCATGTTTTGGCTCTAATTATATAACTCATTAACTTATTACTTATTTTTTTCGGACACAACATTACGTCACCGTATATCGATTGACAACACTCGTTAACCTCTATTACTTCTTTATACATGTTTTCCCTTTAATTAATTACCTAATTACTTTCCCGGCTTAATAATTTTTTCAGACGCAACATTATGTTACCCTCTACCTAGTGACATCACCAATTAACCTCTATCACGTCTCAATTTCTCACAACTGCAGCAGACAGAATGTTTGAGACAAGTTCTGCGGACGCGGTGCGCGGACGTGGTCTGCGGACAGAAATCTATGAACATAGAGAAGTAATGCTTATCATTATTAAAGATCGGGGGCTTCATATAACGCAGCATGTTGAGTTAAAAATGCATCATTAGTAACAGATCAGAGCATCGGCCCCTATAGCACAGATGGGGATCTAACAAATGTTTAAAAACATGTACAAGATGGTATTACGTACAGCATTGGACAAAGACTGGCTGACATTAGCAAGTCTCAAAAACTCGTAGGAAGCAAATGCTGAGTAGCCGATCGCAATCCACAGCTCAGTCCTTTTCATTCCTTGAGTAATGATGGTGAACAGAGAGATACAAGTCACCAGAAGGATTCCTATGCTGGACACTACAATCGATTTCTCCCAGATACCATTGATGTCATTCTTCAGCTCCAAAACAGTCGTAAGCTGGATCCTAATCGATTGAACTTTCTTCGCCGCCACTTGGCAGGGTAGGAGATTATGGCTTATATATTCTTCCAACTGTTCCTTAAGGAAGGTAACGTATCTTTCCAGGACCTCTGCCGAGTGTCGTAAGGTGAGAATGTTGGCACTGTCGTACGCAAAGAAGAGGACAGCAGCAAAAATGCCGCAAACTCTGTCAATGATCTCCCGAGCATTCAGTAGGCCGTCGACGTCAACCTTCTGTTCCTGGTGGAAGAGCGCTATCGTGTAGCTTGCGAAGTAAACGACGAACATCATTACTGCTGAGAGGTCGGACCATAGGAAGTGCCTCTGGCCGCAGCACTTACATGTTGTAATTCTAATTTCTTTCTCGAAACGGCCGGCTTTTAAATAGAAATCAAGAATCTTTCGGCAGCTAAAAACTAATGTCAAGAAGTTACTGCATGCGTTGACAACTATAACGACGTGAAGGAGAACGAGAAGGGACTTGGTGAAGAATCGGTATGTGTCGCTCAGTGAAATCGCGCCACGGGTAACAACGTCGATCTCGAACCACAGGTAGAAGGTGAAGCATGCAGCTGCGTAAAGGCTGTACCAGTGGGCCCAGACCACCTTAGGGGATCTGTAAATATAAAAGAAACGTCTGCGCATTAAACAGCAATGTCTAGATTATAAAACATTTTACACTGAAATCGGGATTAGAATAATCATTTATTAACGCAGTTACGTAACCCTACAGTAAATGTAAAGCAAATTGATTCAGCAGTAGATTTCCCCCTCAGTGCAGAATCTTTGAGCAAGTTTTTTGTGCTTTCACTTTTGTAATAATCAACAGTAGTATATGATAGTCACACGCTATGGCATTTATTTAAGCAATACCTCCTAAGATGGGTTCTCTGTTTTTATAAATAAAAATAAACATCCGAATGGAACATAGGCTGGTCACAATCTGGTAATTCCAAACGTTTCAGTGATACTCTTCACATACACAATATGCTAACTTCACTGCAAAAAGATATCAGGTCAGTAATATGAAGTTTAGGAAGAAACAAAAAGCAGTAATTAACCACATAGAATGCGTAAGCCTGAAGGAAGTTGGAAAATACAAAGACAACAGAGCTACCTGTATGAAAAAGCACTTATTGATTTCTTAAAGTTGGTTGTTTTTTCACACTTGTAGTTTTTCAAGTGCAATATTTAATAACACTTCCACTCCACGGCCAAGATTGTGCAGTCTGGATTTTGTTCAACTATTATACGTAGTCTAGCAGCGTCATGTGCAGCGAACACTCAACCCTTCCGAGCATAAATACCTTGGAGGCTTGGCAAGCATGTCCTCGACGAAGAGGCAACCGCACAGACGATAAAGGCGGGCTTGAAGAGCAAAGCTTCTGAGCATGTTGCTATATTGTGATGATTTGTGATTGTCATCTCTGCAGTAGCCGTGGTTGTCACCATCAGTAGGTGCTACTTCAATGGCAATGGGGCCTATTGCAGTGAGATTCTCCCGCGTTACGTCACACGGCGATGCGTTCATTTTAGCGCTCCTGTTGATTACCTGCAGACAAGATATGTGACAAGAGCTCTTTTGTTGCATGCTTCTCTTGCATTGTCTTAACGGACAGCGTTCGGTTTTTGTAGGAGATATATATAGGAATATATTTAGCTCAGTCATCATTATAAAAGACCTTGCACAAGTTTTCAACTGCAAATCTTTCATAAAATTTTTTTGTTTAATTTTGAACGTTTTTGATCGGTACCCAGAGCCACTGTCGGAAAGAGCTGTACTTATAGCCGCTATTAGTTAATGGCAGTTAGGCTTTATTGTCAGCATGTCTACACGATCAATGGCGCTTATAAAGCAGGGGATGAGTGCAAATTTTGAAACCATGAAGTAATGACCTTGCAAAATTAGGTGAAAACAAAGAGAGTGCGCACATGTCGCTGCGGAAGTTTCTTTGTTCTTACTTGAGGGTTGGGAGCATAAATACGAAGGTTAGAAGGCGTGCATTTATGAGTGTCGTTGGCACAATGCCTTTGATTCATCTGCTGTTTACAGTGTTATTATAGGAAATACCATAATGGGAGGTATGAACAATTGGGTAGTTAACTTTCACAGCACGCAAAGAAAAATTTCATGTCGCAGCTTAAACAGAATGCGTCTGATAGGTGTAATGTACATTTTATTACATAAGCGTGCCTTGTTTATAATTGCTTCAAGTTACTGATGAGCCAAGTCACGTTTCCCTGCGAACAACCATTTTGAAGATATAATAATGGCACTTATTCACTCATGTCACGTGCACGCCTCTAGAGAGATTTGAAATGTTTACGCAATTATGAGACATCTTTTAGGTTTGAAACTAAACTTAAGAACATTATAATCAATACCGCTGGTGGTTCCTGTCTAAAAAGGTGGTGAAAAGAATTCACGCGTATTTAATGGGCTATGGATACTTTTTATCTCGAACACAACTGCTGATCTTATTTTGAAACACAATGTGTAATTATAATGCTTGCGACTTTATAGCCGCGTGTGTTTTTCCCTTGCCGTGGGCCCTTTTGGTAGCAGGGAGCTGGATACTAGTCTTAGTAATCGAAATTTGTATGCATCTTGTATGTATAAGTGGAAATCAACCTTAAATAGGTATGGGTTTGTTTCCAAGGACCAAGTAGGAAACTTCAAAGATGTAATTTCTCTATCGTCGATAAGGGCATCGTTTATTAAGTTTTAGATTGAGATTATTGACAATAAATTGTGATTTAAGATGAAAATATTGAAGCACTTTCGTTTAAGCAGTCTTTAAAAAAGCAATACTTTAGAGATAAAAGAATTCAGAAACGTCGTTGTCTTTTCGCTACAACAGCACATTGCAGTATAATGAAAATTTTTATCCTGACCTCTCGAGATCATTTCTAATTAGCCTTCATGTTTTTTCTTCTTTCTCCATCGTTGCTTAGTTTATGTGAACCTTCAGCTCTGCGTTCTCGATCCTATTGGGAAAAATCTCAAAATACACCCGACGACATAAAAAATGGCTTCAGAACTGCAATTAATGTATTATTATGCATTGTGTAGCAATTCAATTGACCGTAAGTGAGACGTTTTGCAATGCCGGCCTCAATAGACGCTTTAGGGCCGGGCCGCAGTTTACATCCTCCATTTAACGATTCGCCTTCTGCGCTATAAGTTTATCCAGAAGAAATCGCAACCAGAAAATGAGAAATAATAGTTTATTGCTCCAACAAAAGCAGTTGGGCATCTGTTTTCAAAGGAATATAACTTAGGATTTCTTTATTTGGTTTACAGTTCTACCAACAATATTTTATTCTCCCCTAGGAACCATTCTTGATTGGCTCCCTGCTGGTACCTTCATTTAGGGATTGTTGCTGGCAGAAATATGTCTTCTCTATCTACTTATTATTCATAAAGTCAAGGTCGGGTGGTGTAACGCAGCGTAATGTATTTAATAATTTGCTATTTGCTGCGATATTTAATAATCGCTAACACGAAACGGCAGTAACACGGAAAATAAAAACGCAACAAATTCGATTCACAGCTCTCAAAAATAGACCCAGTGAAAGCCTTTTCAGGTCCTGCTGGTATGTCTCAGGAAAAAAAAAAATAGATTTTACACACAGGCATTTGTCCTGTACCACACATAATATCCTGCAAACATAGATAAAAACAGCATATAAAGAAATGTTAGTGTCTTTCATTTTAAAATGCTAGGATTCACAAAATCTAACACCAGAATTTAAAACATTGCTGCGTTAATCCCTACTTGTCACTGCACGACTATACTCCCGATATAGTTGTTGTCATAGCCTAGGTCGCATCGGGACGTTAAACCCCATAAACCATAAGACAAACTCCCCACAAAGCGCATTATATATTAATGCAGAATATGAAGAAGCTCAATAGTAGATTTATCCTGAAATACCTCCTAAGAGTCCATTAACCTTAAAATAAGAGCAACAGATATGCGATGCACTTAAGATATGTCCATATTTATGTTTATATAATTCTTTGTAAATTACCTGGTACCGCATCGGACTTTCTTTTCGAATTACTAGTTACAGGAACCCAAGCATGGATGGCTTGAAGAAAGTTTTATATTGCAGTGGAATTTCACTATCCTGAAACAATTTTGATTTTATATGGCGAGGTTAGTTAGTGCGAAAAAATTGAATATGACAAATCAAAATGTTAGACAAAATAGGGCCTAGAGATGAATGAAAGCTAATCCTTTCAAAGGAAGCATCAGACTTGCATTGTTACACCCGTCCTGTGCAATACAAAATATGAAGCTATACCGGCAGTCGCATAGGATGCCACTGGGTTCTGCAATGCAAAGATAATATTGGTTGACAATACCTTCGCTTAGTTGGCTTCAGGATGTCCTCTGAGTACGCAGTTAATGTGCTGAAATATAAATCCCGTCTTTTCATTAAGGCTCTTTGGTACAAACAGGTACTCGGAATTTCTGTCAGAGCCAGAATTCCTATGGGAAGGGCGTCAGAGCGGGCACCAACAACAACAGTTCACCTTTTGAAGCAACGTGTATGCCGTATATCCACCGCCAGCGCCGTCTAGCTGATGGCGGTGCTATCATGAGTGCCTACAAAATAGCAGAATCGCGTGAGAACACTCCCCTGTGCCCGTAATCTTTTCCTCTTGCAGTAGGTGCGGCTAAGGAGAAAATCTTGTCCCACGCTAACGATGATTACTGTTTTAGGCGAAACCTTTTGCAAGCCTTTGACACTGCCCGCTGAAACCGCTGTCCTGTAAGTACAGACCATGCGATGTGGCCTACAGTAACCTCTAGGCTATTAATGGAGGTCTAAATGAAGCCACATCCACATACATCTCGCTGTCGGCCCACCAAGTGGCGTGGTTAAAAGCAGCCGTTGCCATGGTGACGCGCAGAGTCAACCTTGCTACGCGGAGGCATCGCGTGCTTTATTTATGCACAAGCCTCATTCAAGGAAAAATACCCATGTCTAAGTGATACCTGGTTGTTGCTTATTTATCGAGCACTTAGTTGGTGCGGGGAACTTTACCATTCCTTGTGTGCGTAAGGCCCACATATTTGCGACCGCTGTTGCTGCCGCTCTAAAGACAGGGTAATGTACGAATCTTATGTCAAACAGTAAATGTATACCGTAGTATAGTCGAGATAGGAATCTACTTATTGAGTGTTGCACAAGCCATACCCCGTTGCATTGGTCTGCACTGCACAAATGATGGAACTTCATTTTATTTCGAAAACTAAGGAAAGGCTGTTACCCCTTGCCTGTTGCTGTCGTTTGAGATCGCGTGACTGGAGCATTGTGAGAAAACTACAAAATTAAAAGAAATGGTGGGAAGCAACAACGTCTAGGTTTAGACAAGGGAATTTTATGAACATGTCAACGAAATGTTTGCTACAATGAATATAATACGGGTCTTAATGCTAGGACTTGCGCTTAGGCGGGGTGCTTATCAAGCAAATGGTTGTCGAACTGACTGCTCAATAACTAATATATTGCACAACCTGACTTTCTACAGCGAACTAGGTACATGTAGCCGCACCGCGGTGACCGAATTAAAAGTCGACCACAAAAGAAACTTTCCACGCTTTGACTTCCAAAATAGGTGTGTGAATTGTCTGACTGCGAAGAGGTTAAATTTTTATCTTCATCTGCTTGCCTCCAAGTCAGAGTTGAGGGATAAAAAAAGGTTGATGGTAAATGCCTCCTTAGTTTCAAATTCCTAATACCTCATTCATACAGTAGAGAGAAGCTGATAACATGTCAGTTTATAAAGCGTGCAATTCCTAAAGGGTGAGCCGGAATCCACAAGTTCATTTTTCGAAGGGAAGACGTTTTATCTCATTGGCGGGCTGGCTATCGCGCGCCTTTATGTGCATATTTGGTGAAATTAAGAGTTTGGTGCAGTATCTGAGCTCAAATTACGACCTTTTGAAGTAGAGAGGAAGAAGATGGCAACAAGTATGAATAAGCACTGAACAAGGATGGAGGGGGGAAGCCTCAGTTCGCAGTCCATACCAACGTTTCGTCAAGCGGACTTGTCTTCGTCTGGCCCAGACGATGACAAGTCCAATTGTCGAAACGTTGGCTCGACTTGCTAACAAAGGCTTCCCTCCTCTACCCAAACAGCGGAAATTAGTAAAAAGGCATTTGCTTTCACGACGAGACAAAAATAACCAGTTTTATTGTCTTTTTATTTCCAATATATATACTATGCATAATTGTTACAGATTCAGTGAAAACTTGTGAGTTGTGCACGTCGTCTTCGTTGTCACCGTCGTCAACTTGGAGAAACCATTTCAATCAGCAGCCCATAGAGTGGTCAACTATGCACTGAAATCTGCGTCTGCAAACCATATGCAGTTTTGCAGGCAAACATCTAACTTTGACTCGACTGTAAAAGTATGACGGTGTAAGTGATTATCGCAGAAGCCATCTGGAAGAGCAGTAAAAGAAAGGCATGTGTGAGAATTGAGTGGCATTGGTGTAACGTTATTCACGTAGCCGCAGGCTGTAAACAAGAGTTTGATTTCAGACTGTTACGCCTTTACGGGAATGCGCCGTTTCGATTTACTGACAGCCTCGGCGCATTGTTAACTTTGCGAAACTCGTGGAAACAACCACAAGTTTAGACTAAAAATGAGGAATAATGAGATAATCGTTTCCTTTCGCCTACTGCACCAGCCAATTCCGATTAACTATCCTTTTCGAATCTGAAATTATTAAAATAAAAATTTCAGTATTAATTACGAATTTCAAATCACACCTAGTGAGCGCAGCCAAAACAATTTTCCTTTTTCCCCTCAGCTGCCTATAGTTTCGAAGAAAAACGTGCAAGCTAATGTTTTCATAGTTTAGAAGCCTATCGTAATAAAGTGAGCTGTAATTGTTTAAGAGTTGCGATTCTCTAACTCATGCCAAAATAATTTCTTCCTGAAACACACCTATCATGCGTTTACACGACTTTGCCCATAATCATGTCGACGAGTTCTTACCGACACAAGCAGGGACATGTTTAGTTTGAAAAAAGGCCCTCCTGACAGGCAGAGCTGCTCGGGTTCGATGCAGCCATGAAGATACTCAATCTAAAGAATGAAAAGAAAACAATGTTTTATAATATAAAATATGCCAATCTCATTATTTAAAATGATACGACATCCATTTTACTGTAAGTCGTGGTAGAAAGATAAGATGCCGATATTGTGCTAAATTTTAGAATCATTTCAGTTATGGTCATCCATTCACTATTTCGCCCGTCATGGTCAATAATGATTACTGAGAAACGTTGAACTTCCAAGCCAAATCGCTGTATTCTCTAATGAAGTTGCATATGCAGAAACCATCAGTATTACTTTTACTTATCGAGCTTCTGTGTCAAGGTGCAGCTAATGCTTCCAAAAATGGCCATCTGATGAGCGAATGGGCTCTTAACGAAGCTCATCTCGGCATTTATGATACATCCTCCGACGATACTGCATATGGTGCCCCTTTGTTTCGTTTCCTTTGTTCCCTGTCACATGATGCTTTGCTAAATTCAAACTTACTGTAAGAATTTTGGACCACGTAAGATTTCTTTTGTGGCTGGATGGTTCCCGATTTTATCGCGATTTTATCGGACGTTATTGCCTTTTGTCTCGATGCGGCACATTGTCTAAAAAACCCTGGTTAAGAAAAGTCTAAGTTTGGAGGGAACTGGGCGAAGTAGGACTACCTAGCGCTCCTTATATGAGTATCTTATTGTCCACAATGCAGTTATTTCTAATATTTGCAAAGATAGAAATGCAGAAGGATTGTGGCCAGAACTAAACTAGGACCCTCTGTGTTATCAGCCGGAAGCCAAGGCTGCGGAGGTACATGTATGAGCTTAGTTTGGCTAAATATAAGACTTCATGCGCTTCAAGCTTTGAGAATATGCTGCAAAGTACAGGCCTGCGTAAGAGCGCAAACATCACAGCTATTTAAGTGACAGCAGAATATGAGCTTGCAGGAGTGTCATAAATCTTTTAAAATACCAAAATGCCAAAATGTATACGTGCTATTGAATTTCAGAAAAATGCTAAACACCCGAACGAAATGCACAAGTAATTCGTTAAATCTAGGATTCCATGTAGCACAACAGTATTAAGCGCAAAATGGCCACCTTTTAATGCAGGGCTTTAATTGTACTCTAAATAATCCTTACCGCTATAGTAACCTAAACTGCGATGCTTATTCTGCTCCACCTGTTCAGTATATTTTCTGAAAAGGGTCATAAGTTGGTATTTAAAAAGCTGGAAATGCAGACCTAACAATGCGTTCAAGAATTATGAAGTATATTATTAGAAATAAATATGCCAGAAAGTCTTCCCTTTGTAAAACTTTTTGTTGATATGAGAGGGAAACCAATAGCCCTTTTTACATTTCACTAGGGTAATGCATATACAAAATACGTGTGTCAAAATAGTTTATTTCGTGAAGACGGACGCTATATTCTGAAGTAGAGTAAATTACAATGTAGTTAGTCACTCAATATGCCCTTTTTCTTAATCCAGTACAACCGCGAACAATTTTCGCATATTAGCCCGATAGAGAAGTTAGAGAAAACATTACTGCACAACTGCATTCGCTTTTCCTACAAATTTGCAAGTAATCATTTATGTCTTCTTCTTTAAATGTGATTTTAGTGCCAGCAAACCGACTAAAACATGAAAAACAAATGACCCTTAAATCTGCTGCGCTGTGCGCGTCAAACTAAATGTGCAGCGCATCGAGCAGTGATAAGTGCATATTGCCCGGCAATTTAATGACTAGAATCAAGAAAGTGCTTTCGTTGCAATGCGCTCATCTTACTGTGACAAGTGATGCCCTGAGGCAATAAATATCGACTAAAAAAAAAGTGCTTGCCTAACACATTCTTGCCGTATAAATTAGGAAGCTTAGCTAGGTGTGATGTACACAGTGAAAATTTATTTTTATCTCCATTCACTTCTAGCTTCTTGTTAAATTCTTAGATCAGCTGAAATACTGACCTCATTTTACTTCAATTTTGAACTGTGAGATATGGGCGCTTGCAGATGAAACTATGTAATCCTTTGGTGTCTCGTATCCTGCGTCACCCCGTATATAAGTATACAGCAGTGTAAGTATGTTTTTGGCATAAAAATTCAGAACCCGCAACGGAATGATGCAATTCCAGTTTTGAATCGTCGAAGTCTGCTGTCTTTTTTGGCACAAACCTTAAGTAACCAATGCTCAGCCCGGCATCCGGGTTGACATCCTAAGAATGACATCAGCATGTAGAGCTCTTTTCATACAATTACAAGCCGGAGTGCGAGGGCCCTCCAGAAAGGCTTGAAACGCGCGTCGAATCTGATAAGATAAAACAAATATAACTTCTTCCCTAACCTCAGAGCCAATTTTAGCAGTGCAACTCCCCTCCCTCTGAAAGCCATAGCTTTACAGTAATTGCCAAGGGGAAAAGGTGTGGTTTGGCTTTGGCTTTACCGTCCCAAACTGACACAGGCTATGAGAAACCGCGTTGTGGTCGGCTCCGAAAATTTGAACCACTTGGGGTTCTTTCTTAACTTGCACTGACACCGTACAGCACACAAGTACCTAGCTTTACGCCTTCATCTAGAGGCGCCCACCGACGCCGGGGATTCGATCCCGCATCCTTAGGCACAGTAGTTGAGCGCACCAACCACAGCGCACCCCGGCAAACCCAAGGGGAATAGGGGCACTCTTGCTGGAATGGCTCTTCTGGCTGCTGGTCTCCTTCGAGTGTTTTTTTTTTTTGTTGAAAATTCTGACTTTTACCGTGGGCTGCGTCAAAAAAATGTGCGCACATGGTCTTTTTTCTTTAATTTAACGTTTTGTTTAGGCAGGTTTCAAGTCCGCACGGACGCTCATTTAGTCCAAGAGCTTTATGCCTGCTTCCCCTTTAACTGCTCTCGTGCCTTGATTATAACGCTATAGTGTTAAAGGCATCGTTCAACGAATCTCCGCATTTGGCACCGGCACTGTCGTTGGCGCAGGCTTTGTGAGAGAAAATTCAGGCACTGCCGGGTTGTAGCTCGTGCTGACATGGCCGCTTACTAAAAGGCCTTATGTTTGCCTGACGTTATGTTTGGCAAAGCTGCATATTCGGCCTCACATTTCATATGGGAGGGTAATATATGAGCCAACTTGCCAGTATATTTGAATCCATGTTACTTCTTGGCTACGCGGCCACATTCATACGATTTTGATAACGCGGGGCTTTGCACACGAGGTTGGTAGCGCAAGCTATCGCGCATTGCACTTAAAACCGGAGATTAACCGCCCCATAATTTTATTTGGTCATATAGACACAGTAGTTAAAACTTACTTGATATTGAACATTGCTGTCGGTGGAGTTGCATGTAGTTTTGCACACTGCTTTCATCTTCGTTCCCTTAGCACATGGAATGAAAGACAAACCATTTCATAAAAAAGATTTCTCGGTCAATAGATTTGCTCACAACTGAGGCTAGATTTCGACCAACGCATGAACACAAGAAATAACTACTATGAGTTTGACCACGCAATAATTCATATTTGAAAGGGCACCCTTATACTGATCACTAGGCTGTGCTCATGCAAACAAAAATTATAGAGATTAGGCTCTCCCATCCTTTGTCTACAAGAGTCATTTGCTACGAGTGCTGTGAACATATCTATATGTGAACGTATTAGCTGATTTATAAGAATCAGTTGGAACTTTATTTGCATCACCAAGCATTCCTCTAAACCTAAACATGCCGGATTAATTCGCGGCTGTGCACCGCCTTATAATATAACAATCAATAAACAATAACAATGAAGGCCCTCAAGTTCCCCAAAAACCTAGAAGGCGATGTGCTTTGAAGGTGCGTAGAACACCTGCGAAGGAAAACTTTCAACGCTCAAGAAAACGGGAATAATCACAACTCACCGTATCAATGAGCGACTGGCTCACTGATGCAAGCCCCACAAACTCGTAGCTGAGGTATACAGAGTAAAGGAACGCGGCATAGTCCTCCCAGTCGGCTGGACCGTTTTTGCAAACTTCGTACGCGCTGGTGCAAAGCACGAGAAGTGTGCAAGCAGTGGAAATCACCAAGGATGAATTCCAAACCCGATTTACCGCAGCCGTTAGATCTAGGATTTCACAAAAATTCAATCGCACAGCTACTAGACGCATGAGAGCATTCCTTGATTCGGGTGATAAGGGCGGCACTGAGGATAAGCGAGCAGTGCAGTCATGGAGGACCTCGAGCTGGATTTTAAGGTACTCAACAAAGACCTGTCCTGCTGCTCGTAGCGCGACGATGTGGATGCTGTCAAAGACGAAATAAAAAATGATGAGCAAAATGATCTTCAGCCAAATGTAAACTTGCTTCCATATTGGGCGATCTCTCTGATCCACAAAAATATTCGACTCGGGTTTCAGTGGCACTGCGGCTCCAAAGGCTACGCAGTACAAAACAAGAAGAAAACAGCGTCTGAGGTCAGACCAGAAGTAACGCCTTGGGGAGCAGCATGAGCAGAGAGGAATAGCTATGCGACTCTCAAACTTCACACAGCGCACGTAAAATTCAAGCATCTTGGAAGAACCACAAAGTATGGCAACGATGTTTGCGAAGACTTTGACGAAGAGGACCGAGGTCGCGATAAGGTAGAGGGAACCATCAAAGCGGTAGTGGTTTCGTGTGGCTCGGCGCCTAGCGTGGATGCAGGTTTCCGCGACCATCCACAGCAGGAAGCTGAGGCAACAAATAGAGTAGAACGTATACCAGCTCCTCCAGACAACCCTGGGCCGACGCTGCCTCTTACCACCAAAAAGATTCGTGATGAAGAAGAAGCCACACACACGGCAGAACCAAGCATGCATTCGGAAACTTCTTGCCATGAGGGATGGACAGCCCGTAGGTTTGTGAGACATATAAAACTTTCTGCGCTGTTCCTGGTGACCATCAGTAGATGTAAAAAGTTTTCGCCGCAGTAGATTGCTCTTCCCTATCCACATCTTTGTGGCTGAGTGTTCTCCACTTCGAAAATCTGGTTAAAAAGCAAAGTGCATGCAAGATTTGCAAAAGAAACATGGTTTTGATATAGTTTTTATGCGTGCACATTGTAATACTTTGTTTTACTGCGGTCGTGTTCTGTACGACAGCGCCACAATCACCTCCTATCAACGCCAAACGAAATCGACAAATGTGTATTGCCATTATCAAATAAAAATATTTTTGAGTGCTTTGTTGCATTCTCCGCAGAGATATTGAGTACAAGGTCAATAAGACAATTACTCCTAACAGCAGAATCTACCGCGCCAATAAAGAGTGCTCCATACTGCTATTCTCTTCTCGCTGCAACATCTAATTTAAGTTTGAAACTTGAGTCACTTTAGTACGGTAACCCCCCACAGACAAATCCAAACCTATCTGAGAAATCTCGCAGTAGTGAACGGCTACGAATCTGACTGGGGAAGAGCGGCATGGACCCTTTAGCAGTGTCATCACTTTAAATCAAATCACCAAAAAGAAGGTAAAACATATTTATCGTCATCTGGTACCTGTAGTACGAGTGAGGTTGTATTATGTTAATATTGCATAACAAAAACACTCCTATCATACAGAGAATTCCAGAAAAGCTGCGGTTCAAACTGGAGATTCATTCTGGGAAAAACATTTAAGCGTATTTCAAAAGTACACCCAAACATTAACTATATTCCCATTTTTCTCAGGACACTTGTACTTTTCTCCTATTAGCTTTGAAAAATGACCACTAATCCCTCTATATAAGAGTTACGACATCTCGGCGCCAGAGCAGTACAAACTATAAAAATGCAGCTTTCACTTTAACGAAAGAACGTGTATTACAATTCATAACATTATACTACCCCCTTCAGTAGTTCCCGCGAAATATAGAGAAAAACACTCCCAGTGTTTAAAACGCAGCCTGATCTCGTTTCTTGGAAGAACAAACTTGAAAAGTATGACCATAGCACGCGTTACAAGTCTAGACCAGTCGTACATATGTGCTCAAAAAAGGCCTGCAGTATTGCACGATATTCACCAAATAAACTGATCTGTATGGAAGCTTGGCTTTTAACTGTTACAGAAATGTTATAAATTTTCAAGACCATAGTTAAAGCACTTTCAGTTAGTCTTCTCAAAATTTATAAATGACGTTGGGAAATGCGAGATGATAGCTTAAACTTGACAGCCGGAGCTCTTTCCAAGACAACGTCAGACAATGTATTCCTTTTATGGCCCCTTATGTACAACAAAAGACTCGAACACTGCTAGAAACGAGACATTGTATTGTCTATTAGGCGTTCTATGCATTTCATGATTTCATTTCAAACCATTACTTCACGATGCACTTTACAACGTATTTAATGGCCGCATTTTAGCTCACCTTCCTTTCTTTTACTCATCTCACCATTCTTTTTCTCTCTATCTCTCCCCAAATCCCCTTCCTACAAAGATAGCATGTCAGTGAAATTTAAACGCCGGCTTCAATCTCTGTTTTTTCATTAAAGGCTTTCTGTCTCTCTCTCCTGTCGCCCTACGTATTACCGCTGTAGAACTCATTTACTTAGGAATGATGAAGATTGCGATGCGGCACCACAAATTCCTATAGCTCTATAGGAGAGGACGTACCTGTAGCAACTTAAGCTTTTCCTGCGATACTAGTGATTCTAGCGCAAAAGGTATGTCCAACCTGTCGACTAAGTGGAGCGCTGGCCGGTATGAGCTTTTATTGTCCACTTCCTGTAGCTGAGATTGAAATCATTGATTGCAATTCTTCTAGAAGAACCCACACTTTGCTGATTAGTTGTTGCCATATACCCGCAGATTGGCTCGAGCAAATAGCATAGGAAACGCAAATAAATTTAGTTGATATTTGCACCCAGAAAAACAGCGTGCAGGGTGCAAACATGCGTATGTAAACAAGTTGGGGTAGATTACTCCGGTAAGATTGCTAAGATTGGGATGGAGCATATTTGGCAAGTATTGGCAGGTTATAACTAGCAGCTTATTGGCATCGCACAAGAGGAAAGTATAGAACAGTTACATCTGACCTACTCACCTATGGGCCTGAAGCGTGGATGCTAACGAAGAGGTTTCTACTTACGTTGAGAACAACTCACTGAGCTATGGAACGAAGAATGGTAGGTGTGACGATTAGAGATAGGACGAATGTGGAATGATTCAAATAAATAACTAGATCCAATCACATTATAGTGGAAATCAAAAAGAAATGGGCATGGGCAGGGCTTGTAGTGCCTAGAGAGGAAAACCGATGGTTGGTTAGAGTGACATATTTGATTTCAAGGCAATGAAAGTTAGGTGGGCAGATGAAGTTAAGAAGTTCAAAATGTAATATATTATTGCCTGATGTCTGCAAATCAAGAGATCTGCAAATATTTTCGGGCACACGAAAAATATAATGAAGAGGTGGAGTTCCGCGCTTATTTTCTCTGCTCTTTTGAACAAATTTGGTTATGAATTACACAAAATATGTTAGAGTTAGCGGAAATTATCCCACTAAATATATGCATGTTTTTATTTATATTCTGTTGTTTTTCGCTTTTCTGGGTAGTGCAGATATATTTAACATATTTCTCAAAATCGGCTCAAGAAACGAAATATTTCCTCTTTTCTTTATATCCAGACCTTCATTTCCAAAAACGTTTGAGGAATAGCAGCAATAGCTGCACACTATGTTCTCAGCATATTTATGTATCAAACAGCTAAAGCTTATATTTATATAACGTTTCAATACAGAGATACGATCGCGCTAATTTCTTAGCAAAATAACAAAAAACAGTCTTAACATTGTTTAAATTTTTCCAACTATTCTCCAATACCTCAGCTCTCCAAATAAATAAAAACATCCTAAATATTTTAGTTGCGCTAGTAATTGCGGCTATTTCAATACCGCTCTTGTGCAAGGCATAGCGCACCACGCAGATCTGAAGAAAAAAAAAAGATCTGCAGATTCTAAGGCATGTGTGAATCGCCCACGAGTTTGAAATTGTGACATAATATTGTAACAGGGAGAAATATATTTAAGATATATGCAATGAGAGAGAGCCAAGGAGCCAGGCAATGAGGGCCCCCTCATTCTACGCACTTCTTTTAGTTAATCTTTCACAAACCAGCACGCCACTTCGTCCTCATCGCCCTCCAACCGTAACAACATTTTATTTAGTATTATTTATCTCGATGTTGCTTACTAGCTGTGACAGGCCCAGCAATGAATGATGTGACATACAAGCAATGATTGCCCGTATAGGCGTATAGGCACAAGAAGCTGGTTAAATTTTGCAATAGTTTGGAGAAGAGGATTGATGATTTCAAAATAGCCTGATGAAAAATGCTGCTGCAGCAGAATATGAGAAGAGCGTACACCGAAAATGTTAAATACCAAAATATGCTGGCAAACAATGTTAATGAGAAAAAGAAAGTTTGAAGAATAGAAGATGAGTGGATGGCTTGGTAACAAATACACATGCTGTTTATAGAGGACCGTGACTACCAGATAGTGAGTCGCCATGTCGACTGAGCAGAAAATACAAGTAGGTGCTGAGAGGAAGATATCAAGGAAGACAGGAAGAAAAACAATTGACCGGTTCTTGGAAGGCATAGCAGTCTTGAATGGGATATATTAAGAAAAGAATAAATAAAGAAAAAGGAAAGACTTAAAAAGACCACAATAACGTATGCCGCACATTCAAATGAATAAAATATAAAAGGAAAGAACCAAATATAATCAAAATTGAGAAACAAAATATTTCGAAAAGGACGGGGAGCATATTATAAATGAGGGAACAAATACTGTAAAAACCTGCAGTTCACGCTGTACGCCGTTGCCTCCCAGAAATCCAATGAAGAGGTGTCGTATATTTTAGACATCTCAGAAAAGAATTTATTTGTGGCATTGTTTCAGTTATAGATCACAAATGCCTTCCTGTGTTTTTTGGTCTTTGAAGATTTAAAGCCTGAGCCAAAGTCCTTAATTGATGCTGCTGATCATGAAACTGCTTTCGAATTTTGGTTTCGGAACAAAAATGCTGCCGAGCGATGGCGTCGTCCATTGGGGGCTACAAGCATTCGGCCACCCTGGTGGTGTATCATCATCATCATCATCATCATCATCATCATCATCATCATCAGCCTGACTATACCCACTGCAGGGCGGAGGCCTCTCCTATATTTTTCCAATTAACCCGGTTCTGTGCTAGCTGCATCCACTTGACCCCTGCGAACTTCTTAACCTCATCCGTCCACCTAACTTTCTGCCGCCCCCTTCTACGCTTTCCTTCCCTTGGAATCCAGTTTGTTACCCTAAGCGACCATCGGTTATCCTCTCTTCGCACTACATGTCCTGCCCATGTACATTTCTTCTTCTTAATTTCCTCTAGAATGTCGGTAACCTGAGTTATTTCTCTGACCCACTCTGCACGCTTCCTATCTCTTAATGTTACCCCTACCATTTTTCGTTCCATAGCCCTCTGGATTGTCCTTAAGTAGAACTCTTTTGGTTAGCCTCCACGTTTCAGCTCCATATATTTCGGTTATGACATTGCTATGGTGGTGTATAGGACTGTCATAACCGAAATTCTTGTTTTCATACCTGTGCTGTTACTTAAGCTTTTTTTTAACGGAGGACAAATTGATGCTGAGGTCCTGTATTTGCAACACATGTGTAATTGTAGTCAGCGTGATGTTAATATGTAGAAGTGCCTGCCTGTAAAGCACGATATGGCTCTTTACCAGCGACTGTCTGCCTGCGTTTTGGGGATTCGTCATTTATGTTAGGGCACTGAACATTGCCAAAAGCTCTGACGTACTTATTAACCTACTCTATACTGATAATCATAGAGCAGAGTCATTATGGCAAAATCTGGGCTACGAAACAGCACTCACTGGGTTCGTACTGCACATGGGTAGCTTGCCTGGCTTGTTTGAGTGGTCACCCGACATGACCACGGGTATAACCGTACACCAGTCATCCAACAGCAAGCTGAGGACTAGTCAGCATACAATTTTACTGAAGGATTTATTGCTTGCCGAAGTGTTTGAGAGTATATTTGATGAATACTTGGAAATGGTTTTCATAAATTTTATGTCGATCCCAATTGAAATTCTGGAAGCTGCATTTTTCTCTTGATTTCAACCACTAATTATAGATTCTTCACCGAGGCGTTATTCTTATTGCGGGAAAACTGGCATTTCTAATTCATGAATTAGAAATGCCTGCGAATTTGTCCTTTTAAGACATTCCTGCCAGCTCCAGATAATTGCAACTGGCATGAATGTCTTGAAAGGACAACTAAAATAAAAAATAATTCCTTTTGCCCGGAGTACTCTTAGTGGCAAATGTATGCCGCATCATTTAAATACAATTTGAGAGGCATTTGTTTCCCCCCCGCCCCATATATTTTATTCTCATGCAATATTCTAGAATGCACCTTTAGAATAAGTTTCGCTTTTTAAGTCGATTTTTTCTTAAACCCTTCTTTTTGATATTCTTCCGTTTTGAATTTGTGGCGTACTATATTTTTCTTTTCAGTTTCTCTTTTCCCTTTATTTATTTCTTTCTGACAGTCAGCTCACCAAGACGCCTCAACAACGCATTTATTTAACCTCAAGATTTGACAGCACCTACTTGTATTTTCATCAAGGGCAAGTTTAGCATGCTGATTGGGCGTTTGGTACACTCTCCTGTAATCCACTGTACGTGCATTTCTTAACAGTTCACCAGCAGACTTCTGTTCTGTATAGTTCATGTTTCACGTTAGCACTCTTGAACATCGTATACTGATATTTCAGTGTTTTCAGATCACTCCAGAAAATTCTGCTGTAGTTTTACTTTTATTACTTTCCTTTGAAATCAATTATCCAGTCCAACAAATATACGCCAACATCCACCTTGCTTCTTGTGGCAGTTCATCAAGCTTATCACGCTATTCATTTCCTTGCTGCTCCCTATTTTTATATTCTTGCGCTCATAGGATCACAATGTCCCAGTTCTGAAACCATCGTCTTCAAGACTCTTTCATCTTTTACGCTACTCGCCTCCTCTACCCTCCCCTGCTTTGCAAAACTGATTCAAGCGAGGCTTTCTTTATCGGAAGTCAATATAATTGGGTTTCAGAAGATGCTCTCCAACTTTGCAAATCACATTTATTGCTTGAAGGCAGTACTTAGAAAATAAAAACGCGTAATTAGTTAATTGCAAAATAAAAAATTACCTGTGATGCGCCAGATGGCTGACAAACTTCTACAAGCGATCACTCCGGCCTATCTCAAGTGTTTCATTTTTTAACTCGTGGCTAAAATGAGCTTGGACACCTAGTATAAAAGCACGTAATATATTTCTCTCTTTGGAAAACTAGCTCGGAAAAATATTTTCGTCGGTGAAATGTTGGGTTCGCAGAATAGCTGCCCCGGTATCTGTCGCAGTTGCCGTGATTAAGCACACTCCAGAACGTTGAGAAAAAAATGTCCATTGGTGTGAAAAATTCAGTTCCAGGTCTTTTGTTTTCACAGACAGGTTCTCAGATGGCGGCGCAGTGCTAAAAAGGGGTGAAGTAATATGCGCACTATTGTTCTGAAGCGGAGTTTTGCCGCTGGTAAGAGTAGAAATAGGTTTATTCAGTGCATACAGAGACTCAGTTTTGCGATTATTTATGTCGCGGCTTTAAAAACTTCCTGTACGATTGAAACGCTGTGTCCTTCTACAACGAGGTCGTAGTACATTCAATAATCAGAAGCCGGCCTAGGCCCCTTGAGTGTGTTCTTCGTGGACCGGAAATTGCTCGCGATGTGTCGCAGTACTTGAATAACACGGGCCGGTACCGTATTTGTCGAAATGTAGGGCTTGAACTAGGATTATATGATTGAAATAGCAGCCTACTGATTAAAGGGCGTAACCAAAAGTGGAATCTTGAAAATACGCGGAAAAAAAAATCTATTTTTCAACAAAGTACTTCTTGCAAACAGCTGTCTATCGCTGCCGCTTTCCTTTGTGTGCTTGCATTTAATCAAAACAGACTCGGCGCACCATGGTAACGAAGAACTTTCCCTTGCCTTTCCTTATCAGGAGAAGAAATTTTTATCTCCAACATATTGAAATGTAGCTGCTTTCGAATAGGTTGCCCGTGTCGTACAGCTCGATTACAGCCCCTAATCTTGCATCAAGATCAGCCGCCTAAAGTAAGCTTCATTTCTTCCCCTATAATGAGCTATCATTTGCATTCTGCCTTAATGCAGGCATCACTTGATTGCATCAATTGCCAATAACTGCTTTATAGCTCCTCTCATAAAGAAAAACCAACCCATAAGTTCAGATCCCAACTCTGGCTTGTGGTATATTTTTGTTTCTAAGTTGTATTCAGGAGACCTCATAAATAATCTAACATCTCTTATACATGTATGCCCAAAATGTATCGCCTCCGCTTTTCGTGCTGTCAGTGGGTATTGCATCCACTGGTATAAACCCAGAGAACAAATGTTGAAAAGATTTACTGTACTTTATTGTTGGTATGTAGAGAAATTTTATTAAGCATATTAAAGTACAGTTCCCGCTCATTATGTTTTATAAGTTGAAGTTCATTCCAGCAGTCTTCTTACTACGAGCACCAAAGAACTCTCCATAAAATATCACTAAAACATCAGTTATTATATTGTTATGGACTCGTTCTCAAACAGAGCACGCAGGAAGAAAGAAGGAAGAGGAAGAAGTGTGCGCGCCCGTTCGACCTTTGTCTTGTGGCACTTGTGTCGTTCCCGCTAGTCGTGTGTACCTAGCGTACTGAACCGACTAGAACGTCTCCGTCGCGACGCTAAGGGTGTAACATTGTGGTGGAGAAGCCGGGTAACGATTCCTGGCGCTACACAACTGGAGCCTCGCCGGAGTCGTCGCCTTGCGGGCCTCGAACCGCAAACCAGCGCCATGCAATCGGCCGATGACCCGCAAGCAGCCCGTGGTGACGCGGTGATCCAGGCTGAAGACCGGCCTGCGGGCGCAGCGAACAGTTCTTCGCATCACTATCGGGAGCCCCGGACTTTCGCGGGAGCGGCAGGCGAGGACGTTGACGAGTGGTTGACCCACTACCAACGGGTGAGCCGCTACAATCGATGGGACACCGCAGCTAAGCTCGCAAACGTGGTTTTCTTTCTAACCCATACCGCTCTTGTTTGGTTCGAAAACCACGAAGACTCTCTTACCACCTGGGACTGTTTCGTTACCGAATTGCGGCAGTGCTTCGGAGACTGTCTTGCACGAAGGAAGCGAGCTGAACACACGCTTACGCACAGAGCTCAGCTACCTGGGGAAACATGCACAACTTACATAGAGGAGGTCCTGAAGCTATGCAAAACTGCAAGCGCTAATATGACCGAGGAAGATAAAGTAGGACATCTTCTGAAGGGCATCGCAGATGATGTTTATCATTTTCTAATTGCCAAAGGTGATCTGAACGCCGTCTGGGATGTAATTCGGCATGTTCGCACATTCGAGACATTGAAGACTCGTCGCATAACGCCAAAATTTGGGCGGCTCGCCAACGTTTCATCTGTGGCGAGCATTGAAGACAACTTCATGGACTTGTCGTCGACGATCCGACAAATAGTTCGCGAGGAACTGCAGCGGTTTGAGCCCCCTGTACGGTCTCCATCATCTTTGCCCTCTGAAGTTGTCGGCTCTCGAGGGCCTCCCTCCTTGCTCCCTTCGACGCCCGTTGTGAATTCTATCAATACGGCACACGCGGACGCTTGCTCCAACAGCCCGACGCCAAGGTCCGATAGCCCTGGTCACCCGCCTCGCTACGACTCGCGCCCGACTAACTTCTTGTCGCACTATGATCAGCACTATGAGTACCATCCTCAACCACCACCTGCTCGCTATTTCCGGCGTCCAACCCGAAGACCTGAATGAGTTTCGCTACCCAATGCACCCTGTCTCCTCGGAGCCCTCCAGGAAACAAGTTTTTCGTCGCACAGCCCCCGTGTGCCGACGCTGCGGCATTGAGGGGCACATAGCTCGATACTGCCGCAGCCGCCCACTCACCCGTTACGACCGGCCCGTCCAAAATGCTCCGCCACGTAACCGTTTCTACGACTCTAATTGGCAATGGCCCCCATCTTCGTATGAATATCCCCAGACCAATGGACCGCGCAACCACTCTCCTGCTTCTGAACGAAGTGTCTCACCACCACCTGCCTCTTCTGCTCGCCGCTTTCCGTCACCACGGCCACGACGGCGGTCGGCATCGCCTTTGCCGGAAAACTAGTCAGCGCGGCCGCTGGAGGTCAGGCCGCTGGAGACTGTGCGCTGCCTGAAGAAATTCCTCCATCTGTTGTTATGTTAAAGAACACGGTCTATGTGCTTGTGGATGGCGTGGCGACAATGGCTTTAGTGGATACCGGGGCAACCATTTCAATAATGAGTTTATCGTTTAAGAAGCGGTTAGGACGCAAAGTTATGTTTGTTTAGGACAGAAATGTGAATTTTCATGGCGCGGGTGGTGAGGTGTTGTGTCCCCTGGGAATGTGTAGTGCTTCGGTGTCCCTGGGTGAACGGTATTCGCAGCGGAGTTTGCAGTGCTTTCGCGATGCACGCATGACATAATTCTAGGTACTGACTTTTTGAGAATGTGTGGCGCTACGGTCGACTGCCGCTCTGGGGAACTCTGCGTTGATGGTTCCCTTCTTTCTGGACTCTTAGAGAAGCCACACGTGCGTGAGGATGTGTTCTGTGTAACAGAGGATACCAATGTGCCAGCCTTGTCTATGGTGTGCGTCCCAGTTTTGTGCCCCAGCCGTGCTTCCGACACCTTCGACGCTACAGTGGCACCGCTTCATTCTAACTGTTCAAAGAAATACATTCTGGTTCCTCATTGCCTACTGTCGGTGGTCAAGGGCTGCTCACGGCTGTGGGCCATTAATTGTTCTTCTCAACCAGTAGTTTTGCCTGTGAATATGAAGATTGCGACCTGTAGCCAAGACGACGCCCCGTCGGTGGCTTTGGTTACTGATACACCTGGCGAAAGTGCTGCCGCTCCAGCCCCTGACTCGCAACTACATCAGATGATCAGCCGCTCTCTAACCAGGGACCAGCGTGACGCTTTGGAGGCCTTACTGGTCAAGTATTCTTCCATATTTGATTTTTCCGAGCCTAGCGGCTCACGGTGCATTCCCGTGACACGTACCCGGCACCGCATTGACACAGGCTACTCACACCTAATTCGACAGAAGCCGTACAGAGTGTCACCAACAGAACGCCAAGTCATCAGTGAGCAGGTTCGGGATATGCTGGAAAAGGGTGTTATTCAAGAGTCATGCAGTCCCTGGGCCGCCCCTGTAATTCTGGTGAAGAAGAAAGATGGTACATGGCGCTTTTGCGTCGACTATCGCAGTCTGAATGCTGCAACAAAGAAGGATGTGTATCCCCTTCCGCGGATCGATGACGCCATAGATTGTCTGTTCTCGGCATCATATTTTTCATCCGTCGATCTGCCATCGGGATATTGGCAGATCCCTATGCACCCTGACGACAAGGAAAAAACGGCATTTATCACACCCGATGGCCTGTTTGAATTTAATGTAATGCCTTTCGGGCTCTGCAATGCTCCTGCAACTTTCGAGAGATTTATGGACGCTATTCTACGGGGAATAAAATGGCAAATACGTATGTGCTACCTCGATGATGTCGTCATTTTGGCCGGACATTCGAAGAGCACAACGAACGCCTCGCTCTCGTGCTTGACTGCTTCAAAAACGCCGGTCTAGTACTTAATTTGAAGAAGTGTCGCTTCGGTGAGCGTCAGATTTTGGTACTAGGACACCTCGTCGATCGTGAAGGCGTCAGACCTGACCCTCAAAAGACCGCGGCCATTGCATCGTTTCCAACACCTCAGAACGTGAAGGAACTCCGAAGTTTCCTAGGACTGTGCTCATATTTCCGCCGCTTCATTCCCCGTTTTGCTGACATTGCTAACCCGCTTACGTGCTTTCTACACAAAGACGCTCCCTTCGAGTGGACATCGGAGTGTGACTCTTCTTTTTGCCAGCTCAAGTTTTTACTAACGTCACATCCGATTCTGCGACATTTCAACCCTTCTGCTCCAACGGAACTGCACACGGACGCCAGTGGTGTTGGCATTGGTGCTGTGCTGATTCAGCGTTACGGCGACAAGGAACATGTTATTGCTTACGCCAGTCGTTCCTTAAGCAAACCTGAACGCAATTACACAATCACTGAGCAAGAATGCCTCGCGGTAGTTTTCGCCGTTCAGCGGTTTCGCTGTTATCTATACGGGCGGCCCTTCACAGTGGTCACTGATCATCATTCCCTGTGCTGGCTGATAAACCTCCGTGACCCATCTGGCCGTCTTGCACGGTGGGCAATCCGTTTACAAGAGTTTGATTATACAGTTTCGTACAAGAGTGGACGCCGGCACGCTGACGCGGACTGTCTCTCACGTTTACCGCTTCCCACAACGGAATGTGACGCCGACAATTTTGATCATTACATCGCTGCGGTTTTACCTCCATTCCCCGATACCCGTACGTTCCGCACTGAGCAGAGGAAAGATGGGAATCTCCAACCATTCTTTACCGCTGCAAGGGACCCTACAGCTTCTAGTCCCTATTGTATACGGAGTGGTCTTTTGTACAAAAAAGACTATTCTCCCACTGGTCTCCGCTACCTTCTGGTCGTGCCCGTCAGCCTACGCTCCTCTGTTTTGCGCGTTATGCACGACGACCCCACTTCGGGACACCTGGGACCTGCGCGGACGCTCTATCGCATCCAAGAACGTTTCTACTGGCCCCGGATGCGTGAAACCACTGAGAAGTATGTGGCTAGCTGTGCTCAATGTGCGAGTCACAAACGCCCCGCCGGCACTCTTCCTGGTCTTCTTCATCCGGTGACGCCTCCAAGATCCCCATTTGAGAAAGTCGGGATAGACCTCTTGGGACCCTTTCCCAAGTCTCATTGTTGCAACCGCTGGATCGTCATCTGCACTGATTACCACACTCGTTACTGTGAGACGGCAGCCCTTCCATCGGCTACTGCACACCAAGACTCCCTCTTCCTGCTGCACTTTGTTATACTGCGCCATGGGCCTCCCCGACTGTTGATCAGCGACCGAGGGCGTCAGTTCACCGCTGATGTCGAAGAACTCCTTCGTTTGTGCCAAACGCATTTCCGACATTCTACCCCGTATCATCCGCAAACAAATGGGTTGACCGAGCGAACCAACCGGACACTCACCAACATGCTTTCAATGTACGTCGCCGCCGACCACAAGGACTGGGACACTGTGCTACCATTTATAACATACGCATACAACACCGCCCAACAGGAAACAACAAGTTACAGTTCATTCTTTCTCCTCTATGCCCGGTCTCCTTGACACATCCTCGACACCATCCTTCCGTTCTCCACAGACGACGAACCTGAGATTGCTGAGATCCTGTGCCGGGCTGAAGAAGCCCGCCGGATAGCCCGCCTGAGAACTCTCGCCTCACAAAAGCGCTCGAAATCCCGCTACGACGACCACCATCGCCACGTCACCTACCTTCCTGGAGATATGGTCTGGCTTTGGCGTCCACTAAGGAAGCGTGGCTTAAGTCAGAAACTGCTCGCGCACTATATCGGTCCCTATGTTATCCTCGAGGCAATAAGTGACCTCACCTATCGGATTGCACGCCTTACCAAAAGTGGCCGACGTTCTTCACGAACTGAGCTTGCCCACGTCGCGCGTCTGAAACCCTGTCATCCTCGTGCTGATGATTGACTCGCCCGGAGGGCTTCGCCTGCGACGGGGGAAGTGTTACGGACTTGTTCTCAAACAGAGCACGCGGAAGAAAGAAGGAAGAGGAAGAAGAAGTGTGCACGCCCGTTCGACCTTTGTCTTGTGCACTTGTGTCGTTCCCGCTAGTCGTGTGTACCTAGCGTACTGAACCGACTAGAACGTCTCCGTCGCGACGCTAAGGGCGTAACAATATATAAAAGAGGGTTTTGCGTGCCTTATTCTGCCATTCTAGATGTTTGGAATGAAGTGGAAGGGTACGGTAAATATATGTACTCTGCAGGAAGTGAAGCTGTGCATAGATCACTAATTTACTTCCACGTACGGTACCTTAAGCCCAACAATGAGGACAGCTATACTGAGCAGAAAAGTGTAAAGAATTGAGGGGTCGAGCGCATTACTTAACTCAAAGTAACATAAGATTATAAATAGAAAAGCAGCACATCTCACGAAATATTTACAAATTGCTCTGCGTGAAATACATATAAACAAGATACACAGTCAAGGGTTTTCGGTATCAAACGAAGGAAGCGGACAATGACTTCATAACGTCGAGACATTTACCATATAAATAAAATGACTTGTAAGCAAGCCTCCAGTCACTGTTCTAAAGCAGCGCGAAGCTAGGTTTGTGGCTGTCATTTTCAAGTTGCATACACATCTGACTTTTTGACCTAGAAACAGAAGCCCTCTTTTTACAGCAAATACCGTTGCGTGGGCGTGAACAGGCCATGAGAGCACCTGCATTAATTTAATAAACGAGATTTTCATGGGGCCGCTTGTTATCCCACTCTCACACTGACGTGTGGATGCATATTTTGAAAATGGCTTTGTGAGTAGAAACTATGGTACAAAACCTCGCCTTGCTCTGTCGGTAGCGCCTCCTTTCGCCGAGAGCGACAGATAGCCCATAGTTGCCTACGACGTAAGAGGGCAGAGAGCACTGCTGGCATCATCAAGAAAACGATGCAAGCCATATCTATAGACCAAAAAAAAAGGTGCTTCTAGGTTTTTGCAATCATAAAATGCGTACTAAAAATCACAAACGAATTTCGGAAACTTAATCATGATTTCAACAATAAGCGGAAGATAACGGATGAATAAATTTATTTTAGAATATAAGGGATGTCTCTCGACCACTATTTAGGGAATTTAGGAATTACAACCGATGGGAGCGAAGCTTTTTGCTCCTCCTCTATGTTTCTCTATTCATGCTGAAGAAAGGACGTGACTGCGTACTTTGTCTATCGCGTACTCTCGAGCTAATCTGATAAATACCTCATTTTTTGGGGCAGGTAAAAAACGTCTAGCCACCTGTAACTTCTATGGCAATATATTTATTTAGGTATTATTTATTTCCATTCCTGTTTAAACATATTGCAGACCCTTTTCGGGTCCATTCAGGAATGTTTACAAGGCATTCATGGGGTCAACATAAGAACCATTAAAATTACAATAGAAACATATTTTATCACCCAGGCACGAAATAAGAGACAATTAAACAGACAAGTTAACTTTCTGACTATATTTAACAAAACATTCTACAGACGGGCAGTTCACCTTGTCTTCAGGCAATTCATTCCAATAGGAAATGGTATCTAGGAAGTTTCTGATTTCAAGAATTAGATCTAGAAGACAAAGAGCCCGAAGAGATGTGGACTGATGTTCGTGATATAATACAAGAAGTTGCTACTAAGGTAGTTCCAAAGCAAAAGAAATGCAAAAAAGCAAACTGGTTATCTGAAGAGGCTTTGCAAATAGCTGAGGAAAGGAGGATGGCAAAAGGTATGGGGGAAAGAGAAAGATACAAGGTTCTCAATGCGGATTTTCAGAAAATAGCAAGGAGAGATAAGAATGCCTTCCTGAACATGCAGTGTCAAGCAGTTGAGGACAACAGCCAATTAAGGAACACAAGAGCTCTGTATAAGACAATCAAGGATATCAAAGGAATCTTCTGTGCTAACCTGGGCGTGATAAAGGACAAACGAGGCAAGGACCTCACTGAAGCCTCAGAGATAAAGAAGAGGTGGCAGGAATACACAGAAGAACTGTACAAGAAGGACCCGGATGTGCAAACCCAACATAGGATGGTTGTGATTACTGATGTCGAGCCGGGCATCCTGAAGAGTGAAGTTGAATGGGCCTTAGCCAGCCTTGCTAAGAACAAAGCTAGCGGAATTGATGGTATTCTAGCTGAGTTGCTTCAAAACCTCAACCACGACGCTGTTAACACACTGCATACATTATGTCAAAAGATTTGGACAACCCTGCAATGGCCACAGGATTGGAGAAGGTCAGTTTACATCCCCATTCCAAAGAAAGGCAGTGCCAAAGATTGTTCCAACTACCGCACGATTGCGCTTATTTCGCATGCTAGCAAGGTGATGTTAAAAATCCTGCAAGGTAGGCTGCAGCAGTATGTGGATCGGGAGCTTCCGGACGTGCAAGCTGGGTTTCGCAAGGGCAGAGGAACTAGAGACCAAATTGCCAACCTTCGCTGGATCATGGAAAAAGCAAGAGTTCCAGAAACCTATTTACTTCTGCTTTATTGATTATGCGAAAGCGTTTGACTGCGTAGATCACAGCAGATTGTGGCAAGCTCTCCAAGAGATGGGAGTTCCAATTCACCTCATCTGTCTCCTCAGGAACCTTTATGAAGGGCAAGAGGCCACAGTCAGAACTGGGCATGGTCTTACTGATTGGTTTCCGACTGAGAAAGGGGTGAGGCAAGGCTGCATACTGTCGCCCTGCCTATTTAACCTATATGCAGAGTGCATCATGAGGAAGGCCGGTCTGGACGAGTCATCAGCTGGAGTGAAGATTGCTGGAAAACGTATCAACAACCTTAGATATGCGGATGATACCACTTTAATGGCAGAAAGTGAAGTGGAACTCAAGAGACTACTGATGCGCGTGCAAGAAGAGAGTGAGAAGTTTGGGCTTAAACTGAACATTAAAAAGACGAAGATCATGGCGTCTTGCCCTATCAAGTCCTGGAGCATCAAGGGACAAGAAGTGGAAGCTGTGACAGATTTTCTGTTCTTGGGCGCCAAGATTACCTCGGAAGGAGACTGCAGCCATGAAATTAGGAGACGCCTGCTTCTGGGAAAGAGAGCAATGGTTAGCCTTGACCGCCTAGTAAAGAGCAGAGACATTAGTCTGCCAACCAAGATCCGTATAACCCGTGCTATGGTCTTTCCAGTTGTGATGTATGGATGCGAGAGTTGGACTGTGAAAAAGGCTGACCACCGAAGAATGGACGCGTTTGAATTGTGGTGCTCGCGAAGACTCTTAAGAGTTCCTTGGACTGCCAGAAGATCAAATCAGTCAATATTGTCGACCATAAACCCTGACTGCTCATTGGAGGGTCAAATTCTAAAGTTAAAGCTCAGCTACTTTGGTCATCTGATGAGAAGAGAGGAGTCGCTGGAGAAAGATTTGATGTTGGGAAAGGTTGAGGGTCGCCGGAGAAGGGGTAGGCAGCGAACGCGATGGTTAGATGGCATTCTCGAGGCATTGCAGATGAAGCTATGTGATGTTAAGAAGATAGTGAGAGACCGGAAAGCGTGGCTTGACATGGTCCATAGGGTCACGAAGAGTCGGACACGACTGAACGCCTAAACTGAACTGAACTGAACTGATCTAGGAACAGGAGTACTTGTGGATATTTGCACGGCTGTCTTTTTGACGAAATATTATACTCTGATTAGTTCTACATGAGTATTTGAATGAAGGGAAGTATCTTGAATTTATTATACTGATGCAGCCGTGAAACTGCTGGAACGAGACTTTAATCTTAAATTATTTCTTGTTTTGCCAGGATTTGCAAATTGTATTGAATGGTTAGACCGAGAGAACTAGTTTTGCTTAAGTACTTTGAGCAACTAAACTTTATTGAAGTTTCTGGATGTGCTCTAATTGGCTGAATGAAGATTTTTGATCGGTTCTCTAGAATATATCTTCATATTCTAGGTTAGATCCGATAAGAGTTCTATAAGCCCTGAATTTATTATGGTATTTCGTGTTATGCACTTTGCTCCATATATAAACTAATTTACCTTCAGCTTTAGAACAAATCGATTTAATCAGGGTTCATAATCAAGAGTTAGATGTAAGAACGAGTCCCAGGTACGCCCCCTGATTGTAATGCGAAAGAAATTTTTATGATCGTGGAAAGTCTCATTGAACCTTATATGCTTCCAGCCTTTTAACTCCGCATTTTCATTAACCAAAATAAATACTAAAAGCCCATCTTTCTACGTCCTATACAAATCACCTGAAATTAATTGGTATAAGAGACTATGTGCGCATTTTGCACTACTTAATATGAAATCTTCAAGTATGAGTACGGACGAATTTAAGCGCAGAAGGCGGTGTTCGTTATGATTGCTTTTCGCCTCCAGCGAAAAGCGTCCACCTCGGCCTTGACTGAACCCGAGAATGTGGTATCAGCAGCGGAAGGCAACACTATCTATCACTCCTACTAATAAGATGACATCGAATTGTTAATAACGGCCTATTCGTGGTATATTAGTAGCTATCTGACACCCACTATCACGGTCTATGTGCGACCTACATTCAATACAATGGCCAGTCACGCAATGCACATAGACTTTGGTTTGAGTTCAATTTTTTCTAAATATGGGCATGCAATTTTTAGCATACTTTTGCAGCTCCTAAGAGTAAAAACCTCGTTCCTGAATAAACGCACAAGCGAAGCCTAACAAATCCAAAAATAATTCCATTGGATCATGGCTGGGTTCGCGAACAGCAGAAATGATGTGACCGAGGGCAGCTCTGATGACACGGAGCTTCATGTTCCACGCTAGGATTCTCCGCCTATGCGGCGGCTTTGCCATCAGTGGATTCGGTGGCGACAAGACGAAGGAAGCACCTCGGGTGGTGTGGAAGAGCTGGTACACAATTTACAGCTGTGGATGCCTGGCCTTCATGATCTGGCACTACTTTTCCAAGATCATCGCGAACGCAGAGCGATCTATTTATGTTCACAGTGGGACCACACATTCAATGTCAAAGTGGCTGAACATCATGACAGGCGCTGCTGTCACTACAAGGTAATTGTGCTTGCGAGTAGAGCACATTTCTTAATTTTTCGCTTGTATTAAAATAGTTGATTGTTAAAACAAAGAAATATGTAACAAAATATTAAACTATGCAGCCGCGGACAAGAATGGGCCTTCTTTATAGCTTGAAGAACGCACCCTTAGATGTTCTTTTTTTTGTGAATACGTAAGTTGTGCACACCACACCCATGTATTTTTTACCGCAGAGCTGCAGTAAAGATTTAGCATCAGCATGACGTTCTTTATTGGCATCAGCGCTTCATGAGCGGCTTGCTGAGGTTGAAGAACGGTGTAGGTAGCTTCTGAAAAGTAGCACAAAATATAAGATACTTTCATGTTTGTTATGAATATAAGGTATATTTCCTGTTTCCCTAGCAGACTGGGTGTTAATCAACCACCGTATTCTACAGAGTTAAACTCTAGCAGAATAAATATCTTGCTTGAATTCAGACAGTATTGATTTACGTATTGTTTCTGACTGGCATTAAATTCATCGCTTACGTTTAGCGATAAGCTATTTTCATGTATAAGATAACCCTACATAATTAACTCGCAGTAGGTCCTCAGAAATCGACTTTTATTAAAAGGTAGAGTACGTAGACGGCTCTAAAGCGTTCTGATCTCACTTGAGGATTGCTTCAAGGAAACATTTAAACACCCTTTCTTTTTACCTTTTACATGTCACATTTGTTTATCATCAGTTTATTTTTCTTACTTCGTCTCGTGACTTTTTTCAGGGCCCTGTTCAATTTTGCCTGCGTTTTCCTCCACGCACCAAAGATTCTCACTTTCTACAAGCGGGCTTCTGGCTTCGAAAAATCTGTTGGGTTTGCGCATCGCAGCTATAAAGCTCCAAGATGGTTTCTCCTATTTGACGTTCAGTGGGCGTTTGCATGTTTGCTGGATTCTGTTCTAGTGTCCTTCACCATTCCTTTCCTTTGGCAGCAAAATCTATGTGCCTTGGCGACAAGATCAGTAGTAAAATGTGCTTTATCATTTGGTAAGGAAGTTTGCGGAAGGTTTCTACTCTTCAGTTACGCTACAATCCACTTTACGGCCCTTAAGTCATCGTCAGTTGTTCTCACCGCATACATGGAAAGTGAGCTCCAAGCCCTGCAAGACTGCATGAGCTCTGAAGTCTGGACGCCCATTCGTAAGGTTCAGGTTTCCAAACGCCTGAATGCTATAATGACCAACTTTTGCATGATTCGCCAGCTGAAAGAAGAAATTAACTCTTTGTGGAGTTGGTCTTTGGTGATCTCGATCATGAGCCTACTGATGGTGTCTACTTCATTCATCTACAATGCTTGCTTCGAGTCAATTCACTGGAAGGCACGCTTGAGTCTTCTCGTTTACGTCGCAGTCTTGGCACATGAAACAGTGATGCTCGCTTCGTCAAGTCAATCACTCATAAACGCAGTGAGTCTTCACGCTAAATCATGGATGCGTTAATGCACAAGTATAATAACACGCACTTTCGTTTTAAGAGCTGTGTGCGAGCTAATCTTTAAAATTTACAAGTTATCTCACTTCAAGCCTTCGCGTATGAAACAGTTAGAAATCTAGATTAGGCATCAGCTAAGAACTCGCATTTTCCATTATTTTGTTCAGCGCATTTTTGTCCTCTTTTTTTTTTGCTCCCCAATGCCCGCAGGTATTGCATTCCTTGGGAGTTAGCAGGGCAAACGGTTCGCAGTGAATAAACTGTGAACTGTTACGCTTGTACGAGACAATCAAACTTTTGCTTTTTCGGCTTTGGCAATCACTCTATCCAAACATTTGCATTTGTAATGCTCTATGAGGAATTATTAGAAAAACACAATCAGGTTTCGAGGAATGCGGCGAAGTTCAAGCATGCAAGAGTCCTTTCAGCAGAAGGTTTGGTTTTGAGTTTTTTAGGTATTTTAGATTTAAAAAACAAAATGTCTGACCATATAGATTCACTGTGAGAAAACTGCTGTAGATGTTTCCAAAATTGCCTCCTTTGTTCTGAAAACTGACATTCGCTAGAATTGTCGCTTTGTTACCTGCCAAGCCGTTCGGTATTTTAGAGAGACCGAACAGTTCTGGTAAAATAAATTGTAAACGCCAAGGATTTTTTTGCGTATAATATAGCATGGGGGTAATATTGCACCATGACAGACAATATATTCGCATTTCGTCGCTACGCACCGTCGTATATTTTTGTAATAGCTGCTAAAAACTAATATGACGTGGTTTTTGTGATGGTCGTGCGGTAACACCTGCAAGCCACAGAAACCTAAAAATTTGTTTACATGCATTGCATCAAACAGTCCAGTGTTCCTGCCAGTATCTTTGTAGCAGTGCTGCGGAATATTGCAGTGCTCCCTCAGAATTCAAAGCAGTTCCAAAAAAGCAGCACTTTTCTTTCTTTCATTCTCTGTGAGCTGAATACACGTTCCGCCAATATATTTGTTTAGGTTACCCAGAGACAAATAACCGTTAAAATTTAATTGTTAGGTATTCTATCACTCGTCGATAACATTGCACATTTCATGGCCGTCACTTTAGTAACAATGTTAACAGTCGCACATCAGAAGATGAGTGCAAACAACTTCAGATAATTTTTCAGGCGAAGAAGATAAAGAGAGTGTGCATGAAAATTCAAGGTAACAACGAAATCTGCTTGAGCCAGGTAAGTGTAGTAACAACATGTTCGCTGAACTTGCATTTAAAGTTTATTTTTTATTAACATTGTTTATAGCCCAAGGGCATAAAACAAACTATAAATAGAAAATTAAAACGGGTGGTAAAGGAAAATAAATGTTTGGGTGTTCTAATAACGTTCAAGAGGGAACGATATTAGGCCCCTGCGTACATAGTATGTAAGAAGTTGGATTGTTCGCCGAAAGGCCCACTTCTGTCAGGTGCCGAACTCTCGTCGGCTTCAGTGTAGTCCATATCTACAGCAGGCGGTAAATATCTGCTTCAATATTTTGTGAGTTGCAGACAGGACAGCCTGGATGTGGATATAATTATCGGTATTGAGGCCATGTAATTATCGGCATTAAGGCCACAGCAGGTGTGAGGGCAACCAGGACCCGGATCCTTCGCAACGCATCCTCCGCTGGGGAGGGTTACTGCATACGGAGGGACAAGAGCACGTGTGCGGCGCCGGAGGCGTTCCTTTCCTGTGAAGAAGGAGGGTGACAACATCCATAGTGAAGAAGCGTGGCATTGATGAGGGTAGAGTAGCCTGACCGGATGTAGAATATGCAAAGCTTGGCGAACTGAGTAGCTCACGCAGAACCCACTCAATTATAGCTCTGTGCGGGATGTGAGCCACCAGACGGTTCATATATTATATATTGTTTATATCATAGGTTTTCATACAGCTAAATTTCAGGGCTCTATTCGTTTTTGACCAAACATTTTTGCACTTTTTAGTAAACAAATATAAGTACAATGTAATACGCCTAATAGTTCTGTAAAGCGTCGAACCTACATAAACAGGGATCATTAGGTTGCACCACGAACCAGTACAAATTGTCCTTCAATATGTAGAAATATCAGTAACCTGCTCCGAATTTGTCACTAGTCATGATCACTAAAACTCCTCCCTTGCCGAACTTGTTGCTTAATTACTTAAAACAATTTTATTCTGCTGTTTACAGATACAGCGACTTCATGCATCTATCGACCCTGAGGAGATGGGCCTCAAATGTTCCGACTTTTGCACACTGAAGTGCTCGCTAATGGTTTCGGTATGTACAAAATTGTTAGAAGGTTACGATGCGTTTAATGCGGGACCGGTGGTGTTGGTTCAGAAAACGTTTCCTCTGTAATACCCAGACCCCACTCTCATATATATCAAACATTTACCATAATATTTGCTGCTAATTCAAAACTAGAGTAATATTTAGAGTATTGCAGAGGTAAACCTTCCGGAACGAAGGGAGTACGTTCACTAAACTGCTGCCTATTTTAATATATTTTAAATTCAAAAACATAATTTCAAAAAAACTTTATCGGTTATCGTAACGTTCTGCCATCTATACTCTACTGGACCATTGAAATTCGAGCAAAAAATATTGTAGTCAATTTCAAATAAAGTAGGCAGAAAAGCTAAAAACGATTTTTATGAAAACGTTTCTAGAACTCTGATTTCATGGGGACTTCTGGTCAGGAAGCAGCGCGCTGATTGAAACGTTAGAATAAGGCGAAGCGGGAGGGAGAGTGTAAATAAAAATTACAAGGGTTCAACGCTGCTGAACCAAATATTGAGCGAAAGCATTAGCTGCGGGTGTCTGAGCGTTTTTCTTCTTCCTCAGCCCACATAAAAAGCCTCGCTTTATCCAAGCCGTATGAACGTGCCTTAGTGGCCTATAGGGGTAACGTGAATGCCAGTGTCTAGAAGGCGTATGCTGACATAATCGTCCCATGTGAAACGAGAGACCCAAGTTGGCAGCTGCTGCCAGCCGATGTCTCGCTTTTATGTCGCGTGGGGTGTGATTTCACGCGCTGCGCCATGGCTGCGAAAGCGCTACGCCTTACGCTTGAGTTGGTAGACCAGCTCTCACCCTGGTGTCACGTGGGGTGTAACGTGACAGCGTCCCGTGGGTGCGGCCGCACTACGCCGACCGCTTGAGTTGGTACCCCAGCTCTCACCTTAGTGTCACATGGGGTGAGACGTCACAGCGTCCCGTGGGTGCGGCCGCGCCACACTGAAGGCTCAAAACCTAGTGTAGTATTGCTTTCACAATAAAATTAAACAGTAAATAAGGCAAAAAAAAATTGAGTGCATACACTAACTCTGACAAAATATACTGAGCACCACACAGTTGTCCGGAGCGCGCTTGAGGTTGAGCCGTGGCTCTTTTGTGTCCGGCGCTAGAGCTGGCGCCTGCAATCTCAGCCTATTTAAATTCTGAGCCCAACAAAAAGTGCGAAGGCGCACGCGGAACTTTCCCTCCGTATACTGCTTTAACGTACAAGGAAGGAGATCAAGATTAGAGGCTGTTAACCAAACAGCTACTACTGTTCTGTTCCTTTAGGCAAAGGAACCGCAAGAAAACATCGTTACTTGATCAAAGCTCACTATAGAGTTTAAACATTTTTTTTTTTTCATGAAAACAAAGTTATAGCGCATACTTTTTTAACATTTAATCTCTCACCGGAAGACGAGTGTAATACTTACATGGACGGATATTTCATTGTGAATTGGATTTATTTACCAGTGAACGCATGCTAACTCAAATCCTCTGTTTAATTTCTTGAATTCCGCTCCCTAAGCACACAACCCAGTTAAATTGAACATGAGGTTCCTACGAAACAGCTTCGTAAGCATTAGCTGCTTTCTCAATAAAAGAAAAACCTACTCCTGTAACATTTTAATGTGTAACGGTGGGAAACACCACAAATATGGACTCTGTTAGTTTTCCCTCTCTAAAGAGCTTACATTATTGTGAAGCTCGACATCCCCAGTACCACCCGAAACTGAGCGCCATTCTTTCATATATACTTCATACAAATCAACTTACATTCCGACATTTGCATAATTAAAGCTTCTCCCGGCCAGCGTAGCTTGCTTTTCGCAGCTACTTAGATAGCCCTACAGTTTCTACAGAATTATTCCATCTTCCTTCCACACGCGCACGAAAATTCGTTCGCCACCCAGACTACGTAGTCTGCTGTCGGGAACATTAATTCATTTGCCTGCGCCAGTTGTTCTTCTTTTTCTAAAAACTTTACACTACTCTTATAAATTGTAGTTGTCACTATTTGTAACTCAGTTCCATTAATGACTTGCAGGTTACTGTTTCCGCAAGTGATCAATACACTTGTTTTTGCATAAGTAGTTTTTGCTTGTTTCCACTTTTTACGTTTTTGTTTTACATCTTTCTCTCTTCATTTTGCTCTTTTTTCCATCTTTATTGTCTAAAGATTGCTATCTTCATCTTCTTATGAAGAACGCTAACGTCTTGTCGCCACGTCACCGTCAATTCTTTCTCTAAGCAGCACATAAAAATTAGGTGAAAAACAGAGCTCCCGCTTTTCATATTTGATGATGATGCCTTTTGGATTTTTTACATTACATCCAAAAGTGAAATGATTTCCCCGTTGGCATCGTCAATGTCTGGGACCAAATTAACAGAAACGATCGTTCAAATAAGCTCAGCTGAATATTCGGTAGCACAAACATGAATAAGCAGGAGGATAAAACGCTTGCGGGTGAAGGAGCAGAAAGTTCCGCCTTGCTCTCCTTCAATCGGACAGGTGTCATCGACAAAGTGACATTGATTAAAAAGGGCAACTATATATATAGCTATATAGACTGACATTATATTTGCAACGGATTTGCTTAGGGCTCTCTCATAGCCCATCGTGATGAACCGGCAGATTAAAAACGAAACGGAGCAAAGCTTGATACGGATTCAGAAACATCCTCATATGCCACGTAAGCTTAATTAAATATGATATATTTTATGAAGGATTAGCAAGAAGTTTGGTATATATATATTCACGTCCACGCTGGTGTATTAGAATTTGCAGAAATGCAGAGGAAGAAGTTTTACCACATCCTTCAAGCTGCTTTGATCCACATAGATCTGGCTCGAATTTGATGTCGGATTAGACGCTAAAATGTTTTGCCCGTCACAGTCCTTTTTCTCGAGTTAGGCTTCACAGCTAAATAAGGATAACTAATCATTTAGAGCGTAAACGTGCTTTCAAGCTGGAAATGAAATAAGTAATGTTTCCTCGGCATCTCTCTTTCAGATTCTTTCAACTATAGCAACCTACGCAGTCGTTCTCCTGCAGACAAGCCAAATTGGGGCTGAGGCTCAAGCGAAGACAACACTGGCAGAAAGTGATTTAAATTGAAGACTAGTACATATGAGAGCAAATGAAATATTGAACCAAGCCCCCTCATTATGACAGCAAGTTCTTTAAACCTGCAGTGCAATCTTTGTTAATGCCTATAAAATTAAGCATGAAGTGTGCCGTGTTGCGACTCGCACTATCGGGGTGCCGGCAGCCCGCCCATCGCTACTGTGAATGCGCTATATGGTCCTGGCACAGCCGGCGTGCTCGCAGCCAACCAAAACCCCAGGAAGGAAAATGATCTAGAAAAAAATATATACCTTCGACGAGCATCGGACGCTACCTGACGCTTGGCTTCTTTCAGGCAAGCAAGAAGAATGCAGCTACTTGTCGTGCCTGCCATTTGCCATGTTTTCTTGCTTCCAGTGGAATCAGCTGCTTGCTAAGAATACTTGTTCGAAATCTGCTCCAGAGATGTGGGAAACGACCACTTGAAATTTAACAATGAAATTATGCAGTAAATTCAAATCAACACAAAGATACGGCAAGTTATACTCTATATTTCCTCAAGAAATAGTTCTTTCTATTCGTAAAAACTAGGAGGAAGCATAAGGTTCGTCGTATGAGTAGACGCGATAGTGTGGATGCTCATTTTCTCCACCGTTGCTACTCTGATGCTACTTCAATACCACCCGCTTCCTTGCATATTTTTAAACAACGCCAACGCTCCAGCTCGACATCGTTCGCTTTACGCAGCTGAATTGCCCAGCGCATTCGATATTAGGCAGCTTGTTTACCTTCTAACTCAGCTTCCTCTGCACGCTTAAATGCCCTTCACACATGCGGCCTACACATGTCGTGCGACTGTTTTGGTTTTAAAGCGACTTTCGCAAATGGTCGCATAGGTCGAAAAGAAACCTTAGTAGGCCAGTCGAACACTGCACAGCTTTCCAACCTTACCACTACTTGTCGCAAACAGCTAACCAATCAGCAACCGATCTGAAGTGATTGAAGACGCCTTCTTTATCTGTAAATACATACACTATAGAGAGTTCCGGTGGCCCCTACAGAGTGGCGTCATCTACATGTGTTCCCCGACAGGCGTTTAAAATAGAGCTTGAAAGACCTCTCACAAACAACGGTGTGAAGACAGTGCTTGGTAGGAGAAAGCTGTATGGTTGCCTTTAATTTCGTCTTGCTCCTTTGAAGTTTAAAGTACCAAAGTACCGCCAGGTGCGAAATTTGAGCAGTTATTCGATTTTAGAACGCAAACGGCGTTCAACCAATCGAAATTCATCGCGATTTGATGGAAGTGTATGGTGAGTTATGCATGGATGGTAAAAACGTCCGTGAGTGGTGTAGAGGGTTCGCAGCTAGTCGCACTGAAAATCACGACTAAAAAACAAGCGGGAATCCGTCAATCTTTGTTCAGACAGGCGCGAAGGTCGAATAAATGATGCGGAAAGATTGTAGGATCACGCGGTTATGAGCTCTGCATATTGGAGCTACCGTTTCTAGAAGCACTACACATATGATTTTGACAGTATAAGTTGAAATATCAGAAGGTTTGCCCGCGCAAGATCTGTTTTGCGAATGCCCATAGACGACCACCAATGGCAACGCGTTGGCTCCTCCCGCGAATTTCATCGGTGTTACGGAGATGAGAAGAGCAAGCCCGTTTTGAGGGAAGACAGGACGTCTTATACACAGATGCCGCACAATGCGCGAATGGTAGGGGACGTGTTTCAGTAGCGACTAGAGAAGACGGGGACTGGTTAGTTTGCTGCAGCACCCGAAATTCGACCACAACAGAGGCGGAAGAGGTGGCCATCGCGCTAGCTCTAACACAGCAACAGGTCAAAATTATAGTCACAGACTCGAAATCAGCGATTAGAAACTTTGACACGGGCCGCATTTCGGCCATAGCAGCAAGAGTGTTGGCCAGTGGTTCACCACCGGCAGAGCAGGTCGCGCTCATTTGGACACCAGTGGTTGAGGGGGAACGAGAAAGCGCACGTACTGGCCCGAGGATTAGCTACATTCCGGGATCCCAGTGACTACTTATGCGAAACCCCGTACCCCTTGCGCGATGAGGAGCCCCTGCAGTTCGACGATGACCTTAACACCTACCAAGATATCCTAAATCATTACAAATTAGACAGATCAGTACTACCGAAAGCGTGTAAGCAACTCACCAAAAGCGAGGAGGTTATGTGGCGTAAGCTACAGACTGGAGTATTCCCGAACCCCCAGCTTTACAGCATGTGGCACCCGGAAATTTTTAGCCCCAGGTGGAAACGTTGCGATGGCATAGCGGACATGATCCATATGATATGGACGTGTCCTAGATTTGGAGAACCTGACCGAACAGATGAGTCCTGGGAGGCACTACTTCTCAAGCAGGACGAAAAATTGCAACGAGAAGTCACCCGTCTTGCCCTGGACGCTGCTAAGTTCCAAGGGATCCAGGTCGACGGCTGAGGGGGAGGACATAGTTGGATCCTCACCAACCTTTTGACGGGTGCAATAAATGTTATTTCTCTCTCTCTCTCTCTCGTGTTGCTCGGCGCCTAGCGTGCATGCAGGTTTCCGCGACTATCCAGAGCAAATGTTTCTTACACTAACTAGAGGGAACGCTGAGGGCGCTGCGCTTCAGCCACCATGGGCGCGCTAAGAATCATGGGCCGGTGTGCTACTTGTTGCGGGACAGTCGGTTTTTCTCAGATGCATGAAGTGCTGTTACTATGATATTTTTTTTCATCATCATCATTTCAAGGTGCGTACATAGACCGCAAAAGCCATAGTAGCGAAGGCGCAAAAGCAGACGTCGCCAATAAAAGGTTTCTGTTTCCTTAAATGCCACTAAAAACTTTCTTAAGTAATTGCGCAACCATAAATATTTCCAAAAGGTTTTTTTTTTTCCTTTTAAAAAGTGCCTACTAATTGCGAAATATTGGTATTTGTGCTGCTTAAAACAAAGCCAATAAGAGAAAGAGCCATCGCTTATATTGGATAAATCTCACACTGACATGCTGTTTCTATCCCTTTTTCAACTTTACAGTCACAATATTGAATGATAGGACATTATTTACGGTAGAACAACGTTTATCTTTGCATTAGTTTTGGCCAAAAGTTGTAGTTCTGCACTCGGTAGTTCTCCAGCCCATGATGCTTTGAGCGCCCATGGTGGCTTAACTGGTCGTCTGGAAACTCCATGTAAACTCCCATAGATAGCAGCAGAGTTTTCCCTCTAGGTAATAGTAAGAAACTCTATGATGCCAACGCTTTCTTTTACCACCGAAAAGATCTGATGAAGAAGCCACACACACGGCAGAACCAAGCATGTATTCGGAAACTTCTTGCCATGAGGGACGGGCAGCCCACAGGTTTGTGTGGCGTATAGACATTTCTGTGCTCTTCCTGGGGACCTTCAATAGATGTAAAAAGGTTTCGCCAGAGTAGATCACTCTTTCCCGTCACCATCTTTGTGGCTCAGAGCGTTCCACTTGGAAAATCTGAATAAAAACAAAGTGCGTCCTAGAACTGCAAAAGAAACTTGGTTTTCATATTGTTTTATGCGTACGCATTATATTACTTCATTTTACTACAGTCGTGTTCTGTACTACAGCGCCACAATCACCTTGTATCAAAGCGAAATAAAATTGACAAATGTTTATTGTGATGACCAAATAGAATATTTTTATGCGCATTCTCGCGTCGTCCGCAAAGCCGTTGAGTACAAAGTCAATAAGACCATTACTGCTAACACAAGGAACTATTGCGCCAATAACGAGTGTTACATATTGCTATTTTCTTCACGCCGCAGTACATACTTTAAATTTGAAGCCTCAGTCGCATTAGTACGTTAAACCCCACAATCAAAACGAACCCCATCGGAAAAATCTCGCGGTAGTGAACGGCTACGAATCTTGCTGGGGAAGAGCGAGATGTACCCTTTAGCAGTGTTATCACCGCAAATTAAATCACCACTAAGAACAAATGACATTCTAATCGTTATCCATTACCTGTAGTACGAGTGAGGTTGTATTATTTTATATTGCCTAAAATAATCATTCCTATCATATACAGAATTTCAGAAAAGCTGCGTTTTCAGCTGTACATTTATTCTGGGAAGGAATTTACGCGTATCGCAAAAATGCACCCAGACAATAACAATGTTCACACGTTTTCGCTCTGGACACTTGTAGTCTTCTTCTATTGGCTTTCAAAAATGACCACTAATGCCACTAATAAAAGTTTCGACGTTTCAGTGCCAGAACATTACAAATACAGCTTTTACTTTACCGAAAGAACGTGGATTGCAACTCATAACGTTATATTACACCTTTCAGTAATTCCCGCGAAATATAGAGAAAAATACTCGGAATGTTTTAAAGGCAGTCTGATCTCCTTTATTGGGAGCAAAAGACGAACTTGAAAAGTGTGACCTTAGCACGTGTTACAAGTCTAAAAAAGTCGTATATGTGCTCTATAAGAGCCTGCAGTAATGTACGATCTTCAAATAAACTGATGTCTATGGAAGCTGGTCTTCTACATCTTACAGAAATGTTATAAATGTTAATACCATAGTCAAAACATTTTCAGTTCGTCTTCTTAGAATTTATAAATGACATCGGGGTACGCAAGATAATAGACTAAGCTCAACAGCCGGAGCTCTTTCCAGGATACTTAAGAACATGTATTCATTTTTATGGCCCCAGAAGATACAAATAAAGGCTCGAACACCGCTGGAAGCGAAACATTCTGATGAATTTTAGGCGTTCCCTGTCGCCCTACTCATTACCGCTGTAGAACGCATGCTCTGTGGAATTATGGAGAATGCGATGCTGCCCCTCAAATTCCTATAGCTGTACGGGAGATGATGTACCTGTCGCAACTTCGGATATTTCGGTGATACAAGTGGCTCTAACGCGAATGGTGTGTCCAACCGGTCGACTAAGTGCAGAGCTGGTCGGTATGAGCTTTTATTGTCCACTTCCTGTAGCTAAGATTGAAATCATTGATTGCTGTTCTTTCAGAGAAATCAATGTGTGCTTCGAAAGAAACACTTTGCTGATTAGTTGTTGCTCTATACCCAGAGCTTGGCTCGAGCAAATAGAATAGGAAGTGCAAATAAATTTAGGAGATATTTGTACCCAGAAAAACAGCGTGAAGGGTGTAGCGAATGCATAGGTAAACACGTTGTGGTATATTGCTCCAGTAAGATTGGTAAGATGTGGCTTGAGCGTATTTATACTGTGATATTTGTTCTCGTGGTACCAGACAAGCATTCCGTTGTGCCCTCCAAGTCTGGGGTTGTCTGCACTAGAATGACCGTGTACGTTATGATGGATCCCGTCATCTGAAAAACGAAATTTGGCGAAATAAATTAACATGGAAAACTTATCACACACGAAGCTTTTGTTTGCATTGCTAGAATCATATACTATGCCATGTTTACCGCACTAGTGCGTAGAAATGTTTCTTCTGAAACACTTTCCGGCATGGTCTGTGCTATCGAATTTTATAACAGGGCTCGGATTATTTGTTTAACAGAATTTGATCCTTTCTTACATTATGTATTGTATATTTTGGTTGCTATTTGTACTACTGTTAATGCCACTTTTGTCATAATGTTGTTCGAATTGTTTTTATTGTCCTTCTTTCTAGGGCCAAGAGTGACCTGAAGAATAAAAATTAATTTGAAACAGTTTATGCTCGTTGCAAAGAAGGCATAAAGTTAAACAAAAAATTACATAACAGGCATTTGTGGCATCACAGCATAGCTTTGTACCCTCTGGGTGAAGCCTGCAGCAGCCTTTAAACGCTTAACATACAAAACAGGCGCGAGATAGAGAACATTTATTGTTGTCTGTACAGTACCGCACTTGTGGAAATAATAGTTTATTGCCTATATTTTATGCCTTCAATCCAAGCGCCCAGGCTACAGCAGTCCGTACCGCAGCAACTAATTTTCCGAAGAGAATTACTCATTTTGAACGATTTCTGCAATTTCACAATTTCATGCAGGGCGCGGTGCAAGTCACATTTTGCGCCGTTGCTTTACAGCAGTCTAGATTAATCAGATTCTGCCCAACTGGCGCTTGTGAATCGACTTCTTGACTGGACTTCTCCAGTGCGTGGACTTCTTGAAGACCGCTTGAACGAAACGAATCAAACGGAGGCCTTCAGCCAATTTTCATAGTGAGTCATACAAAAGCAAACATTATATTAAAAATAACTGAGAAGGGTTTGTCAATGTCGTAGAAACATTGTGCTTACCTCTCAGTCCACTGTGCAAAAAGGGTCTGTTCTTATAGCTGGCGTGTTTTTATTGCGGACAAACATGAAAAGCCTAGTCGTGGAAGTGCCTGTACAATAGTTATCATAATCTAGATTCTCAGCGGCGCCATATGCTTTATATGTGCAGTGCAGCAAACGGGCCCTCTCCAAGTATCCCATTCCTCCTGAATTATGTTTGTAATATTTTAAGAGTCAACAGTGATACAACTTATTGTCACCTATAAATGACTCTTTGGCTGGTGGCTGTCAAAATATTGAATAATGGTGCTGTTCTAAACGGATCTAATCAACAGCAGGGATGGTGATACCTATATCACTGTGATCCTAACCATTTTGAAGTAAAATACTCCTGACATGACTGCAAGAAAAAAATTGTGAAAACAAACAGGATTTTTACTCTGACATTGTAAGCACCATATGTTTTCAGTGACTTACGGAAACTAGCAACGCGAGGTTGATTTTGAAGAAATCATTGCCGTGGAGGCTGATGTCTTCTGGGTTGAGGCTCTGGTCTAAATAATGGATCTGGAGAAACAAAGTATAATAATTTATAATATACAATATAGCAAACATTATGCACGGGTTGCAAATGTTTCAATCACAATAATTTTACCTAAGGCTCACTGAAATTAATAGAGTGGAAGCGGATAGCGAAATCAAGTTAAGGAAATTTCCCAGAAAGATTTTGAGAATAAATGCATAAGGAAATTGCTGGGAGTTCCTAAAATAAAAATTACAAGACTGCGTTGAAGTCTGCTTAAGAAACAAAATGTCAGAAGCCGCATTACAGGACGGTTTTCAATACCTGCACCGTCACTACCTTGATCATCACTAGCGATTATCATTATTACAAAAATGCGCCGTCATTCTGGTCAAAATTATTATCATCATCACTAACTGCAGCGTTAGTATTATCCTACCATCCCCATTACCATTATCACAAATTGCATGGCCGTTGTCATCGCTACTATCTTCCTCGCGCTAGAAAAGGATTACGAGCGGCTCCTCACGAGCCTGGAGTGGCACAATATTTAGCGCACTCGACTGCATGGGGACCGGAACTATAGTCGTGCCATTTCCTGTGGAGACAGATTTTTTATTCTTGCTGCTGGCACATCTAAAAATTGTACACGAGCATCACCATGATCATAGAAAGAATTTTGCTTTAAAACGCTTTTTTAACTTATGGAAAACGTTTGGAGATTTCCTGTCACACTCATAACTAAACCTTTGTACTGGAAGATAGAGCCTAATAGTTCACTCATAATTTCAAACCAAAGGCCGTGTTGCTTGACCAAAAATTGCATTCTTATTTTATGCAAGGACACTTTAAAATAATGTATATCGTTTTCCTCCTTGAAAATTAAGATGACTACACGCTCATCGTAAGCGCTCAGTTTCTAGTGTTGCGTATTGTTTAATCGTTCTATTTTCCAAATGCAAAGAGCAAAGCTTTTTACCTGGAGGCTATAAGCAATTGTGCAATCCAGAGTCAGCGTTCGTCGGCATAAATTCTTGATATTTTGAACCTGAAACCAGATAAGCGAATTCGAGAGGATACATATAGTAATACAGATACTGTCAATACCCAGTGAATCATCATAATTTCTGATTTGACAAGTTGCGGTTTATAAAATACACAGAATTTCCTTGCTTTCTATCAAAACAGTGGATAACTAACGTGATAATTTTCTCCAAATGCCCACAGTTTCAAAACGCAAATTGTTTAAAATATTTACCTTTACCGCATGCCTTTGAAGTCATTTAACTTCTCACAGACAACTGATACGCCCTTGAATGACATGGAATAATACGGGAAGCTATGGTTAAACATTCAATGATATCTGCTTAAATTCATTATTCATTCTTTAAAGAAACATATAATGGCTGGTTAGCAGCTTCGTTACGTAGGAAGCTTATGACACTAAAATTACTCAGTATTTATTTTAACGGTGAAGCTGCATCAAAGCGCATTAATTGATTATTTACCATAATATAATACTGCCGTGCCACACACACATTTTTCAAGGTTATTAGGTGTAATTTAGAGATCGAATCCTTTAGAAATACATTTATTTGTTCTACAGAACGCCTAAGACATGCAGTACCCTTTAATAATTTGTGTAGCGTTTGTATCCCGCATCTCCTTAGAAAAACATAGGGTCTGAATGCATGTAAAACTGAAAATACTAAAAAGTGATGTCGGGTATTTTATTGAATGCAGCATGTTGAGTGAATTGTGCACGATGAGTAGCTGACCGTTCATTCCAGCCTCCACGAGCACAGACTGTGGTATCACAAACGTTTAAAGGTGTGTACAAATATATAATCACTCACAGCACTGGACAATGACTGGCTGACGTAAGCGAGCCTCAAAAACTCGTAGAAAGCAAACGCCGAGTAGCCGATCGCTATCCAAAGTTCAGTCCTCTTCATCCCTTGAGTGGCGATGGTGTACAGAGAGATACATGTCACCAGAAGAATTCCTATGCCTGATACTACAACCGACTTCTGCCAGATACCGTTGATGTCGTTCTTCATCTCTAAAAGGGTCAAAAGTTGAATCCTCATTGACTGAACCTTCTTCGCAGCCTCCTCTTCGCAGGGCAGGACATTATGTCCTACATATCCTTCCAACTGTTCCTTGAGGAAGGTTACGTAACTTTCCAGCACCTCTGCCGAGTGTCGCAGAGTTAGAAAGTTGGCACTGTCGTACGCAAAGAAGAGGACAGCTGCAAAAAAGCAGCAAACTCTGTCAATGATCTCTCGAACAGTTAGTACACCGTCGATGTTAACCTTCAGTTGTTGGTGGAAGAGTGCCATCGTGTAGCTTGAGAAATAAACGACAAACATCATTACTGCTGTGAGGTCGGACCACAAGAAGTGCCTCTGGCTACAGCACTTGCATGTTGGAATATTTATTTCCTTCTCGAAACTGTTGGCTTTCATAAAGAAGTCGAGAATCTTTCGGCAGCTAAATACCATTGTCAAGACGTTGCTGCAGGCATTGACAACGATGACGACATGAAGGAGAACGAGAAGGGACTTGGTTAAGAATCGGTATGTGTCGCTCAGTAAAATCGCGCCACGGGTAACAACGTCGATCTCGAACCACAGGTAGAAGGTGAAGCATGCAGCTGAGTAAAGGCTGTACCAGTGGACCCAGACTACTTTAGGAGACCTGCAAGCATAGAAGCAGCGTCTGTGAATTAAATAGAACGTTGAGATTATTAAACATTTCATACTAAAAGCTTGATCAGAGTGACTATTTGCAAAGAAAGTTTCGTAACCGCAAAGTAAAATAAATCCAAATGATTTGATTCGTAGATTACAACTTGATTTCAGAATGTTTCAGTAAGGTTTTTATGTTTTCGCTTTTATTATCATCATGAACGGTATTAATGTATTGTAGCACTAAGCTTTGCCACTGAATTAGGCCGTTCGCATGTACGGGTATCAAGTTGTAGGAAACAGAAAATGACTACTCTTCGGTAACATATGCTGCTCACAAACTGAAGGTCATTCAAAATTTTCAGATACTCTTCGCGGTTACAATACGGTACCTTCACTGCTAAAGATAGCAGGTGATTAAATATGAAGCGTAAGAAGCAATAAAATTTAGTTATTAATCACATAAAATAGATCACATTTATGCTTGAATGGCGTTCGATTAGAATGAATAACAGGGCTAACGTTAAATATTTTGTTTGTTTTTTCATACTCGCATGTTTTTAAGTACAAAATACGGAAATCATGCAACTCCGCTGCCGAGTTTGCGAGTTATTAACTTTTCCTTATTCATCCTACGTAGTCTTGCAGTGCAATATAAAGCAAACATTCATCCCTTCCGAGCATTTACCTTGGAGGCTTGGAAAGCATGTCCTTGACGAAGAGGCAGCCACAGAGACGATAAAGGCGGGCTTGAAGGGCAAAGCTTCTGAGCATGTTGCTATATCGCGATGCTTTGTGCTTGTCCTCTTTGCGGTAGCCGCTGTTGTCACCAATGGTGGGCACTACTTCAACGGCGGTGGGGCCTTTTGTAGTGAGCTTCGCCATCATTACATCATACGCTGATGCCTTCATTTTAGCTCTTGTGCTGATACCTGCAGACAAGATATATGACAAGTGTTCTTCATCTGTACGCTTCTCTGCCAGTGTTGTAACGGAGAGTTTGGGTGTCATAATAAATATGTATGAGAAGGTTTAGCCAGCTTTATCATGATAAAAGCATTACAGCACATTTTTAACTGATATACCCTTTTCATAGAAGTTCTTTTTTTTTATTTTGAAAGTTTTTGAACTGTACTTGACACCACTGTAGCAAGGAAGTGTGTATACTATTGGTAATAGCTATCGCTTTTATGTAGGCTTTATTCGCACATGTCTGCATGTGCCATAGCGCATATAACGCAAGGAATAAATGAAATTTTTTGAATATGGGAAATATTGAGGTAATAATAATAAAATGATGAAAGTAAAGGGCGCAGATGTCGGTGCAGAAGCCTTTTTTTACCAGGGGTTGCGAGCCTAAGCACGAACGTTGGGAGGTGCGTATTTACGTGTGTTGCTGGCACCTTGCCTTCGCAATGATCCAGCAGCCATTTACAGCGAATGCCATAAAGGGGATGTTTGAAGAATTGGGCAGTTAACTTTCATAGCAGCCAAGTGTACATTTCAAGCCAAAATGAAAACAAAATCTCCGGGTGGCTTTATGAGCACGCCAGGCTGTAGGCTGCAATATTTACTATTGTTTCAAACTTACTGACGAGGCTGGCCATGTTTTCCTAACAGCCATTTTGGAGAAATAATAACGATATTAATTCATGCATGACACGCTCACGCCTGGAGAGAGATTAAAATTATTAAAGCATCTTGTAGGTTTTAAACTAAATGTTAAAACGGGGGAAATAATAACGCTGGTACTTCCAATCTAAGCGGACGTTGAAACGAATTCACACAGATTTAATGGGGTATATGACTCTATCGCAATGACTCCTGCAGACCTTATTTTCAAACATTAGTGTATTAATATTTCTTGCGGCCCTATAACGGCGCATTAGTTTTTAGCAAGGTCGATTGCTCTTTGTGTAATAGAGAGCCCGATAGTATCCTTAGTTATCGAAATGTATGTATGCGTCTTCTATGTATAAGTGAAAATTGTATGCCCATCAATCTTGACCGCCTTTGCGAACTTTTATCTGCCTAAAAACTAACCTAACAAAGATTGGATTATGCTTGCACGGTGTAGAAATTAAACCTTTACTCTCAATAGCTGTCAACCAAAGGCTATATATTTAAACAAATAATTTCTTCACACTGATAACTACATGGTTCCTTAAAGTTTCAGGTCAGGAGTATTTACAACGAGTTGCAAATTATTTTTAAAGTATTGCAGCATGTTCGTATGAGCAGTATTTTAAAAAAAGATATGTTAGAAAAGAAGAAATTCATAAATACCGTCTTGCGAAATTTGCAGTTTTGCTTTTGCTATAAAAGCAATGATTCAATAACTCGCAGTACAATGCAAGTATGTTCCTTACTTCTCAAGATTATTGTTAAAAATTCATCAATGTTTCTATTTTTTCTTCATCGTTCCTTGCTTTCAGTGAAACTGCAGATTTACCTTTTCAGCATATCGGACAAACTCTCAGTATACACTATGCTGAGATGCAAAATAGCTTCAGAACCGCCGTTGATGCTTTTTTATGAATGATGTATAAATTCACATGAACGCAAATGGGATGTTTTACAATGTCAGGTTCAAGAAACAGTTTCAGGCAGATGCTGGTAATTTTCTTCACTTATTAGTCTTCTGCGTCATAGGATAGTAACACTTACCCAGAAGCACATCAAACGAGAATCCCCAAAATAACATTTTTACCTACTCAGTACGTAACAATATTATTTTGGTGTTTCTCGTTGGTCTACTGTCACATGCGTGCTAATTAAAGTTCGGAAGCAGAGAGGAGGAGAAAGAGGTGAAAGAAAAAAGAGGCAGCGGAACCTTGTGAATCTTAGACTCCAGATTGTGCTGCTAGTTTTTGCTCACTCTTAGTGGCGTTTGTTGTGCGTTGCCTTTTAATTGATATTCAAGAGCAGCGGGGGTATCAGTGAGGAACGGCTGCGTCGGAGGTCAGAGGGATCCGTTTTGGGCTATCCCGCACGCTCCACTTTACTGTTACGTACTGAGTACTTAACAAGGCGTCTATTCTCAGTTGGGGTAACCGCCAGTCCAATGTTCAGCAGCTACCGCTTCTTCCTTTTTCTTCACCTCTTTCTCCTCCTATTCGCTTCCGAAACTTAATTAGCACGCACGTGACAATATTTTAATACTTTTACAAAAGGTGTTGGGAAGCTGCTTTTCAAAAGTGTTTATCTTAAAATTATTTTACTGTGCTTACTATTATACCCACAACATATGTATTCTCTCCTCCGAACTATTCTTGATTTACTTCTTCCTGGTATCTTCCTTTACACATTCTTTGTCGCGAAAATATATCTTCCCCATCTACTTATTATTCACCTGTAGTCAAGGCCAGACAGTATAACATAGTGCAGTATATTTAAAAATCACCAACACAAAGTGACAGCAATATAAAATATAAAGCGCAACGAATTTGGCTAAAGCTCTTAAATATACCCCTAATGAAAGCTCTTCCTTTTACTGCTAATACACATTTCAGGAACAGAATTTATATCTTACAGACATAACATTTTTGTCTTGTACAACACATTTTATTCTGCAAAAACAAAGGAAAATAGCCATTTATACAAATGTTCACAACTTTCATTTTAAAATGTAGAGATTCATGGTATTTACCACCATAATTGAAACGTTTGCAGCGTTCCTCCCCACCCGTCTCTGGACGACTATACTCCCCAAATACTGCACTATATCTCAGTGCAGAATGAAACCAGCTCTTTGGTAGATTTAACTGAAATAGCCCCTTAAGATTCCTTCAACGTTCAAGAGTAAAGGATATATGATACACTTAAGATTGTCCATATTTTTCTTTATGTAATTCTTTGTAAAATTGGCTGGTGCCGTTTGTAGCGTTATTTCTAAAATTCAATTTAGAGGAACCTAAGCATGGGATGTCTTAGATAAAATTTTATATAGCAGTGGAATTTCACTATCTTGAAACAATTTTGGTAATATATGAAGCGAGTTTGAGCGATAAAAACAATATGACAAAGCAAAATTTTAGACAGTATAAAGCATACAGACAGATGAAAGCTAAACTTTTGACAAAAGAAGCATGAGATTTGCATTCTCACTGACTAGCTGTGCATGAAACAAATATGAAGCTGTGCCAAAGATCAAACTATAATAAAGCGCGTCTTATATAAACACGTAAATAAAGGTTTGCTTTCAGGACGCTTGAAGAAAATCAATTATTTAATAAAATACACTTGTTTTTCAGAAACAGGATATGACCCTGGATGTCACTATGTTCTGCAATGCAAAGATAATATTGATGAAAAATACCTTCACTGTGTCGGCTTCGAGGTGTCCTTTTCAGCAGGCAAGTAATAGGCTGAAATATATATGCTGATTTTTTTCTAAGGCTATTTGGTATAAGTAGGTCTTCAAAACTTCTATCAGAGACGGAATTCTTGTGGCAATGGCTTCACAGCGGGTACCAACAGCAAGGGTCTCCTTTTGTGGCAAAGTGCATGCCGTATATCCACAGCCAGTGCCGTTATCTCAGGACGGTGCTGTCATGAGCGCTCCAAATAAGCACAATAACGTGACAACACTCACCTCTCCTTGTAATCTTTTCCCCTTGCACTAGATGCGACTAAGGTGAAAACCCTGACAACGCTAACGATTACAACTGCCTCCACCGAAACCTTTTAGAAGCATTTACCACTTTCACGGTCCTGTAAGTAGAGTTCCACAGTCCCGTTAGTAGAGGTCACGCGATGTGACGCACAGTCACCCCTAGGCTATCAACGGAAGTCTGAATGGAGCCACATGCATCCCGCCACAGGGGCGTGGTTAAAGGCAGCCGCTGCTATGGTGACGCGATGTCAGCCTTGCCTTATTCAGAGATGTCGAGTGCTTTATTTATGCACAAGCCTCATTCCAGATAAAATGTCCGTGCCCAAGTGACGCCTGGTTGTTGGTTATTTTTTGCGCACTTCGTACGCGCCGTTTATTGTATGAGTAAGCCCCATATATTTGCGACTACTGTTGCCGGGCGATCTAGAGCCAGTTTTTTGTACCGACCGTAGGTGAAGCCGTAGAATATAACGTAGGTTAAGCGAGATAGGAATCTACTTATTGAGCGGTGCACACACCTTGCCCCGTTTCTTCGGTCTGGACTTACTAATGACGAAACTTTGTTTTTTTAAAAACCAAGGAAAAGCCGTCTACCCTTGTCTGTTGCTGGTTTAAATCCAGTTCTGGTCAGCAAGCAATGCTGAGGAAACTAAAAAAAAATAAAAGATATAATTTAGGTTAGAAAAAAAGGTGGGTAGTAAAGTCTAGTATTACATTGGGCATATAAAAAAATATCGCTACAAAAAGAAAGAAGTGGTTTTCGAACATCTCCTTATTATCTCATTTATCATTTCTCTGATTATCTCTCCTTAGTATCTTTATTGTCTCCTTGGATGGACTTTCAAGTATATATATATATATATATATATATATATATATATATATATATATATATATATATATATATATATATATATATATATATATATATATGTGTGTGTGTGTGTGTATTTAGCGGTTCGAAGAAAGCACTATGAACCAGACGTAATATTATTATAAAGTAGACTGACACGCGCTTAAAAACATAACAAAGTTATACTGACGTTTCGATTGGGGACTGGTCTGATATATATATATATATTGCAAGCAGGTGTGCAGCTGAATATTAAATACTGAAATGAATTACCGGGAGTTAGAAAAGGCAAGATTTATTTCAACGTTGCGAACGGGGACCGATCTTTATCAAGCATGAACGCTTATTGCAACATAGGCCAGGCCCCGATTGAAACATTGAAATAAATCAGTCATTATGTTTTTATATTACTGGTGATTCATTTCTAAATTATATATATATATATATATATATGTGTGTGTGTGTGTGTGTGTGTGTGTGTGTGTGTGTGTGTGTGTGTGTGTGTGTGTGTGTGTGTGTGTGTGTGTGTGTGTGTGTGTGTGTGTGTGTGTGTGTGTGTGTGTGTGTGTGTGTGTGTGTGTGTGTGTGTGTGTGTGTGTGTGTGTGCGTGCGTGCGTGCGTGCGTGCGTGCGTGCGTGCGTGTGTGTGTGTGTGTTTGTGTGTGCGTGCGTGCGTGCGTGTGTGTGAGTGTGTGTGTGTGTGTGTTTGTGTGTGCGTGCGTGTGTGTGTGTGTGAGTGTGTGTGTGTGTGTGCGTGCGTGTGTGTGTGCGTGTGTGTGTGTGTGTGTGTGTGTGTGTGCGTGCGTGCGTGCGTGCGTGCGTGCGTGTGTGTGTGTGTGTGTGTGTGTGTGTGTGTGTGTGTGTGTGTGTGTGTGTGTGTGTGTATGTGTGTGTGTGTGTGTGTGTGTGTGTGTGTGTGTGTGTGTGTGTGTGTGTGTGTGTGTGTGTGTGTGTGTGTGTGTGTGTGTGTGTGTGTGTGTGTGTGTGTGTGTGTGTGTGTGTGTGTGTGTGTGTGTGTGTGTGTGTGTGTGTGTGTGTGTGTGTGTGTGTGTGTGTGTGTGTGTGTGTGTGTGTGTGTGTGTGTGTGTGTGTGTGTGTGTGTGTGTGTGTGTGTGTGTGTGTGTGTGTGTGTGTGTGTGTGTGTGTGTGTGTTGAAAGATGCAAACAGAGGTGAGGATAAATGTCAGCTTACCATTCATTTTTGAAATTCATAATACCAGATTGACACCATAAATAGAAGGTAATAATCATGTCTGTCTTTGCAACACGCGATTGAAACAGTGGTAAAAGAAGGTTATGTGTGCAAATGGAGTGGCATTGTGATGCACACTTATTCACGAAGCCATCCTCTAAAGCAAAATGTTTTATTTAAGACTGATGTGGATTTATGAGAGTGCCCTATCTCAGTTTACTGACAGCCTCAGTGTAATGTTAACTTTTGTACACAGCGGCGAGTTTAGATTAAAATGTAGGTTTAATGTAAGAATCGTCCTCATTCACCCTCTGCACTAGCAAATTACAATGACCCACCTTTATAAATGTTGTAATTTTAAATATTGGAAACAAAGTTTCCATGGAAGAGTATCAATTTCAAATTACACGAAGTGAGCGGAGCCCTGGACAGTAGCAGCGAAACCAATTTTCTCTTTTCCCTCAGCTGCTATTAACTCCGAAAAGAAAAAGTTCAAGCTAAATCTTTTGTAAGATGGGGTTTATTTAGCAGATCCGCAGGACTCGATCAGCAGGACTGGGCCGATAAGCGGCGTGCACAGCGACAGCGAACACAGTCAGGTCCAACACGCGCAGCGATCACGATGTCACTGCCTGAAATGTTTCTCGTGCACCTCTTCCTCTTCAAAATTTGCATAATTTAGAAGAAGAAGTAAAGCTAGCGGTCATTTTGTTTAAGGAGTTTCCATTCTCGATCTCATACGAGAATATTTTCTTCCTAAAGCACAACCACTATGCGCTTATGTGACTCCGGCTGTAATCATGTCAAGTTTCGTTCCGTAAACACATGGGATAAAAGAGAAACCATTTCATGATAAAATATTTCTGGATTACTGCATTTGCTCATAACTGCAGCTCAATTTCAGCCAGCACATGAAAACAAGCAATAACTAATATTACTGATCTGTATTATTACTATGCTTTTCTAAGCAAAACGTTAATTCCCAATTGGTATTACAGTCCTTTTAACTAAGCGGCGAAATGGCATCCTCATATAGAACCGAAGGCTGTGTTCATTCATACAAAGAGCATTGTGATTAGGCTCTCCCATCCTTTGCCAGCATTCTAAAAGCCAGTTGTTACGAGGGCTGAAAAGAAATCTATATGTGAACGTATTAGCTGAAGTAAGGATCAGTTACAACACTAATTGCATCATCGAGCATTCCTCTAAATTTAGACATTCCTTCAGTTCCGGATGAATTTGCCGTTGTCGACTTTGTTATGACACGAACAATCAGTAAACAGTAACGATGAAGAGGGCCCTCAGTTTCTCCACAAACCTGGGGGACGATTTGCCTTGAAAGTGTGCAGTACATTTTCTAAGAAAAAACATTGCTCCATCAGGAAAACGGGAGCAGTCACAACTCACTGTACCAATGAGCGACTGGCTGACTGATGCAAGCCCCACAAACTTGTAGGTGAGGTATACAGAGTAAAGGAACGTGGCATAGTTATTTAGAAATTCCCGGGAATAACAGAAAAACACTCCCAATGTTTTAAAGGCAGTCTAATCTCCTTAATTCGGAGCAAAGAACGAACTTGAAAAGTATGGATTTGGTACGCTTTACAAGTTTGGACCAGCACTATAAATTTCCTCCAATATTAAACGTTTTACCAAATCAAACTGATGTCTATGGAAGCTGGACTTATACATCGTACAGAATTGTTATCAATTTTTGAGGCCATAGTCAAAACACTTTCAATTAGCCTCCTCAGAATTTTTCAATGACGTCTGTAAACGCAAGTTAATGGACTAAACTAGAAGCCTGGAGCTGTTTCAAGGACACGTTAGATCATGTAGCCATTACTATGGCCCTCGAAGATACAAATATAGGTTCGAACACCGGTAGAAACGAAACATTCTATTGGCTATTTGACATTCTCTATCATCCTAGACATTACCGCTGTCGAATTCATGCACTGTAGAATAATGCGCAATGCGACGCAGTACCTCAAATTCCTAAAGCACTACGGTAGATGACGCACCTGTCGTAACTTCGGATTTTCCGGTGCTACTGGGGATGCTAGAGCAAAAGGTAAATCCAACATGTTGACTCAGTGCAGCGCTGGCCGGTATCAGCTTTTATGTGCCCTTCTTGCCGTTGAGATCGAAATCATTGATTGCAATTCTTTGAGAAGAACCAATCTGTGCTTGAAATGGAACACTTTGCTCATTCGTTGTTCCTCTAAACGCTGGGTTTGGCTCCAGCACTCAGAATAAGAAGAGCAAATAAAATTAGGGATATTTGTATACAGAAAAACAGCGCTCCGGGTGCAGCGCATGCGTAGGTAAACAATATGTGGTAGATTACTCCGGTGTCACTCGGTGTTCCTACTTTCGCGCTCTGTCCTCACCCTCGCACGTTCAAGTGTAACTTTCTTTTTAAGGCATACGTGGTGCCATTGAACGCCTATTACCCCTGAGAGGTGGTCAAGGATTCCTTTCACAGGTATCATAGATGACTGTCACAAAAATATCCTCGTGTACTAAGCGAGGCTCTGGGGGCGTCCAGGCTATTTTCTTGGCAAAACGAGTGCCAAAAAGCTGTAATGTAAACTTCTCATTTGATCAGACCGCTGGCCCACACACATAAGTGCGGAGTGCAAGAACGCATGGCCATGTCTAGAAGTGAAGCTAAAAAAAACGAACTGGTCGAAGCTAATTAATCTATATGTCTGCAAACACTGCCAATGCTAACATTCATCTACCGCATTCATGTTTCTGTACAGAATCAAACAACCATGTTGAAAATGCGAAAAATTGATAGAATATGGCTAACCTATCGTGCTATGGCATTCAAAATTTCCTGTCGAGCTCTGAGACCAGAGAGAAAAACGACTGGGCCAAAAAAGTATTTAAACTGCATTGTATTTTTTAATGTTAATTTTATGTTATATGGCCCCTCTATCTAAAATGAAGACCAAATACAATATATACATAAAAAGCGTAATACAGGCCCTATAATTAAAGGTATGTTAAAGTACATTTTGCCCGCTTAGTACATTTCTAACACGCTAAAATAGAACTTCATCCAGTACGGCTTTCTATGCAGGGATGAAAATTGTTCCCCAAATAGACTGACGGTTTACTTTTAAGGCTTAAAAAATTTACTCATGACGTTTTCGATCAGGCTAGCAGAAAATACACGAATAATAATAATATGTCATCACTATATATTTCCAACGTCCTTCGAATGCATTGACAATGCAAAAGAATTACGATGCACTTTTACAAATGAAAAAATTCTCCAAAAAATACTCCAAAAAATACACCAAAAATAAACTTCGCAATATTCTAAGAAAATAGCAATGTACTAAGCAATTTGAGACCTGCCTAACAAGAAACAAAAAAAAAATGCGAGTATTCACCAATGTACCCATAGATGTTTTTTGTAGTCATTTGAGTGCCCTAGCTATTAGGCTTTGTAAAGTTTACACGTGTGGACATTTTATACATTTCATTACACGATAAATATCCGTCTCTGTACGTGCGTGTGAAGACTCCGACACTCAACGGGAGCAATAGGTTGTTGTTGCGACTGTAGGAAGAAGGAAAAGAAACTGCTCGGGCTTGCTACAGGCTCTGCAGCTAAGTCACCTCCGCTGCCTCGTGAGGATAGTAGAGAAAATAGAGAAGAAAGAAAAAGAAGAGCGTGAGAAATACGCACGTCACACCTATTGTCGTCCACCACCGAGCAGGGGCGTGTAAAATCACGACCTACCACAAATAAAAATTCAGTGGCAGGCTAGCCCCCTCCGCAAGCGGCGTCGCCTACCCGTCCCAGCCCCCTATAGGGCCAGGAACAGTCACCCTTCACCACCTACCGGTAGCGGGTATATGCTTTATAGAGCAATAGGTACTGTGTAGCAATTGATGTCATCCGTCGCGGACATCAATATGGCACCAGTTATGAGAATTTTCACATCATTTGTTTCTCGAGACCTATCTTAGCAAAGCGTTCTGAGTACTGCCATACGACAAAGCGTTTAAAATAGCATACAGCTATCAGTAAAGTAACGCGCAACTTGCGATAGAGATGAGAGCTGAAAGAATATTTGCGCATTTAAAATACAAGTTTTAGTGTGAGCAATACTTAAAGCGTGCTTCAGAGGAACTAATTTCTTATATCCAAAGTACATTTCGAATACGTTGCCAACATGTTAAAAACACATTTGTATTTTTTCACACGTATTCGAAATATCTATTAAGCGTGCTTTCAAGATGACCATTCTAGAAAGATGTTAAAAATACATTTCTGACATCGGGTCATACTTGAAATGTACTTGAGACGAAATAATTTTGTACTGTAAAGTACACTTTCAATACATTGCCAACATTTTAAAGAACGTACGTATTTTTCAGGTATTTGAAATATGCTCGAGCATATTTCCAGGCCTGAAATCGTTGACAGATTTTAAATGTATATTCAAAATATCAAGCAAGACTTACAATTGTACATCAGACGCGTTAATTTCATACATAACAAAAGTATATATTTAATGCCTATGTCTAGGGCACGATGTTTTCTACGCTTGATGCGGAATCGCGATTTTGGAAAATTAAGCTAACGGAGGAAGGTTCGATGATCTGCACGATATGGGCAGACCTTTTTTTTTTTATCCACCATACGGTCGCTGTCTCTTCCTCCAACTGCCTTTTGCAATATCGACGACCCGAGAATCTTTTCAAGCTGCGATGCATCGAATGTTAGAATATATGCCCTGTGTATAAGTAGGAATGTATAATAAACTAGTCTGGGAAAAGACAAAAGACTAGCATGACCACAACCTGGCGCACTTGTTAACGCGCTGCCGGAAGCACAATCTGCAACTTAACCTTCAAAAATGAACCTTCCTGCTGATGGAGCTTTGTTACTTGGGAAACATCCTCACTACAGAAGATATGCTCATAGACGAAACCTTGTTCAGGACATCCTAAAAATGCCCGAGGCTAAAACAAGTAAGCAACAGAACATTTCTCTCGGCACATTGAACTATGTGTAATATTTCATTCCCAACTTTTCTGTCTGGACCGAGCCGCGAAGAGAGCTAATGTGCAAAGACAACTAATGTTTTTTTACAGAAAAAACAGCAGTCCAGCTTTGAAGCGCTGCGAAAGACACTGATAACAACGCCAGTTGTTTCCAACCGGGACCTGCAGAAAGGCGGCACACTTTCTGCTGATGCCAGCCAGTCGAGCGTATGGGCTATATTGATGTTATAAGGCCATCCCGTAGCTTCTCACCCAGATCTGTAAGAGAAACGCTGCAGCATATGCGCAGATCTTAAAAGAAACCATTGTAATAGTACATGGGTGCCCGAAGTGAAGTTCTATGATTATATTTTCGGTCAGGCAGATGTGATCGTCGAAACGGATCACGGGCCCTTCATACCGATATTCACCAAACCCTTACATTAGTGCCCGCATCGTTTGCAGCCCATGCGCCTCATTTCGCAGCGTTACGCATTAACTTCGCGATACAAACCGGTTAAAAAGCTATTTCTAGCGGACGCTTTATTGTCGTTTTCTAGTAAGGTTTGTCTAGCAGAAATCAAACACTTTCACGTCATCATCATCATCATCATCAGCCTGATTATAATAACTGCAGGGCGAAGGCCTCTCCCATATTTCTCCACTTAACCCGGTTCTGTGCTAGCTGCATCCACTTAACCCCTACGAACTTCTTAATCTCATCCGCCCACCTAACTTTCTGCCGCCCCCTGCTACGCTTTCCTTCCCTTGGAATCCAGTTTGTTACCCTTAGCGACCATCGATTATCCTCTCTTCGCACTACATGTCCTGCCCGTGCCCATTTCTTCTTCTTAATTTCTACTAGAATGTCGGTAACTTGAGTTATTTCTCTGACCCACTCTGCACGCTTTCTATCTCTTAATGTTACCCCTACCATTTTTCGTTCCATAGCCCTCTGGGTTGTCCTCAACTTAAGTAGAACTCTCTTGGTTAGCCTCCACGTTTCAGCCCCATAGGTGAGTACAGGCAAGATGCAACTGTTGTATACTTTCCTCTTGAGCGATACCGGTAAGCTGCTAGTCATAATCTGCGAGTGCTTGCCAAATGCGCTCCATCCCAATCTTATTCTTCTTGTTATTTCCTTTTCATGGTCCGGATCTGCGGTTACTACCTGTCCTAAGTAGACATATTCGCCTACTACTTCCAGTATTTCGCTACCTAATGTAAACTGCTGTTCCTTCCCGAGGCTGTTGAACATTACCTTAGTCTTCTGCATATTGATTTTCAAGCCTACCTTTCTACTTTTCCTGTCTAGGTCATCAATCATTATTTGAAGTTCATCCCCCGAGTTGCTTAGCAAGGCAATGTCATCAGCAAATCGCAGATTACTGAGGTATTCTCCATCTACCCTTATCCCTAACTGCTCCCATTCCAAGTCTCTGAATACTTCCTCTAAACAACCTGTGAATAGTACTGGGGAGATTGTGTCACGTTTCACGTAAATGTTCTTGACTATGTTTCAGTGTGGAAACGACGCTTGAAAGCCCTGTGCGAATCTATAAACGAGAATCAGGCGCTTGTCATTATTCGTGAATAAGCAGAAACGGTACGCTGTTCTTAAGTCATCTGTGCCAAGGCTTATGGCGCGGCAGACACGGACCCTTCTGCTGGTACCAGCAGGGCACCTGGAACCGGAGAAAATATACTCAGCAAGGCTGTTCACTGTCATGTTCGAGGAAATCCGGCGTCCACAAAAGATCCACTATGATCTCGGCGTCAGGAAGCTGTCCCCGCTAACGCCAGGACAACCTGTACCGACGTACGACACTCTCCAGAGAACCTTGTATGCAGCTATTGTTCTAAGCACACTGAAACTCCAAGATCTACAATTGTGAAGATCGAAGACGGCTGTTAAATCCGACGCACAAGAGAGAACTTGCGGTAGGAAGCGACTCAACGAGAGCCGGAATCAACCTCGCAGCGGCGTTGACCTCCAGGCCGGAGAACAGCAGTTTCACAGGAGCATAAGATTGCGTCGAGAATACCATCGTATATTTAGCATTATACCAGTATATTGAGCATTATGCATGCATGATTCTACTAGTGCCGCACTCAGACAGAAAAGAAACTGCAACCCCGCGTTTCACAGTTTTTGATTGAGCGGAAGAGTAATAATTTAAAGGTTTTGAGTTTCTATGAGCTAAACACTAAAAAGTGCAATTGCAGGTCTAAACACTGGAGGTTTTGCTAATTTGGTAGTTCAAACGGAAACGGAAGCTCAGAAGCTATTTTTCTTAAACATTTTTAGACTATCAGCAACGTGCCTGTTAAAGTTGACATTTTTTGTAGACACCAGAAAATAATCTAAATATCTAAATATAAGAGGGTGAAATTCGCCAAATGTTTGCTTCTATGCGTCTATAACACGGCTCAGTAAAACATCACAAAGCGTGGGTGCGACCATGGAACCAATGCGTACACCAGAACTTTTAACATACAGGCTATTACACCACCTTACAATCGTTGACTGCAGATAAAAGGACAATTCGAGGAAATGCTCAACTGACGTGCCGCAGTTAGAACTAAAGATAACTTCGTCATTATCCTCAGCGATGTAGCTTTGCACAGATTCTAGAAGAACCGTTCAGTGCCAGAGAATAAAACAGATCTTCGACGTCTATACAAAATGCAAGGCATCATCGTGGGTTTTCATCCTTTAAACATAGCACAACATGCTCTGAATTCCGCACAAGAAAGGGATAAATCAGTTGCAGCGATGAAAGATGCCGCTGAAGCTAACTGGACACTGTGTACTGCCACGTTCAACGTACTGAAACGATAGAACCAAAGGGCATAACAGATTCATGAGATTCATGAAACCTTTTGGCTTGCTAACGGCACGCGACAACCAGAGCACATTTAAATAATTCAGCACTTATACAATTCGCTCTTTAACCTTCCCAGGCTGAACATGCACGAACTGAATGTTTTTTTCTTACGGCTGCGCAGGCATTTTCAGAGAAAAAAATCTATACACATAATGACGAAGAAACTTTCTTTGTGAGAGGTTATCACACGGAGATTTTTGGAAAGAAAATAGGAAGGAAGAAGAAAGAAGATTGCATTTTGTGCCTACATCCAATCTGGCGCAGAACGCTTACGCATTCCGAGAAGTACGTCTCTTTTTTCTATCAGGTACCAATCGAGCACTATTCCAGTTCATAGCAAGCTTGA
>NC_139354.1:46454827-46557327 GCF_055883805.1 Amblyomma maculatum
GAAACATCTGAGCACTTGCAACTCTATGGCATCATATTTTAGAGGCTCTTTATTTACTTTTTATACCTAAATTACTACAGGCCCTTTTCGGGCCCATGCAGGAGTGTTTACAATGCATTCATACAGTCCACACAAGAACCACGGAAATTGCAAAACTACAGACATCTTCTCTTACCCAAACATGATATCAGTGCAGTTCAGGCGTTCAGTCGTGTCCGACTCTTCGTGACCCTATGGACCATGTCACGCCACGCTTTCCGGTCTCTCACTATCTTCTTAACATCACATAGCTTCATCTGCAATGCCTCGAGAATGCCATCTAACCATCGCGTTCGCTGCCTAAACCTTCTCCGGCGACCCTCAACCTATCCCAACATCAAATCTTTCTCCAGCGACTCCTCTCTTCTCATCAGATGACCAAAGTAGCTGAGCTTTAACTTTAGAATTTGACCCTCCAATGAGCAGTCAGGGTTTATGGTCGACAATATCGACTGATTTGATCTTCTGGCAGTCCAAGGAACTCTTAAGAGTCTTCGCCAGCACCACAATTCAAACGCGTCAATTCTTCGGCGGTCAGCCTTTTTCACAGTCCAACTCTCGCATCCATACATCACAACTGGAAAGACAATAGCACGGGTTATACGGATCTTGGTTGGCAGACTATTGTCTCTGCTCTTTACTAGGCGGTCAAGGGTAACCATTGCTCTCTTTCCCAGAAGCAGGAGTCTCCTAATTTCATGGCTGCAGTCTCCTTCCGAGGTAATCTTGGCGCCCAAGAACAGGAAATCTGTCACAGCTTCCACTTCTTGTCCATTGATGCTCCAGGACTTGATAGGGTAAGACGCCATGATTTTCGTCTTTTTAATGTTCAGTTTAAGCCCAAACTTCTCACTCTCTTCTTGTACGTGCATCAGAAGTCTCTTGAGATCCAATTCACTTTCTGCCATTAAAGTGGTATCATCCGCATATCTAAGGTTGTTGATGCGTTTTCCAGCGATCTTCACTCCAGCTGAAGACTCGTCCAGACCGGCCTTCCTCATGATGCACTCTGCATATAGGTTAAATAGGCAGGGCGACAGTATGCAGCCTTGCCTCACCCCTTTCTCAATCGGAAACCAATCAGTAAGACCATGCCCAGTTCTGACTGTGGCCTCTTGCCCTTCATAAAGGTTCCTGAGGAGACAGATGAGGTGAATTGGAACTCCCATCTCTTGGAGAGCTTGCCACAATCTGCTGTGATCTACGCAGTCAAACGCTTTCGCATAATCAATAAAGCAGAAGTAAATGGGTTTCTGGAACTCTGTTGCTTTTTCCATGATCCAGCGAAGGTTGGCAATTTTGTCTCTAGTTCCTCTGCCCTTGCGAAACCCAGCTTGCACGTCCGGAAGCTCCCGATCCACATACTGCTGCAGCCTACCTTGCAGGATTTTTAACATCACCTTGCTAGCATGCGAAATAAGCGCGATCGTGCGGTAGTTGGAACAATCTTTGGCACTGCCTTTCTTTGGAATGGGGATGTAAACTGACCTCCTCCAATCCTGTGGACACTGCAGGGTTGTCCAAATCTTTTGACATAATGTATGCAGTGTGTTAACAGCGTCGTGGTTGAGGTTTTGAAGCAACTCAGCTGGAATACCATCAATTCCGCTAGCTTTGTTCTTAGCAAGGCTGGCTAAGGCCCATTCAACTTCACTCTTCAGGATGCCCGGCTCCAGATCAGTAATCACAACCGTCCTATGTTGGGTTTGCACATCCGGGTCCTTCTTGTACAGTTCTTCTGTGTATTCCTGCCACCTCTTCTTTATCTCTGAGGCTTCAGTGAGGTCCTTGCCTCGTTTGTCCTTTATCACGCCCAGCTTAGCACAGAAGCTTCCTTTGATATCTTTGATTGTCTTATACAGAGCTCTTGTGTTCCTTAATTGGCTGTTGTCCTCAACTGCTTGACACTGTATGTTCAAGAAGGCATTCTTATCTCTCCTTGCTATTTTCTGAAAATCCGCAGTGAGAACCTTGTATCTTTCTCTTTCCCCCATACCTTTTGCCATCCTCCTTTCCTCAGCTATTTGCAAAGCCTCTTCAGATAACCAGTTTGCTTTTTTGCATTTCTTTTGCTTTGGAACTACGTTAGTAGCAACTTCTTGTATTATATCACGAACATCAGTCCACATCTCTTCGGGCTCTTTGTCTTCTAGATCTAATTCTTGAAATCGATTGCTCACTTCCACAGCATATTCTATTGGAATCTGATCCAGATCATACCTGAAAGGCCTTCTAGTTTTCTGCGTTTTCCTCAATCGAAGCTTAATTTTGGAAACAAGAAGCTGATGATCGGTGCCACAATCGGCCCCAGGCCTTGTTTTTACTGCTTGTATAGCGCTTCTCCATCTCTGCCGGCAAATAATATAATCGATCTGATTCCTGTACAGACCGTCCGGTGAAATCCATGTGTACAGGCGCCTCTTGCGCTGTTGAAAATGAGTATTCGCTATGGTCAGGTTGTTTTCTTGACAGAACTCTACTAGCCTCTGCCCAGCTTCATTTGGCTCACCAAGACCGAACTTGCCTGTAATTCCGGATATTTCTTCACTCCCGACCTTAGCATTCCAGTCTCCTTAGAGAAAAACGACGTCTGATGATGGGGTGCGGTCTAAAAGGCATTGTAGGTCCGCATAAAATCTCTCAACGTCAGCTTCTTCAGCAGCAGTGGTCGGTGCATAGACTTGGATAACTGTTATGTTGAAAGGGTGACCTTGGATCCGAAGTGAAATCATTCGGTCGTTTTTGCGGTTGCACCCTAGCACTGCTTTGCCCATTCTTCTGTTTACTATGAGAGCGACCCATTCCTTCTCTTGGATTTGTGCCCACAATAAAAGACGTAATGGTCGCCGGAGTTAAATTCTCCCATTCCGGTCCACTTGAGCTCGCTGATACCCAAGATATCAATGTTCAATCTGTCCATTTCTCGCTTGACGATATCCAGTTTACCTTGCCCCATAGATCTTACATTCCATTTTGCTATGTGATATATCTCCTTGCAACATCGGACTTTCCGGTCGCTTCCCGACACATCCACAACTGAGCGTCCTTTTGGCTTTAGCCCAGCCGCTTCATTCGTCCTGGAGCTACTAGGAATCGCCCTTTGTTCATCCCCAGTAACACGTGGGACGCCTTCCAACCTGGGGGGCTCATTTTCCGGCGCCATATCGATAATGGTATTGTGACTGGCCGTAGGGTTTTCTTGGCAGGAAATACTGGAGTGGGTTGCCATTACCTTCTCCAGTGAATCACATTTTGTCAGAAATCTCTGCCGTGACCTGTCTATCTTGGGTGGCCCTACACAGCAGAGCTCACGACTTCATCGAGTTTCGCAAGCCCCTCCGCCACGACAAGGCAGTGATCCATGAAGGGGACAAATAAACGGACAAGGTAATTTTACTAATATATTTAACGAACCGTTCTGCAGACGTGCACTTTTCATCTTCAGGCCATTTATTTGAATCGAAAATTTTATTAGAAACAGGAGGACATTCACCCCGCTAAATATTTGACAAACTATTTCACTGTGTTTAGTTCTAAATGGTTGTTTGAAAGGAGGGTGTTTCGACAACCGCGATTTTTGCACTACTGCTTATGGAATATTTCATATCAGAACGGTTAAGAAACACTTTATGCGCAAAGGCAGTGTTTAGCGGGCTTACTTTTCGCCATCGAAAACCGTTCGCCGCCGCCGGGATTCGATCCTTCATCTTTGGTCACAGTAGTCGAGCGCCAGTAACCACCCCACGACACCACACCATGACGGGGCGCTTAGGAATAACCTGTATCAGTCAGAGTTTCTTAACTTTGCTGAGGTTTGAAGCATGCGGATAACATTGTATTGCATCTTCATTTCAAAATTGTTCCCCTCTGCTTTGATTCAACCCGCGAATGCGATATCGGCAGCTGAAGGCAACACTATCTATCCATCCTGCTAAGAAGGGGAGTAGAAATTGTGGATAACGGCCTATCGGGTGTATATGAGTAACACTCTGACACTCAATATGGTGGCTAAATGGCGATCTATGTTCAATAGAATGGACAGTCAAGCAATGTCTCATAGATTTTGGTTTCAGTTCAATTTATTTCTAAACGTGCAGCATGCCATTTTTTATCTCCATTTGCAGTTCCCAGGAGTAAATTGGAAAATAATCCCAGTGCGTCATGCCACGCGTCACGACAAGTAGGAATGCCGTCTCCGAGAGCAGCTCCCTAATGACCCGGAGCTTCACTTTCTATGCTAGACTTCTCCGCCTCTGCGGTTGCCTTTTCATCAGCGGATTTGGTGGCGGCAAGAAGACGAAAGCGCCACGTGTCGTATGGAAGAGCTGGTACACAATATACAGCTGTGGATGCCTGGCATTTATAATATGGCACTCCATACCAAAGATCATCTTGAATGCACAGCGACCTATTTATGTTCACAATGGGACCGCACATTCAATGTTAATATGGCTAAACCCCATGGCTGGAGTTGCTATCTCTACAAGGTAATTGTGGGTATGATTACAACACATCTGTTTTTTTACGCTGCCATTGAAATATTTCATTGTTAAAAAAACGTAAGGAAATATTTAAGTATTCAGCCGAGGAGATGACCAGGACATTGTTTACGGTGGAGGAAGCGTTCAGCCTTCCCTTGTTTGCGAATACCTGAGTTGCGCAAACCAGTGCCATGTATCCTCTAAGCAGAGCCGGAGTAAACATTTAGCATCAGCAAGACATCCTGCAGTGGCGTAAGCGCTTCATGAGCGGCTTGTTGGGTGTGTGGAATGGCGTAGGCGGCTTATGATGATCTAACACTAAATTTGCCTCCATGCTTGTAATGAAACTAAAATATATTTCCTGCATTTACCGAGCATACTCGAGTGGTACTCAACTATCCCATTCTAGACAGCTCTACTCTAGCAGGAAAATGATTTGCTTGTGTTACGACAGTAGTGAATTACGTCTTCTTTCTGACTTAGAATAAAGTCATCGCTTAGATACATTTAGCGATCAGCTAGATTACAACTGTACGATAACCCTACGAAAGTAACCTGAAAGATGTCCTGAGAAATTGATGTTCATTAAGAGGTAGAATATGTAGACTGTTCTTGTGTGTCGTCTTCCCACTGCCCATTACTTGATGTAAGCTTTGATATAGCCTTTCTTTTCACATTTTATATATACATTTGTATATCATTTCTTTTTCTTGCTCTATTTCTTGTTTTCAGGATCCTGTTCAATTTTGCCTGCGTTCTTCTCCACGCACAAAAGATTCTCAGTTTCTACGAGCGTGCTTCATCCTTCGAAAAATATGTTGGGATTGTGCATCGCAGCTGCAGCGCCCCAAGGCGGTTTCTGCAATTTTACGTTCAGTGGGCGTGTGCATGTTCGCTGCATTCCGTTTTGGTGCCCCTCACCTTTCCTTACTTGAGGGAGCAAAACCTTTGCTCTTTGTCGACAAGATCTTTTATAAAATGTGCTTTTTCAATGTGTAAAGAAATTTGCGCAAGGTTTCTCGCCTTCAGTTATGCTACAATACATTTTATGGCCCTTCAGTCATCATCCCTTGTTCTCAAAGCATACATGGAAAGTGAGCATAGAGCCCTGGAAGACTGCGCGAATTCTCAAGTCTGGACACCCTTTGGTAGCATTCAGGTTTCCAAACGCCTGAATGCCGTAATGACTAACTTGTCCGTGATTCGCCAGATGAAAGAAGAAATGAACTCTTTCTGGGGTTGGTCTTTGGTGATCTCGATCTTGACCCTATTGATGGTGTCTACCTCATTCATCTACAGTGCGTGCTTCGAATCAATTCATTGGAGGGCACGCTTGGGTATTCTCGTTTACGTCGCAGTCTTGGCTCAAGAAATAGCAGTGCTCACTTCGTCCAGTCAATCACTCATTAATGCTGTGAGTATTCACGCTAAAGCACAGATGCACAAGTGCAGTAACGCGCGCTTTCGTTTTACAAGTTGTGGAAAGCTAGTGCCTAAATTTTACAAATCATCTCACTTACTACCATCGCCTATAAAACAGTTGCGACTCTAAATTAGATATGAGCCAAGAAATCGCATTTTCCCCGATTTTGTTCACCGTATTTTTCTGCTCATTTGTCTCATTCCAGAATATGCGCAGTTACTTGCAATATTCTGTACGAACTAGTAGAGCAAAAAGTCCCCAATTAAGAAACATAAAACTCTAATGCTTCTACCAGTGTTTTCGATTTATTTGGTTTTGGCAATTACACTAAAGTAAAAAAAAATACAATTTCATTTCTCCGTGAGGAACTGTTAGACAAACATAAGCAGTTTTCATTGAACGCGGCAACGTTCGGGCAAGCAAAAGTCCACATTTACTTTAAGTTGTTTTAGACTTTTAGGTTTTAAAAAGAAAATTTATTGTCCATAAAGTTTCACTAAGCGATACAAGCTTTAAAGATTTATAAATCTGTTTCTTTTGTTCCAACACTGACATTTGATAGAATTGTCGCTCTAATCTTTGCCAAGTCGTTCGTGTTTTCATATATACTAATAAATTCTGGTCATATTACTTTTGAACGCCAAGTATTTCATTGGCGTTTGTTATAGTATCTGTTAATATTGCACCACGAAAAAAATATATTCGCAGGTCATGTATATACCCCATCATAGATTTTTGGTAATTGCTGATAAATATTAACTTGACGTGGGTTTTGTGATCGACCTGCGGTAACCCATCGGTGCGAGCCAGAGAAACCATACAGCTATTTACACCCATTTCATTCAACAATTGCAGTGTTCTTCCAGTACGTTCGTAATAGTGATTTTGAATATTCGAGTGCACCCTCACATTTAATCTTAGTTCCAATAAAGCAGCACTATTCTTTCCCTCATTCTCTGTGAGCGGAAAATACGTTCCACCAGTATTTTTATATAGCTTAGCCAGAGAAAAATAACAATTTAAACTTAATTGTTGGGCTTTCTTGCACCCTTCATAACATTGCTCAGCTCATGGTCTTTACTTCATATCTGCGTAATACTAGTGCATCTGTGACTGAATTTTGGATGGTAATGAAAGCGCTTTCACTTAAGTTGAGGTCAACGCAGAGGGCTATGGAGCGCAGAATGGTGTATGTAATATTGAGAGATAGGAAGCGTGAAGAGTGGGGCAGAGAAATAACACGAGTAATGATATTCTACTGGTAATCAAGGAGAACAAATAGACATGGGCAGGGAATGTAAGGCAAAGAGAGGAGGACAGATGGTCGCTTATGGTAACAGATTGGATTCCAAGGGAAGAAAAATGTAGCAGGGGGCGAAACGAAGTTATGTGGGTGAATGAGGTCAGAAATTCGCAGGGGTCAAGTAGATGCAGCTAGCACAGGAAAGAAGGTTTCCCTCGGCATTTTGTACAGCCCGGCTGATGATGGCGTTGATGAATAATGTTGCGTGAACAATCAATCATCAGGAGCAGCGTGTACATAAGTTGCATATAATTTTGCAGGCGAAACAGATTAAAAGAATGTGCACAAAATTTCAAGGTATCAGCAAAATATCAAGCTTGAGCCAGGTGAGTATTTATTTATTTATTTATTTATTTATTTATTTATTTATTTATTTATTTATTTATTTATTTATTTATTTATTTATTTATTTATTTATTTATTTATTTCAAAATACTGCAGGCCTTATGGCCCAAGAGTGAGTATAGTAGGAATATGTTCTCTGCACTTTTATTTGCGGTTTATATCATAGGGTTTTCATATGCCAACATTTTAAAGCTCTATGCTTTCATGACATAAACACTTTTGACACTTTTTGTTAAACGAATGTATGTTTATTGCAATACGTGTTATAGTTCAGTAAAACGTCGCCATTACATAGACAGTGCGCGTTAGGTTGCACCGCAAGCCATTTCAAATTTTCTTTCAGTCTATAGCAATATCAGTAACGTGGTGTAAGTTTGGCATCAATCACGTTTACTAAAGTGTTTTTTTTTAAGAATTCTTACTTACCGATTTAGTTGATTAATTTCAAGTTGTACCCCTCACGAAGTCATAAATTCTCTTAATGACTTCATAAGTCCACATTGAGGGTTGCCATGGATATCTGTTCAAGTCGGCAGATTCTTCTCGGAGGAGAATACGCGATCTTAGCGAAATACACGCCATTTCATAGCACGATCACTCCATATGGCCAAGATTTTTGCGGTGGAGACAATGGTTCTCTACAAACGCCGGCGTCAAGTGTTGTCAATGAATGAAGCTCTCTCCGTGACTCTCACAGCACTGTTTTTATTTTTTACTATTCCACTTGGTAACTTTAATTCAATGGAAAGGAATTTAGCAATATTTTGCCAGCATGTACGATTTGTGGGAATGAACCAGAGAGCTGGAAAAAACTAAGAACAAGCAAAATTTTGTTTCGCGGCACGCCCTGCAAGCGGCGCACGTGTATAGCTTGGGTATGTGTGGGACACCCGGCTTGACAAGCTTGCAGTCTCGGTCTCCGCCTTCTCAGCAGCTCGGACCAATGAGAGCACTTTTCCCACAGGCCCACGCTCTCATTTATTTTGTGGCTGCGTCACTGCTACGGGGTGGTAATGCTTAAAATAATTTATTCTGCTGTTTACAGATTCAGTGGCTGCATGCGTCTATCAACCCTGAGGAAATGGGCCTCGGATGTGCCGACTTTTGCACACTGAAGATTTCGCTACTGGTTTCGGTATGCACAGAATTAGAAGATTTTGATGCATTTATTACGGGGCCTGTGGTGCGGGTTCAAGAAAAAGTGTCATCTCTGTCATACCCAGACCTCCCTTTCGCTCATCAGAAATGTGTGTCATAATATTCGCAGCTAAATCAAAACTAGACTGATATTTAGAATATTGTAGATGTAAAGCTTCTCTGTCGAAGGAAACACAACTCGCGAAAGTTTCCTTTTTCAGTATAAATTTGAAATCAAATACTCTCAGTTATGGTAACGTTCTACTATCTATACTCAACTTACGATATATACTCAACTGGCCCATTGAAATGCCACCAAAATAGTATTGTGCTTACCTTCAGGTAAAGTAGGTAGTAAAATTGAGCACCAGTTTTTTTTTTAAGTTTTCTAGCATTATAAGTCTTCACTGGGACTTCTGGTGAAGGACCAGCGCGCTGATCGAAACGTTAGAAAAAGGCAAAGCTTGGTCGGCGTAAATCAAATGAAATAGTAAGTAAGGCAAAGAATGAAAATGGACTAAGTGCACTGTCTCTGACAAAATATTTTGAGCACCCCACAAGTGGCCGGAACGGGCTTCAAGCTGAGCAGTGACACTCTGGGCTCCAGCGTTGACGCCTCCGATATTAACCTGCGTAAATATGTCGCTCTAGCAAAAAGGCCGAATGCACATTTGGAACTTCCCTTCCGCCTGCTGATTTAGCATGCAAGAAAGGCGAGCAAGGTTGGAGGCTGCTTGTTTACTTTTCAACCAAACAGCTACCACTGGTTGCCTTTTTTGGAAAATAAGCCGCATAAAAACAGCGTTGCTGGATCAAAGCACACTATGAAGTTTAATTTTTTTTTTTTTTTTTCAGAAAAAGGCAAGCTCTTAAAACCTATTTTTGATCATTTGCCGCTTACGCGAAAACCAAGGCGGTGAGCCGGAATTGTAATGCTTATATAGCGAGACACTTCACTGCAGTTATAGGTATTAACTAGTGAGCGCACAGAAGCAAAACACTTTCATTTCTAGAGCCCCCCCCCCCCCTCCCCTCTCGCTGAGTTCATTAGTTAAACTGAACATGACGTTCCTACGAAACGGCTGCCTCAGCACTCGGTTCTGTCTCAGCCATAAAAGTTACCTAAATATATAACCTTGTAATGTGCTACTGTAGAGAACGGAAAAATATCAACTCTGGTAACCTTTCCAGTATGCCGAAGTCATGAGCTTACGTTCAGCAGAAGCCCAACATTCCCTTTACCAGAGTAAATTGACTGCCATCCCTTCATATCCTTGATAAAATCACATTATCTTCCGACATTTGGCAATAATTTAAACTCTTCCCATCAAGCGTAGCTTGCTTTTTGTGAACAACTTACACCATCCTGGAGGAAAACAGGTGCTACAGACGTATTCAATATTCCTTCCATAAACAATAGAAACTCCTTGCGCTACCCATACTCCGTATTTAGAGGTCGGGGAAACAACACGTCTGCCTGCACCGGCAGCATTTCTTTTCCCCTGAATGTTTTACACGTTCTTATTCACAAAGAAATTTTTGCTGAGCAGTGCATAAAGAATATAATGTAAAAACAGAGCGTATGTGTTTCATGCACTATGAAAATGCCTTTCGGATCATTTACATCAGTCAGAAGTGGAATAATTTCCTCGTTCTAATCCTCTATGCCTGGGACCTAATTAACACAAGCCGATGTGTAAAACTCTTAAAAGTGTAAATAAATTTGATATAATATTTGGTAGCCCAAAAATGAATAAGCAGGTGGCAAAAAGGCTTGTGGGTGAAGGAGCACAAAGTTCCGGCTTGCTATCTCACACTCGGATTGGTGTCATCGACAACGCGTAATTGAACAAAAAAAGCAGCTAAGACAGACATATTTGTAATGACCTTGCTTACGGTGCTATCTTACGCTACCGACCAGAACCGGAAAATAAAAAAAAAACAGTGCAAAGCTTAATACCGGATTTCGAAACATGCACATATGCGTCGTAACAGTAATTAAAAATGTTATTTTATTGTTCGGAGAATGAGCAAGGCGTTTACGTTTATGTAAACGTTTTCGCACCACTCGGGTATATTAGAATTTCCTGAAATGAGGAGGAAGAGGTTCTGCTACGTCCCACAAGCTGCTTCGATCCACATTAAGCTCGCTTGAAGTTGATGTTGGATTTGACGCTGAAAAGGTTTGGCCGACAATCCTTTCTTCTCTATTTATGTTTCACAGTTGAATAAGGATAAGTAATCAGAGAGAGCGTAAACTTCCTTCCATGCAGAAAATAAAATGTTTACTCTACGTCTATTTTTCAGATGGTTTCAACTATAGCAACCTACGCAATCGTTCTCCTGCAGACAAGCCCAAATTTCGGCTCACGCTCAAGCGAACGTAGCACTGGCAGCGAGTCATTTAAATTACACTCTGGTAGAGATGGCCGCTACAGCAAGTTCGTTCTACCTTCAGCACTATATTAATTTCAGGCAACTTCAGCAAGACGCGTGCCATATTACCTTTCACATTACCGTGAGGCCGGGAGCCCGCCCATCGCCACTACGCACGCGCTATGTGGTCCTGATACTGCCGGCGTGATGGCAACCAACCAAACCTGAGGAAGACAAATGTTCCAGTAAAAAAAAAATATATTACTTCGACGGACTTCCTTCAGACAAGCAAGAAGAACGCATCAAAGTGTCGTGTCGTGTGTGTAATTCGCCACGTCTTTTTGTTTGTACTGGAATCACGAACGTACCACGAGAAACTGCTCGAGCTCTGCTCCCTAGCTGCTTGAAGCGATCACTCTAAGTTTAATACTGAAATTATGCCGTGAATGCAAATCAACGCATAGATAACTGAAACGTTTCGCCCTGTAATTCCGCAACAAATAACCCTTTAGATATGTAAAACTTAAGAGGAAGCATGAGCTTCGTCTTAAGTGTAGGCACGATACTCATTGCTTTAACTGTAGCAACTGTGATGCTGCTTTGACCCTCTTCTTTTCCTATTATAAAACAACTTTGATGTTTGAGCTCGACATCTTTCGCTTCATGAAACAGACTAAACCAGCGTCTTGGATATTCGACACTCGCCCGCCTTCCAACTCAGCTTCCTCCTCAAATTTAAGGCCCATTTACACTTGCGACATGCAGAGTTTGTGCTAATGTTTTAGTTTAAACGCGACTGTCGCAGTGGTTCAGTTGGTCGAAAAGGGATCATCGCAGGCCAGTCGCACACTGCTTGACCTTTCAACCTTATGACTGCCTGTCGCATACCGCTAAACGATGAGTGACGGATCTGAAGTGAATGAAAGTTAATTTTGCATCCGGCTTTTTGTTGCTGGTGACCAGTAAAGATCGGCATATCTCGTTCTCAATGAGACCAATGTTGAAAAGTGACCCGTTGGTCGCCTTTGTAAGTTTGAAACTCGGTCGAAGTAAGCGGCTCCGTAGCCGCATGGGACCGCCCGTTGCACGCCCTTCGTTGTTCTAAAGTGTCAGTAGGCGTTTACGGCAGTTTTCTTCTCTAATGCTTGGACTTCGGCATCCCGACTTCACTTCAACCGTAAAGTTGTCTCATAGCGAGCATTCCTATTCGCCTTCCCAAAATCACCGTCGTGCCCAGACAAGAGAGAACTATGCTATCTCGCCGCAGCCGATCACACCTCGCGCAAACCTGCAGCACCATCTCGCGCCATGCACTTGACATAGTCTTCATCAAATTCCAGCTGCAGCACACTCTCGCTCTGTGCACTAAACATCGTCGTGTTCATGAAGTTTCATCTTCATCGCAATTTACCCAGGTTAGCGCCACATCATTAACGACAGAAACCATAGCCGTGCAACAGAGCCTGCCGAGACTTCCGAATACTGATAGGCCAGACTATTCCGATGCATAGAAGCCTACCGAGCGTTAACGCGAACAAAACTTGATGTGGCAGCAGCGACTGCCGCCTATGGTAGACGCTCATGAAACTTTGACTAGGACAGTAAACTACGTTTTGAAGAGAAATGACCATTATTAAAGGGCTTCGTTCATTGCGCTCAATAAAGGGGTTTATGCTAATATACCCGGAATTGAAGTGGCACTGCAGCACTGACTGACGCGAATTCGTCATCATTTTGCTCAGGGTAGAGAGCGCGCAATTGGCATAGCGTGCCAGTGCAGTTCGCGCGTATAAAGAGTACGCAGTGATCTACGCTATTCATGTACAATTGTTCCACACTTCCTGAAGCTGACTGTAAGCAAACGTATTGCATTCGGTCAACACTCGTGTGAACCTGATGTCGTGAATAAGCTTTCACCTGTATGTACGCTAACATATTTCGTGGCTTGCTTCCTTTTCAATTCTTACGCGATAGTGTTAACACCATCATTGAGCAAAAATTTGCCGTCGGCATTTTCCGTGTTGAGAGCAAAAAAAAAAGCGTGAATGACTCTGCCGGATGTATAGTTGGCAAATGACATTGCCGAGCAAATAATTCGTCGATGGATTCTGTTGCATAAACATACCACAAATTATCACTAAGTTGAGATAAGCTGCCAACTCGGGTTGCATATTTGAGGAGGAAGTGCGGGATAGAAATCAATCCTGCAGAATACCTGGACGTGGAGTCGGGCACGCAGTACCTTTGCCATACAGGTAGTTTGTACCGGTTGGCTAGAGCGAGGATATGTATGAATGACGAGTGGTGGCCGCTAGCCGGTAGTTATAATGCGGTAGCTTAGGAGTGTATACTAATGAAAATTTTTGAAGTTTTAGAGGCTAAAGTTAGGAGCGCCTGTTAAATTGTGGAAACGCATATATAGTTCATCATCGATATAAAAAACGCTCAGGAGATTGCTATATAGTTCGATATATGAATAATTCGGCGTATAAAACACGTAAGTGGTAGAGCTTGTCTGTAACCGAGAAGCGTGAACGCAGTGAATCAAAGCTAGCGGCGCCTTTACTGCGGAAGTTTTCTGCACGCTAGCATATTGGCAGCGCACACACGCCGCGAGTGGGGTTACCATTCAGATGCGCCCATGCTCCGAGCGTCATTTCATACCAGGTGTCGAAAATGGGGACGAACAAGGCGCACCTCCACATGCCGAGAGCTACCTGCGCTCCTTGGGCGCAAATTTTCGTTCTTTCCACGCACAATAACAGATTGGAATCAGCTAGTTAATCCATTGTCCCGTGAGTTTTAACCAATTCCTGCTATACTGTGTTGTCTTTTTTTGAAGTGTTGCGTTTTCTTTTGTACCTTGATTGACTTGTTCACCCACCCTGCTTGGACTCAGTGTCCGCAGTATTTTGTAAATAAAAAAAAAATATGCGCTCTAAGTAGTTGCTACAGCCAAATCGTAACGTCAGAGCTTGCGCTACTTGCGCACCGCGTCTCGTGCAGCGTGGCACCATCTGCAGTGCCATCAACGGACGGTTTAAGCATCAAAAGTGCCGCAGTCGGTTATGTTGTGCCGTAGGGGTATGGCTCGTAGGTCACGTCATCCGGTTCATGCTCGAGAGCTACCTGTTTTCCTCACGGTAGCGATGAAACCGAGTCAGCGTTGATGAGATGAATAATAATAGAGTCGAACGATGAGCTAGTTGGTCACACATCTCTTGGAAGAAGGAAGCAGAGCAGGTAACAACAACACAAAGCGCAAGAGGCACACACACGCACACAAGTGCGTGTGTGTGCCTCTTGCGCTTTGTGTTGTTACCTGCTCTGCTGCCTCCTTCTAAGAGAGATGAATAAAGGCGTCATTATACACTATTTACAGGGCATATTACAACCGATGATAGCTACGAGTAACAAATTGGCTTCCAATTAAAAGTAAGCGCAGCAAGGGGCGACAGACAGTTAGGTGGGCGGATGAGGTCAAGAAGTTCGCTGGGGTCAAGGGAATGCAGCTAGCACAGGACCAGGGTAATTGTAGAAATATGGGAGAGGCCTTCGCTCTGCAGTGGGTATAGTCCAGCTGATGATGATGATGATTTACATCTTATCGGTACGGAGTCCGAGGATTACGAACTAGCGACAACAGTATTCCCACAGCGCCGGCCAAATAGACTACGACGCGTCCCCTCCTTGCGATCGGCACTGCAGTCAACGAAAACTCGTGAAGGTCTCACCTTCTACGCACAGTGTGCTTGTTTATATCACTTTTAAACGCCGTTTGTATTCAAATTGTCCAATATGGAGGCAGCACATGACGGGGGCCCGAGAAGGACAATTAGTGAGTACGCTGAATAATTTATTGATTGATTGATTGATTGCTTCAAATCTGCTGCAGCGCGAAAGCGACTCGCTGCTATTTACTGCCAGCTGGTGACCTTCTCACTAACTACCGTTGGTGGAACCTCATCTATGTCCACCTCGGGTAGGTCGGCGTTAAGGGTCTGCCTGAAACCCGCTGCGACGTGTTAGAATGGGTGTGGCCTGTCAGCCTGCGGGCCACTGCATCGATCCGCGGTGAAAGCTCGACTAGCTGTACTCATCCAGTAGAGTAAGAGTGATCGCCCCGGGTACCAATCACTATATAGCAGTGTCGTAAATAACTTAGCCATAAGGACTCGATCCACCGTGTTGATGCAAAGTAGCCCGAGCCCTTCTCTGCTAGTCGGTAGATAGAGGAAGTGACGCGCAACGACCGCCGTCCCACCATTCCACGCGAACGCGCCTATCAAAGACGCGAGACGGCCAGCCGTGCGGCGCGGCAAGATGGCCACTCACACCACATACGATGTGAGTGCGCATGCCCGAGACTTTACTAGCCCGACCCAGGAATTGAGCGACAGCTCGAAGCACTCAGCATCAGCGAGAATTCTATTTGTGCGTGAAATTGCCTCGTCCCACCTGCAAGCAGATACTCCGCTTGGTTCAAAGTGAACTCCAAGTACGCGAACCACGTTATCAAATGGGACCGCGGCTGACAATGAACCCTGAAATAATCCAAATCGGAGCGCGTGACTTTTCCTTGTGTAGAGCATAGCTTCGGACACGGCCACGTATTCGGAAAACACTCTCAAGAAAATGCGCAACCTATCAGCATCCCACACAAAAAGGGAAAGGTCATCAGCGTGCACAGAAATGGCCACTGTCTCCTGTCCAACAAGTAGAAAACCGCAAATGCGCCTGTGAGGTGCAACTATACGCAGAAGCGGATCGCGTATAAGAATGAAGAGGACCGGCGATAGGGGAGACTGCTCCCGAGCTCCCCGTGAAGCAGGAAATCTGCCTGCAATGCAGACATTTAGAAGGAACTCACTAGTAAGATCCGCATAAAGTGAACGGACAAGGCGGATAAATTCTTCGCACAGGCCAAAGGAGCGCAGCACAGCAAAGAAATAGCTGTGCTCAATGCTATCGAAGGCTTTGGTTTGATCTAGGGCGACGAAGACTCCCGCTAGGCCTTTAGCGCAAGCGTAAGAGAATACATCTGTGGTTAGCTTTAGTGCCGCATACACGGACCGTCCAGGAACCGAGGAGGACTGGTACGGGCTTATAAGTCCTGCAGGTGGACGCGTATCCTCCGAACAAGAATCGTAGCTACGTGTTGAGGAGGGTTATTGGTCGCCATGTTGATAGACTCGCTGCGGTCATAACCCTTCTTTGGGAGCAACATAGAGCGTCCAGAGCTAAATAAAGGTGGTTTATCCCCACTTTCCAGAAGGGTATTCACTCACTGGAGCAAGAGAGAACCGAGAACGTCATAACGTTTCGTAGAAAACTGTTGGCAGGCCACCTAGGCCAGGAAAACATTTTGCCGATGCACTGCGGAGAAGACCAGAACGTTTTCGTTACAGCACTTGCACAATATGACACAAAACACGATTAATTTATTACTATAATACTTATTCGACATATCGCCAACAATAATTATTCTTCTAGTAAAGCTAGGGTCCCAAACCCCCCAACGTTTTTCTCTGAGTACGCAGAACTGTCATCATAGGATGCAGACGGAACAGAATATTACAAAATATAATATAAATTCTAGGGTCACTTTACACAATAAAGTGCAATGAGATAAATATAAATGAGCTGAAAGCCTCTATTGCGTAGTTGTCCGAAGCCCTCCACAATAGCACCCGATTCTCTGCTTTCTCTCTGCCACCTTCCTTCCTTCCGTACAGGCGCGGTTAGGTTGTTGTGGCTGTAGGAAGAAGGAAAAGCAAATGCATGGGCCAGCAACTTGCTCTGTAGCTGAGCCACCTCCGCTGCCTCGTGTTGACAAGAGAGATTTATTTTTAAACTGATTTATTTATAGGAAGGGAAAGGCGTGGTAACTGTCTCACTTGTTTTTCTGTGGAGACCGCAACCGCGCCGTAAGGGAAGGGAGGAAGGTGGGAGTGAAAGTGGAAAGAGAGAAAGAGGAACCGTAGTGGAGCGAGGGCTACGGAATAATTTCGACCACCTGGGGATCTTTAACGCGCGCTGACATCGCACAGCACACGAAGCCTCTTCGTTTCGCCTCCATCGAAACGCAGCCGCCGAGGTCGGGTTCGAACCCGGGTACTCCGGCACAGTAGTCGGGCGTCTTACCGCTGCACCACCCCGGCGGGGCACAGAAGAGAGAAAGTAGTGAAGAAAGGAAAAGAGGGAAAGAAAGAAGCCCGCCTCAACAGCCGTTTTCCACCACCTAAGCGGTGGCGGGTGCAATGATGGCCTACAACAGATACAAATTCAGTGGCAAGATAGCCCCGACGCGAGCGGCGTTAGACGCCGGAGCCCTACCTAGATTTGTGAGGGCCTGGGCCTATAGTGTCCGGGTCTAAACATCTCCTTATACAAATAAATAAATAAATGTTTGTCACCACCACCACCAAGCGGCGTTGACCTACCAGTCCCAGCTCCGTAGGGCCATTTGTTGTGGCTGTAGAGAAGAAGGAACAGAAAATGCACGGGCCTGCTACTGACTCTGTGGCTGAGCCACCTCCGCTACGTTGGCTGTTCCTCGCCCTACGGGGCTGGGACAGGTAGGTCAACGTCGCTTGTGGCGTGGGCAAGCCAGTCACCGAATTTTTATCTGTTGTAGGCCGTCATTGCATGCGGCGCGCGTCTTTCTTTCCCTCTTCCTTTTCTTTCATCTCTATATTCTCTTCTATCTGCACGAGGCAGCGGAAGTAGCTCAGCTACAGAGCCAGCAGCAGGCCAGTGCATTTTCTTTTCCTTCTTCTTACAGCCACAACAACAAGAGAGAGAGAGAGAGAAAAGCTTTTAATGAGCATAATAATCAGTAAAAATTCGCAGGAGCTGGGTGGTCGGTGCCCCTAGTCCAGGGCTCCGCTGGCAGCAGCTGACTTGCGGACTAGCTGGATAATCCAGGCTTGCTGGTCAAGGTTTTCGCTGGTCAGGGCCGCCTCCCACTGCTCGTGTGTCGGGCATGGCACTAGTAAAAACAACACCCGCCACCGCTTAGGTGGTGGAGGACGGCTGTTGCGGCACGCGTCTTTCTCTCCCTCCTCTTTTTCTTGCTTATCTTTTTTCTCTCTTCTGTCGACACGAGGCTATGCTGGCACCGGAGCTGGATCAGCTACAGAGCCAGTAGCAGGCCAAGCCATTTTCTTTTCCTCCTTCCTAAACGGATTCTGATTCATTTATAGGAAGGGAAATGCGCGGGCGCCGTAAGGGAAGGGAAGAAGGTGGGAGTGAAACTAGAAAGAGAGAAAGAGGAGCCATAGTGGACAGCTACGGAGTAACTTCGACCACCTGGAGATCTTTAACGTGCGCTGACATCGCACAGCACACGGACGCCTCTTCGTTTCACGTCCATCGAAACGGAGCCGACGATTCCTTCTTCCTACAGCACAACTGATTTATTTATTGGAAAGGAAAGGCGCAGTAACTGTCTCACTAGTATACTGTGGACACCGCAACCGCGCCGTAAGGGAAGGGAGGAAGATGGGAGTGAAAGTGGAAAGAGAGAACGAGGAGCCGTAGTGGAGGGCTACGGAGTAATATAGACCACCTGGGGATCTTTAACGTGCGCTGACATCGCACAACACACGGACGCCTCTTCGTTTCGCCTCCATGGAAACGCAGCCGCCGAGGTCGGGATCGAACCCGGGTACTCCGGCACAGTAGTCGGGCGTCTTACCACTGCACCACCCCGGCTTGGCCTACAGCACAACAACGACCACAGAAGAGAGAAAGTACAGAAGAAAGAAAAAAAAGTTGGAGGACGGTTAAGCTTCGCCTTCAAGAGTGGTACGCGATAGCGTTATTGCACCTCGTCGAGTAAACATTAAACGCAAGGGTATTGGGGCATCCTCGCACCGGTAGCCGCGCGGCCCGAAGGGGAGAAGCGGGTGAGCGAAGATAGTGATCTAAAGTAAGGAAAGACGCTTGATTCTACAACCCGTGAGGGTGCACGGCGAAATGTCAGGGGCGAGTGGCGCGCCACGTGTCAGGGCAAGCGCTGCACATTGCGAGGAGGGCTTCTTCTGTGTTTGCCGCAAGATGACTCAGCATGTGTCCAGAGCGCAGAAGAAATGTAGCGGAAACGTACTTCGCTACTCGTTTAACTGCGACTTCTGCAACATGCTCATAATTACCGATATACACCGCAGTATAACGTTCTACGGCAGGTTTCTAAGGGAACACCGCATTCACTAGAAGCGCTTTTGTACCGCTTTCAAGCATCGAACTCGTGGCTGAGTGGTAGCGTCTCCGTCTCACACTCCGGAGGCCCTGGTTCGATTCCCACCCAGCCCATCTTGGAAGTTGCTTTTTATTTATAATCAGTCATCTCACCTATCCTCTTCAATATAGCTGTGATAAGTCTAGCACGAAAACTAGAGAAGATCGAAGGCATCAGGCACGCCATGTATGCAGACGACATAACAGTCTGGACGAACACCGTTTCCCTCGGGGAGAAGGAAGAAAAACTACAGGAAGCGGCCTCCTGTGTACAGAAATATCTCGGAGAAAGAGGACTCGCATGCTCGACCGAGAAATCGGAACTGCTTCGAGTGTGGAGAGGCAAACAAAACCGGACCGTCCCAACCAGTGAGAACCTGAAACTCAACATCTACTTGGAAGAAATGCCCATCCCTGAAAAGACAAAAATAAGAATATTACGTATGTGGGTTCAATCGAAACAACGCAGTAGTCACACTTTTACCATGCTCAAAACAACAGCGCTACAAGTGACGCGCATGATCACCCGCACCACCAACAGGCTGCATGGCATGCGCGAAGAGGACACACTAAAACTAGTTAGAAACCTGGTAATGAGCCGAATTATGTACAGCCTGCCCTACCAGTACGGCGCTCCGATTACCGCGCAACACGTCTACAGAAAAGCTCATGGCGCTTGGATTGCAAAACACATTCGAAGAACTACGCGAGGCGCAGCTTGAGTCGCAAAATCTCAGGCTGAGACTCCGATACTGTGAGCAGATGCGAGAAATAGCGAGGACGATAACGATCCCCGACGAACTTCGCAAGTCCCTCAAGGTAGCTCCAATCCCGAGAAACATGGACCCTAACCTCCACCAAGGTAGAATAGAAGCAAGGGCCGATTTTATTCAGAAAACATACGCTCCTCAAGACACGACTGTGTATGCAGACGCGTCCTCGAGAGGAGGACAGAACAAAATTGCAGTGGCCACGGTGGTCAATTCGTCTCTACGCGAAGTGACCAGCGCCTCTATCCGACACTGCACAGCAGCAGAGGCCGAGGAAGTAGCCACCTCTCTAGCGGTGGCGGAGGGCTATAGAGCTGGGCGGTCGCCAACGATACTCACGGACTCTCAAACAGCCTGTCGAAATTTCATGAATGGTAGAATTGGTCGTCACGCGCTTCGTATACTCCTCGAAGCGAGCGACAGATTTAAAAACCACGAAGAAAACAAGACCAGACACAAAATTATATGGGTACCGGGGCACATGGGGGTGGCAGGGAACCAAGAGGCTGACAGGATAGCTTGAGCATACACTACTTTCCGAGCATCCGACGGGTCCGCGGAACTTTTGCCAGCACCCAAGGCATACTCGGCCATACTAGAAAACTACAGAGGAAGAAGAATGCGATATACCCCACCGCACAGTTCTCTCACCAGAGAGGAAACTGTCATATGGAGACAATTACAGACGGGTTCATACCGAAACCTACACATACTAAACAAAATGCACCCTACCATATACGCTGACAGATGTCCCTGGTGCTATGAAAAACCAACACTATATCACATCACATGGGCATGTCAAAACATAGAGGTGGTCCCCAAAATTCGAAACCCGAGTGCGGAGCAATGGTAGACTCTGCTGTCCAGCGACCGCTGCGAAGACCAGCAAGGTCTGGTACAGCGAGCCCAACGGGCGGCAGCAGCCAGCGGAGCCCTGGACTGAGGGCAACCGACCATTGTGAAAAAGTGGACGAAGTCGACGGAGAAGACTCTTGTGGATACAACAAGCATCTGAAGACCTCCAAGAACCGCCAAATAATATAGGGCTAAATAAAGTTTTTCCTCCTCTTCCTCCTCCTCCTGCGACACGAGCCCCTTAAAAAAATCTGATTTATTTATAGGAAGGGAAAGGCGTGGTAACTGTCTCACTTGTTTTTTGTGGACACCACAACCGCGCCGTAAGTGAAGGGAGGAAGGGGGGAGTGAAAGTGGAAAGAAAGAAAGAGGAGCCGTAGTGGAGGGCTACAGAGTAATTTCGACCACCTGGGGACATTCAACGTGCGCTGACATCGCACAGCACACGGACGCCTCTTGGGTTCGCCTCCATCGAAACGCAGCCGCCAAGGTCGGGTTCGAACCCGGGTACTCCGGCACAGTAGTCGGGCGTCTTACCACTGCACCACCCCGGCGGGGCGACACGAGCTCCTTAACGCTACCGCTTTAAAAGAAGAGGGAGAGAAAGACGCGCCGCAACAGCCGTCGTCCACCACCTAAGCGATGGCGGGTGCAATGGCGGCCTACAAAAGATAAAAATTCGGTGGATGGCTAGCCCTCTCCGCAACCAGCGTTGACGCACCGTCCTAGCCCCGTAGGGCCAGAGAGAGAGAGAAATAACATTTATTGCACCCGTCAAAAGGCTGGTGAGGATCCGAGGCGAAGCTCTGTCCCAACCATGTCCTCCCCCTCAGCGGTCGACCAGGATCCCTTGGATCTTAGCAGCGGCCAGGGCAAGACGGACGACTTCTTGTTGCCCTTTTTCGTCCTGCTTGAGAAGTAGTGCCTCCCAGGACTCATCTGTTCGGTCAGGTTCTAAAAATCTAGGACACGTCCATATCATATGGATCATGTCCGCTGTGCCATTGCAACGTTTGCACCTGGGGCTAAAAATTTCCGGGTGCCACTTGCTGTAAAGCTGGGGGTTCGGGAATACTCCAGTCTGTAGCTTACGCCACATAACCTCCTCGCTTTTGGTGAGTTGCTTACCACGCTTTTGGTAGTACTGATCTGCCTAATTTGTAATGATTCAGGATATCTTGGTAGGTGTTAAGGTCATCATCGAACTGCAGGGGCTCCTCATCGCGCAAGGGGTACGGGGTTGCGCATAAGTCGTCACTGGGATCCCGGAATGTAGCTAATCCTCGGGCCAGTGCGTGCGCTTTCTCGTTCCCCCTCAACCCCTGGTGCACCGGTGTTCAAATGAGCGCGACCTGCTCTGCCGGTGGTGAACCACTGGCCAACACTCGCTGCTATGGCCGAAATGCGGCCCGCGTCAAAGTTTCTAATCGCTGATTTCGAGTCTGTAACTATAATTTTGACCTGTTGTTGTGTTAGAGCTAGCGCGATAGCCACCTCTTCCGCCTCCGTTGTGGTCGAATTTCGGGTGCTGCAGCAAACTACCGAGCCCCCATCTTCTCTAGTTGCTACTGAAACACGTCCCCTACCGTTCGTGCCGTAGGGCCAGGAACAGCCACCCTTCACCACCTCCACCTACACTCGTTGGTTTGTGGTTGTGGCTGTTTGCCCCGCCGGGGTGGTGCAGTGGTAAGACGCCCGACTAGAGTACCCGGGTTGGAACCCGACCTCGGCGGCTGCGTTGCGATGGAGGCGAAACGAAGAGGCGTCCGTGTGCTGTGCGATGTTGGTTGGTTGGTTGGTTCATAGGAAGGGAAAAGCGCAGTATCTGTCACACCTGCTCTGTGGACACCTGAACCGCGCCGTAAGGGAAGGAATGAAGGTGGGAGTGAAAGTGGATAGAGAGAAAGGGGTGGCGTAGCGGAGGGCTACGGAGTAATTTCCACCACCTGGGGATCTTTAACGTGCGCTGGCATCGCACAGCACACGGACGCCACTTCGTTTCGCCTCCATCGAAACGCAGCCGCCGAGGCCGGGATTTGATCCCGGGAATTCTGGCACAGTAGTCGGGCGTCTTAACACTGCACCACCCCGGCGGGGCTGCGATGTCAGCGCACGTTAAAGATCCCCAGGTGGTCGAAATTACTCCGTAACCCATCCCCAGGTGGTCGAAATTACTCCGTAGCCCTCCACTATGGCTCCTCTTTCTCTCTTTCCACTTTCACTCCCACCTTCCTCCCTTCCCTTACGGCGCGGTTACGGTGTCCACAGAAAACAAGTGAGACAGTTACCGCGCCTTTCCCTTCCTATAAATAAATCTGTTTTTTTGTGTGTTGTGGCTGCAGCAGGAAGAAAAAATTTCGAGGACGCTTAAGCTTCGCCTTCAAGAGTGGAACGCGATAGCGTTGTTGCACCTCGTCGAGAAAACTTACTAAACGCAAGGGTATTGGGGCATCCTCGCACCGGTACCCGCGCGGCCCGAAGGGGAGAAGCGGGTGAGCGAAGATAGTGATCTAAAGAAAGGAAAGACGCTTGATTCTACAACCTGTGAGGGTGCACGGCGAAACGTCAGGGGCGAGTGGCGCGCCACGTGTCGGGGCAGCGCCGCACATTGCTAGGAGGGGTTCTTCTGTGTTTGCCGCAAGATGGCTCTGCATGTGCGCAGAGCGCAGAAGAAATGTAGCGGAAACGTACTTCGCTACTCGTGTAACTGCGACTTCTGTAAGTAACATGCTCATAATTACCGATATACACTGCAGTATAACGTTCTACGGCATGTTTCTAAGGCAACACCGCATTCACTAGAAGCGCTTTTGTACCGCTTTCAAGCATCGAACTCGTGGCTGAGTGGTAGCGTCTCCGTCTCACACACCGGAGACCCTGGTTCGATTCCCACCCAGCCCATCTTGGAAGTTGCTTTTTATTTATGAAGTGCATGTTTATTTATGAAGTGCATGCCGGGATTTATCGCTCACTGGACACCGGCTTTTCTGCGACACCAGCTACTTAACGCTACCGCGTTAAAAATTAGCTGTGGCTTAGCTATGGTTAAGCCTGAGTGATTGCGAAAGCAATACCTCCCTGGCTACGATTGGCTCTGCTGGTGGTTTGGCATGGCTTGGCCTTTTGTGCAACTAAAAAATTTATTCTGGATTTATTCTGGACACAACATGGTTTCTACTGTTTGTTTATTCCAATTAACACGCTTTGGTGGTCCGTAAAGTAGTGACTATTGGTCTGACCACTGGCTCGCTCACTGAACTTGTAGAACGCCGCCGCGCTCGCCCTTCTGTGGCATAGGCGCGTTGCTCAGCCCACCGCTCTTCCCTATCTTCATCTGTCTCCTCGGCATGGCGCCGGCGTTTGCGCACAGCACGTCGCTCGAGCAATGCCTTGTGCAACTCCTCAGACATTACTAAGCGGAGATTCTAGGCACTATAGCGGAGCGCTCCTGCGGCGCCCCGTTTATCCTCTCCTAGCGAGCGCCCTCACGCGGCGGGCCGAGGAGCCCGTCCCGTGGTAGCCGCCGCGCCGAGCGAAGGAACGACTAAGGCCGAAGAGACAAGTTGGGGCCTCTGCTCTCCTCTGGTCGTGACGTCACACTGTCACGTGGTAGCCGGAGCGAAGGAACGACCTCCACAGACGGCATAAAAGTGCTAGCAGTATTCCTTTCGCAATAAAGGAAAACGCACGGGCCTGCTACTGGCTCTGTAGCTGTAGATTTATTAAAAACTGATTTATTTTATAGGAAGGGAAAGGCTGCGGTAACTGTCTCACACCGCAACCGCGCCGTAAGGGAAGGGAGGAAGGTGGGAGTGAAAGTGGAGAGAGAGAGAAGCCGTAGTGGAGGGCTATGGAGTAATTTCGACCACTTGGGGATCTTTAACGTGCACCGACATCGCACAGCACACGAACGCCTCTTCGTTTCACCTCCATCGAAACGCAGCCGCCGAGGTCGGGTTCGAACCCGGGTACTCCGTGCCACTGATTTATTTACTGATCTATTAATAGGAAGGGAAAGTCGCGGTGACTGTCACTTGTTTTCTGTGGACACCGCAACCGCACCGTAAGGGAAGGGAGGAAGATGGGAGTGAAAGTGGAAAGAGAAAGAGGAGCCGTAGTGGAGGGCTACGGAGTAATTTCGACCACCTCGGGATCTTTAACGTGCGCTGACATCGCACAGCACACGGACGCCTCTTCGTTTCGCCTCCATGGAAGCGCAGCCGCCGAGGTCGGGTTCGAACCCGGGTACACCGGCGCAGTAGTCCGGCGTCTTACCACTGCACCACCACGGCGGGGCCGGGGCCCTCCGTGCCACCTCTGCTGCCTCGTGCGGACAGAGGAGAGAAGAAAGAAAAATAAGAGGGAGAGAAAGACGCGCGTCGCCACAGCGGTCGTCCACCACCTAAACGTTGGCGGATGCAATGACGGCCCACAAGAGATACAAATTCTGTGGCTGGCTAGCCCCCACCGCAAGCGGTGTTGGCCTACCTTTCCAGCCCCGTAGGGCCAGGAACTGCCTCCGTTGGGCCACTGGGCCAGGAACGAAGATCCCCAGGTGGTCGAAATTACTCCGTACGCCTCCACTACGGCTTCTCATTCTCTTTGTACTTTAACTCCCACCTTCCTCCCTTCCCTTATGGCGTGGTTCAGGTGTCCGCAGAAACAAGTGTGACAGATACTGCTCTTTTCCCTTCCTGGGAACCAATTATTAATATTATAGGGCCAGGAACAGCAACCACGCAGAATTGACAGATACTGAGCCTTCTCGTTCGTTTAAACCGATTTGAAACGCCGATGATTCCTCTTTTACGGCATGTTTTTCTGTATGCTGTTTGATGGGCCATTCGAGGAGACACCAAATAAAAGACGCAACACGGATGCCTGTATCAGACGCCAGGGAAGTCAACTTCCTAATACATTAATGACGCCATGATGACATCAGTTCCGGGCAGAAATGACCGGATGAGACGTCATGGTGGCGTCAAATCTAGTCATGACGTAATAACTATGTCTGCTATCATCATCGCTGTCATGTCACAAGCTAGTATTATCGGTCACTATGTACCACTGACTGAAGTTCCTCACTGACAGATTTTAAGGTAAACAGTGATGGTGGTCTCCATGAAAAGCGCTTTATCATGACGCTAAGAAGATGGATGGATGGATGACAACTTATATTGGCGACACTAAATGGAGGCCCCTTACTGCCCACCCCACGCACACAGGCTTAGGGGAGGGGGGGTGGCTGGAGCCTCCGCGACTAAAGACTAACAAAAAAATTTTGTCTGTTCGCCGCCTCGGCCCCCAGGCGGACGGCTTGTTGCTGCCGAGCGGGGTCTTCGCTCCGCAGTTTTCTCAGCTCTCTATGCTATTGATATTTTCCTCGACTCCAGGGGAGTCGACGCATTTCCATATAATGTGGTCGAGAGTACCCCTCTTCCCACATGCTTTGGTTGGTTGGCTGGTTGGTTCACAGGAAGGAGAAAGGCGCAGTATCTGTCACACTTGCTCTGTGGACACCTGAACCGCGCCTTAAGAGAAAGGAGGAAGGTGGGAGTGAAAGTGAGAGAAAGGGGAGCCGTAGCACAGCACACGGACGCCATTTCGTTTCGCCTCCATAGAACGCAGCCGCCGTGATCGGGTTCAAAACCGGGAATTCCGGCACAGTAGTCGGGCGTTTACCACTGCGCCACCCCGGCGAGGCACCACATGCTTTACAAAGATCATTTTCCTGTTCTCCTGGTAGTATATGAAAGGCCATTACTTTGTTAACGGAATTTTCAGCTTGCAGTCGCTGCCATGCGATCGCCTCTCTATTACTTAGTGTCTTATCCGGTGGAATAATTTCGAACACCAGGGGATCTTTAACGTGCGCTGACATCGCACAGCACACGGACGCCACCGTTTCGCCTCCATAGAAGGCAGCCGCCGTGGTCGGGTTCGAACCCGGGAACTCCGGCACAGTAGTCGCGCGTCTTACCACTGCGCCACCCCGGCGGGGCACCACATGCTTTACAAAGATCATTTTCCTGTTCCCCTGGTAGTAGGTGAAAGGACATTACTGGGTTAACGAAATTTCCAGCTTGCAGTCGCTGCCATGCGATCGCCTCTCTATTACTTAGTGTTTTATCCGGTGGTGGCAGTAGTTATCTGTTTTTGTCTATTTCTTAATGATTTCACAATATGTTTGCTCGCGTTCATCTAGATTCTGTCAATCCGGCGCTTCTACAGTTAACCGGAAGTAGATAGCTCGGGCTAACTCGTGTGACGCTTCATTTCCGGGAAACGACGCGTGCGCTGAGGTCCATATTAGGTTGACTTGGCGGGTCAACTCTTTGCCAGCAAGAATCCTTACCGCTTTCGGCGAGATTCTGCCTTTCGTGAAATTCCAGATGCCTTTCCTTCAGTCGGACCTAATTATTATAGTAAGGTAGAAGCTGTTAATTGCTTATATCTCGTAGTTCGTTCGGTCGCACTATATCTGTTATTCATCTTTACACCCAGGCTAGGCAGTTTCTTGTTCTTAGCATCTTACTATCGCTAAGAAAAAAGAACTGCCTAGCGTGGGTTTCAGGATGAATAACAGGTATAGTGTGACCGAACGACCAACGAAAATATAAGCCATTAGCAGCTTTCACCTTACTATAATAATTAGTTCCGACTAAAGGAAAGGCACAGTCACATTTGTTCTGTGCACACCTTAACCGGCTTCAGGGGAGGGAGGGAGGGAGGGAGGGAGGGAGGGAGGAAGGAAGGAAGGAAGGAAGGAAGGAAGGAAGGAAGGAAGGAAGGAAGGAAGGAAGGAAGGAAGGAAGGAAGGAAGGAAGGAAGGAAGGAAGGAAGGAAGGAAGGAAGGAAGGAAGGAAGGAAGGAAGGAAGGAAGGAAGGAAGGAAGGAAGTTTGAAAGCAATTTCGATGATCTGGAAGCTTTTAACCTGCTCTGACATCGGACAGCACGAATCTTCGTACGCAGCCGCCGGCGGTGGGGATCGAATACGGTTACTCAGGCACATGAGCCGGGCAACTTGACCAATGCTTGGTTTGGTTTCGTTTTGTGGGGTTTAACGTCCCAAAGCGACTCAGGCTATAAAGATACGCCGTAGTGGAGGACTGTGGAAATTGCGACCACTTGAGGTTCTTTAACGTGCACTGACATCGCACTGCACAGCGTCTTGCTCTTCGCCTCCATCGAAAAGCGGCCGCCGAGGCCGGGATTCGATCCCGCGCCCTTGGGAACAATAGTCGAGCGGCATATTCGCTGCGCCACCCCGGAGGGGCTGAAACCACCGCGGTTGGGTAGAATCTTCTATGAAGCAATTGCGATATTCTAAACAACTGAATGTAGTTTAGCGTGAACAGTGCATAGAAGTGACCTATCAACTATTTGTAGCGATAGCTTCACAATGTGATGTAAATCCAAGGTTTCCGTGCACAGAAATTACCTTCGACTGAGCCAGAAGTCAAACCACGAAGCATTTGCGGTGTCGCTAATGTGTCGCACCATAGGGGAAGAAATGTTAAGGTCAAATATCAAGCAATGAACTATGTTGCCGACATGCGATTCGATGTCACGTGACGTGATGGCACATTGTGACTTCTACACGGGCCCCCGAAACCTCTTCAGAGCCCTAGCCAAAGAAATCTTTTCAGCAGAATAAAGAGCTTTACCACGTGTAACTATGTGAATGCAGCTATCGCGTACATACTAGCTTTAACCATAGCTAAACCACCGACTGTATTGAAGTGCAGTATTATGTTTATAAGATTGTGCGCCTGATCGTTTGCTTGGCAGGATCTGTTTCCCCCGCACCTCTTATGGGCAAGAATAACGCTTACTTGGATATAAATAAAGAGGTTATTTGTAAACATTTGTGATATTTCGTCGTTAGTAGTCGTGATGTAGTAAAACTGATTATCCGCACTGTGCAAGCGAATTTAAAAAAGAAGTAACTCTAAAACTAATACGACCAAGGTATGGAAGACTAGAATTGTGGTCCAGATCATACGACAATATTTGTTGTCTAATCTATCGGTATTAAGCGACCAAAGGGCAGTAGTTAGCGGGCAAAAAAGAGCATTCACGACTACGGCTGTCTCACACACGACGCAACTAACAGCAGCCACTTCATTTAGCATTACGCGGGTGAACGTGCAAAAGTTTTCAATGTTCCTCTTCATCCTCTCAATGGTAAGTACTCTCATTAGGACTAAGCCATCCCCATCCCCGAGCTCTGTTATTTGTGCAGTCTGCACCCCCACACCCTCTAGTGACATCACTGACTTTTGAATGGACAACTGAGTCGCCCTGTGATCGAAGAAAGATGGATGAAAACGGTGAAATTGGGCTATCAGACGTTCTGCCCGAAACAATACAAAGTGGTTTAAGAAGCTTTTAAAGCGATGAAAAAGGAAAGAACAGCCGGGGAGCTCAAGGTAAGTAGAGTTCTTAAGGGAAGAATGGAGATATCAGCTAGAAAATATTTGCCCAAATTTATATTCAATATCTCATGACATCAACATTATTGGAACCTTGCAAGCACGCTAGCGCTATCATGATCGACAAGAAAGGGATCGCTAAGGAAATGAACGATGATGACCAATCAGGGGTTGCTATTCGTTGCTTAGGAGGTGTTTACTGAGGCCATCGCTAATGGAATTAAATAAACCTTAGACCTAAATAACCAAATGATCAAGCAGGTTTTCAGAAAGGTTACCCTACCATTTCTCAGATATATACTATCAACAAGGGATAGAAAAAAAAATGGAGGACGCTTAAGCTTCGCCTTCAAGAGTGGTACGCGATAGCGTTATTGCACCTCGTCGAGAAAACTTATTAAACGCAAGGGTATTGGGGCATCCTCGCACCGGTACTGGTGGTGGTGGTCACAAACGTTTATTGGTCAAAAAGGCGTGGATGGAGCTATGAACATCCAGCCCTTACAGATACTGGGTGGGGTCCCTAGTACGGGACCCCAGTGGCGTCGGCCGCTGCCCGGGCGCGCTCGACCAAGGCCTTTTGGGCCTGCAGGTCATAGCAGCCGAGCAGGGTCGCCTCCCAGTCCTCCCGAGTGGGCTTGGGGTGAGGAGGAATAGCTGGGTTGGATGGGAAGCGGAAGAGGTGCCGCTTCCGCCGGCGCTATGCGAAGGAGCTCAGCATCTGTCAAGCTCTTGCAGATAAATTCCAATACGTGTGCACTGACTGCTTGCACCTGAATGGTTGTGTGGTAGCTTCAGTTATCGTTTCTTTATATATATATATATATATATATATATATATATATATATATATATAGCAGCAAAAATGCTGCAGCCGATAAGCGTCGTCGTAGCAGCAAAGCTCGGCAACTACGATAACTCTGATTCTGTGAAGTGCTTTTATGCAGAATGAGAGGGTCCCATATCTCAAATTAAGCCTATAAAGGCTCAGATGGAGGTGTATATTAAATAAATCAATGATCGTAACTCAAACGCGCAACTGAACTAGCTAGAAAAACAGGCCACAGCAGCTGTTCAACGTGCGTTATCCCACCTACTTCATCATGCGGGCGCTTCCGAGAGGTGGCGCCACGGTACGTCCACGCGCCCAATACAAAAGACTACAGGGTACTTATACATAAAAAACTCAGTTTATTCCCCAGAAAGAGGGACAATTCAGCGAACTGCTGGTTAAAGGCCAACCACTGGGACTAAATCTGCCCTATATCCTGTCATAAAACGCAATTAGGGCACGAACAAGTCAGAAAAGTGCACTGATCTGGTTAGAAATTATGCAGCTTTGATAAGAATGTTGCATAAACTGCACTTCGTTTCTTGCGCAGCACCCGCCTTTTATTCTAGAAACGACTTCAGTCTGTCGCGCAAATATTGGTTTTAGCTGCAATTTACTAATTAACAGAAATAATTACGAGCCGAAAACTAGCATTGCCAATTTGCACTCATACTAGGCGTTCCTAAGGTATTTGACTCGATGATATAGCGCAAAAGGGGTTTGGATTGTACAAGTCTATAATCCTAATTTATGGGCTCGCTAACGAGTAGAGAGCATTTACTCTCATCCTAAGCTTTTAAACGGTATAGACCTTTGCAACTAGGCCTCTCTGGGCGTCGCCGTAATGCTAGCTCTGCTGAAGTGTGCGCAAGACTCTACAACGATGCAAGCGGCAGCGGAACCTCTTCGCAGCAGTCCAAAGAGGACTCGCATTGGCATCCTCCTCGCCCGATGTAAAAGTCTATATGACTTGATCCTATATCTCGAAGTTCAGTTTTTTTTTACGCAGTTGATCAATTAACGCAGATAACGCGGATCGCTGACGAGCACACTGTTATCAGGCTTTGCAAAAGCTTTCCAACCATGTTGAAGATATGGTGGAGGGCAGATTTAGGTTTTAAAAACATTTGACAGAATATCACTAATTATTTTGCCCGATAATTGCCCAACATAGGCGTATAATAGCCAATGGTACAAACTGATGTATGATACCGTGGCACATACTATGAAGCTCATAGCTTGACAGTAGTAAAGTAGACTAATTCCTGCTTCGACAGTCTCTAACATTGAAGTTCAAAGTACCTACTAGAGCAGGTTTCCATATTTTTACGTCGGTGAGCAGAGTAAATGCTCCAAAGAACAAACATAGACAAAAGCGAAGGCAACATTAGGTCAGAGGCGCAAAGCAAACTTCCTATTATGTGGCTTGAAAAATGTGTGGAGTCTAGAACTCACCTCAAAGCTTAGTTTAGAGCATTATTCGTCGTTTAAACAGCTATAAGAAGAAATGGAGATCTTTTTAAACGTTAGTTTAGCAGTCAAAATTGTTTTATCGCAATTGTTGAAAGCTTTGCTAATTTCTGTAGCACTTACCTGGTAAAAAAACGCGCCTCTACTTACTGCTGCGGCCGGCCGGCGGCAGTCAGGGAGAAAAAGCCTGCCGTGCGCAGAGCTCGCAGCCGCCACGCGAGAAGAAAGGGAGAATCAATAAGAAAAGCGCGGTGCGAACGATAGGGTGCCACGAAATTAGAGATCAATAACAACGATTGTGTCGCTGCTTACCAATTATCAAGGGGATTTATTTGATATTAAATACAAGCGCCATCTATCGGAAACTAACTTTCTCCGATGTAAGCAAATTTTGACCTTCCGAACGGGGATTCTGTCTTATGGCTCATTCACACTTAAGCATTGGACAGTGAGTTGGACCAAAATTTTTCGCCGATAGGCTCCTTTGTTCACATTCTCGGCCAACACATCGCCGCCGTCGCCACTTCGAATGTGATCTCACGTTAAGCCTAAACTGACTTCTCGGCTGAAGTAACGTATGCCACCAAAGAGGATCCAGCTATGGTACGTGCCGTAAGGAAAATGCATCAACATTCACTTCTTCCCTAAAAGATGCCACATCTCCCCCATGCATTATAGCAACATCACCTTCAGCATGCTATTTGAAGGCATAGTAAACAAAAAGCCATAGGGGATACCATTCAAGTCAAGGGAAGCGCCGATTGTATTTCAAATGTCATTATTCTGTTAGGGGTGACAATTTTCACACAGCAATTGACATAACTTCACGTCTTCGATAAGCATTTCTGCGATGGCCGCATTTCTTGGGAGCTGATGGTCACTTGCAAACACACCGTCGCATCGGGACCCATGAGGAATGCTATACAGGGGGCCGCAGTTACAAAACGTTCCTACCGTCCCATTGGCTATCTGCGGAATCTTACCGGCGGCAAGATTCAGCACCGGGCCGTACTGCGTTTCCTTCAAGATTTGAGGAGGACTTTCTCCTGCGACGGTGGATTTCGTTCGCTACGGCCACCGAATGCTGCAATGTGAGTGAGCGTGCACTCCGTGAATCAGACACAGGGTTCTAACAGAATACCTTTAAATGCTATAAATGATAAGGTGTACCAAAATGTGGTAATGTTTTTCGTCACTAGCTAATAAGCAAGCCTTATTTTGAAGGAAACGCACTCAGACACATGATACCTTTGTTATACGATCTTCTTTTGATACCACATTTAGGGGGCAGAAAACAACAGCAGAAGCAGAACATCAATGATACATCGATATTAACCTGAATCCACACAAAGAGAAGTTATTGTGTGCATACGTACATACAAAAATGCGCATTAAGCGCCACCACTGGAACGAACGGCACTAACGTCGCCCTAGGGGGGCAAGTGGAATCACGTGACTCTTCTTACTGCCGCTGGAGCAGATGGTCGATTAAATTTGTGCGTTTGAAAAGCTAGGAGTAGCGTTTATTTCTGTAGTTTGCGCTGATATAGATTGCCAGTCTTGCACGTTTTGCTCTTGCATCGTTACTGAGGCTGCTGACGCTTATATGAGCTGTTGCTACGGTCCGTTACTGCTCTGTACCCGGACGTGGGCAAGGGAACCCGGCGCAAGCTCCCATTTCAGCCTGAAACCTAAGCTCACAGAACGTTCCTTAATCAGAACATTGAACGGGCAAATCACTGAGTCGTTATTATCATGATGTGCGCAGCAGACATTTCAGCGCGAGATTTCGTTCACAGAGTTGGCGCTAAGAGTTCGGGGAGTGGCAGAAGAAACAGCACGCGCGTTTTAATTTGTGTTTATCACTTGTGAAGCTAACGATACTGTTTCTGAAAGGATGAAAAAGATGCTGGCTTCTTCAATAAACACTACCCTTCTAATGAAAGCAGGGATCGTGCGAAGGCCAGAAGGTCTGAAATTGTTCCAAGTGAACCCCGACACTGAAGTTACACTGAAGTGGACTAGAAGATTCTGCCGCCTCGGGCAGCGGTATACATGGTGAGTTGTCCCAGGCAGCGTCTTCAGCACTGTCGTAATTTAACATGACAGCCTCCGTGAATAAAAGAAAGATAGAGCATTGCATGCATGTTGTGATGTGCTGATCGAGATATTTGCAAAAAAAAAAGAACTACTTTACGCGGGGAAAACAAACATCCGCTCTAACCTAGGGTGCCAATTGTGGTCAGTGTGCAAAAATTTGCTGCGTGGAATGCACGTCTTCACACTTGCTAAAAAATTAATACATGTCATCCCAACAGTCAAACGTGTTTCCTCTACTACGTTCAAGAGAGCAGGGAAAAGGTGCCGCGTCCGCCGGCGCTATGCGAAGGCGCTCAACATCTGTCAGGCTCCTGACAGTCATCTGCTCTCGCAGAGGAATCCCTTTACCTGTGCACTGACTGCTTGCACCTGAATGGTTGTCTGGGAGCTCCAGTGATCGTTTCTTTGTTTATATATATAGGTGCAGAAATGCTGCAGCCAATGCGCTTCGTCGTAGCAATAAAGCTCTACAACTATGACAACTCTGATTCGGCGAAGTGCTTTTTTGCCGAATGAGAGGGTCTCATACCTCAAAATAAGCTCACAAAGGCCCAGATGGAAGTGTATAATAAATAAATTGATGACCGTAATGCTAACGTGCAACTGAACTGCCTAGGAAAACATGCCACAGCCCACTGCGTCATGCGGGTGCTTCCGAGAGGTGGCGACACGGTACTTCCTCGTGCCCAATACAAAACACTATAGACAAGTGTCAGCCCGTGACGTCAGAGGAGATGCGGCGGCGCTGGCGACAGCAGTGACTTTCGTTGTGTAGGCAAAAGCGCGGGCCGTCTGCATTGGATGCGCAGCGATTGCTTTGTTTTCGGGCATAATTCCCAACATTTCTGCAAGCTGTGGTGCGATTGATTGCGCCTCGAGGCCCAAAAAGCAAACTGGCACTTGTTTTAACATGTTTCTTGCGGTAGGATAAAGATGAGAGCGAAGGGCAGCTGCGTTGAAGGCGACAAAAAGTAGACTCTTCAGACGGATTGCCTTCGCGATTAACATGCATTGCAGTTCTTCACCGAAACTAGATCAGTTCGTTTGCAACCCTTAATTATCATGATTGCATTTCGACGGCATGATGAATAGCCTCAAGAACAAACGCCTGCAGCTCGTGCACATTTTGATATACTATCAAGTCATAGATCAGACGCGGCATATTCCGTGTGTGTATGATCCCGCAGGGAAGCTGCACTGTGAGTTCCATTCACTTGCAGTACTGCCCGTGCATATTTTCACACAAAAATGACAGAAAAGCTGCTGTGAAAGTAATTGCAAGTACATTGAGCGGTCACTCCAGTGCGATATTGCCGGCAATAACACGCCCGGACTTGTAAAGTGACTTTTCTCTGTTTGTACTTTCGCGAGTTTCAACGAGTGACTCCTCATCACCGGTTCTATATAGTAAACATCGTTATAATCCCGGCATGCACGCGGCGTTATTTCTCATATTTTTAAATTTTATTTTTGAAACTCATTATAAAATCCTGATGAACGAATTAAATATCCACGTACAACCTAGCTCTGATCGAGCAGGATGTGGTACATAGAGTTTATTGTCCCAAAATGGAATCGACTATGATGGGTGCAAAATAAGCAGAATACAATGACGTGCATTTGAATAAATTTTCCAAGTATATTAAAAAGAGCTCAGCACATCGCGCAAATTTCGCTGCAAACGATCGTGGAGAACGTTGCATCTACACTCATGCGTGTCTACTATAGAGCAAAGAGAACAAAATCAGAGCTTTCTTACTGGCATTCATAATGTACTGACCTTGCTACGTCTGTAAGATGAGACAGACGTCAAACGTCTTTTTATCGAGCAGGCGAAAAGAAGTTGGTAGCGCACTCTGACATCATTTTACAAAGAAAAAAAAGATTGAGTTCTTATTAGATATGAAATTCTATGACTTAAATTGCCGGTAAAGTGAGTTAGAATAAGATTTCTAGTTTACTATATACTATTGTTCCTTAGTGTGAGTGCTCGAAACAGCAGAAAGCCAGTCAATTGAGTCTTCATATTAAAAAAGGCACTTCCAGTCATTCATATTGTAGTCCTCCTTGCATGCGCTAGGAATAGGCCCGTAAGTTGAACAGTGTTGACTATTAGTCTTTCTTCTACATTGGTCTTTCTCGTTTTTATTTAACTTAATCACTCACGGCAGTCGCCTACGTACCGTAGCCACGCTGTTGCGGCCACGGAGAAGGAAGCCAATGCTGAGCTCTTCGCCAGGTAACAAGCTGTAATCGGCTAGTAACGTGCGCAAATACTTACCAGGCATAACCCAAGCTATTTTTACACATAAGCGAAGCCTACGGTTAAAGATATACGCACGAGCGAACTGGTTTCGAAGGCAGCGTCGCTTTGTGCAGTGTAGGCACGGTGCGCTTTTGCCTACACCCCATGTCGCTGCCGATCGCAGCGCCACCTTTGTTTACAAACATGACGCTTGTCTATAAGGTATTTATAGATAATAAACTAAAAAAATGAATTATCAAAAAAAAAAAAAGAAACCCAGGGGAACTGCTGGTTAAAAGCCGAACTTCGGGACCAAATGTGCACTATGTCCTGTCACAAAACGCAATTAGGGCTCGCACCTAAGTCTGAAAAGTGCTCTGGTCTAGTTAGGAATTATGCAACTTTTATAAGAAAGTTGCATAAACTACATTTCGTTTCATACTTAGCACCCGCCTTTTATTCTGGAAACGACTTCAATCAATGCCGCAAATATTGGTTTCAGCTACATTGAACTAATTAACAGTAATAATTTCGAGTTGAAAATTAGCACTGCTTATTTACACTCAAATTGGGTGCTCCTAAGGTACTTCACGCAAAAGGGAGTTTGGATTGTACAAGCCACTAACCTAGTTTATGGAATCGCTAACTAGTACAGAGCATTTGCTCTCATCCTTAACTTTTAAACGGTATAGACCTTTGCAACGAGGCCTCTCTGGGCGTCGCCATAACGCTAGATGGGCTGAAGTGTGCTCAAAACGCTACAACGGTGCAAGCGGCAGAGAAACCGCTTCGCAGCAGCCAAAGAGGAGTCACTTTGACATCCTTCTCGTCCGACGTAAAAGCCTATATGACTTGATCCTGTATCTCAAAGTTCAGTTTTTTTACGCAGTTGATCAATTAGCACAGATAATGCGGATCGCTGACGAGCACGGTGTTATTAGGCTTGGCCAAAGCTTTCCAACGATGTTGAAGCTTGTCTGGAGCGCAGATTCAGGTCTGAAAAGCAATTGACTGAATATCATCAATCGTTCTGCTCGGTAATTGCCCAACATAAGCGTATAATCGCCAATGGTACAAACACATATATGATACCGTGACACAAACTATGTAGCTCATATCTTGACATTAGTAAAGTAGACTAATTCCTGCTTCGACCTTCTCTGACCTTGAAGTTCAAAGTACCTGCTTGAGTCGTTTTCCATATTTTTACCTCGGTGATCGGAGTCAATGCTCCAAAAACACACATAGACAGATACGAAGGCAGCACTATGTAAGAGGCGCAATGCAAACTTCCCATCATGTGGCTTGAAAAATGTGGGGAGTCTGGAACTCACCTCAAAGCTTATTTTACAGCAATATTCGCCATTTAGACAGCTGTGGGAGGAAACGAACATCTTTTTGAACATTACTTTAGGCAGTGAAATACTTTTATCGCAATTGTTGAAAGCTTTGTGCATTTCTGTAGCACTTACCTGGCCAGAGAAGCCCGCCTCTACTCAATCCTGCGGCCGGCCGGCGGCAGTCAAGGAGAAAAAGCTAGGCGTGCGCAGAGCTCGCAGCCGCCGCGCGAGAAGAGGAGTATCAAGGAGAAAAGCTTGGCGCGGACGATAGGGTGCCATCAAATTAGAGGAGAACAATAACAGCAGCAACAACGATAGTGTCGCTGCTTACCGATTATCAAGGGGCTTTAGTCGATATTAAATACAAGCGTCATCTATCGGAAACTAACTTTCTCCTGTATAAGCAACTTTTGACCTTCCAAACCTGGGATTCTGTCTTATGGCTCATTCACACTTAAGCACTCGACGGTGAGCTCGACCGAAATTTTTCGCCGAGAGGCTTTTTTGTTCACATTCTCAGCCAACACATCGCTTCTGTCGGCACTTCGAATGTGAGCTCCCGTTAAGCTCAAACTGATTACTCGGCTGAAGCAACGTATGCCACCAAATAGCATCCAGCTATGGTACGTGCCGTAAGAAAAATGTATTAACATTCACTTCTTCACTAAAAGATGCCACATATCACCCATACATTGTAGCAACATCACCTTCAGCATGCTTTTTGAAGGCATAGTAAACAAAAAGCCATATGGGGTACAAATCACGTCAAGGGAAGCGCCGATTGTATTTCAAATGTCATCCTTCACCACGTTTTTTTCTGTTAGGGGTGGCGATTGATACGCAGAAATGGACATAACTTCACGGCTTCGATAAGCATTCCTGCGGTGACCGTCTTTTTGTTTCTTTTGAGCTGATGGTCACTTGCGAGCACGGCATCGCATCGCGACCCATGAGGAATGCTATACAGGGGGCCGCAGCGACGAAACGTTCCTACCGTCCCATTAGATAATGGAAATCTGCGGAATATTCCCGGCGGCAAGATTCTGTACCGGATCGAACTGAATTTCCTTCGAGATTTCCGGGAGACTTTCTGCCGCGATGGCGGATTTTGTTCGCTCTGACCGCCGAATCCTCCAATGAGAGTGATCCTGCACTGGGTCAATCAGACACTTAACTCCTCGTCCGAAGAGTGGACAGCAGCCCCGTGACAGTGACCGCCTTCATGGTGCGTTTCCGCCCTTGCCCGGCTAGGACCTTCGGCCTGAATAAAGACACTCCTTGTCTTCCGAGGGCGTCGGATAAATGATTGGTTGATAGGTTATATTGTAACCCGCGCTAACCGTGTCAGTTCTGAAGGGAGAAGAAGACGAAGTTCTGCGGAGTGCGCGTGGTTCTGGGACGCCGCTGCTTTTGCCTGGTAAAGCGCCTGCTCTCTGCCTCCTGTGCCTCAACCCCGTCCTTTGACTCTGTCCTTCTGGACTGCCGTCCGGGTAGCGGTAGAACCCGTGACATTCTGGTGGAGGTGCGGGGTGAATGCATCACAGCCCCTCAAAACCCGCTACTCTGAGTTCGCCCCCAAGTCTCAGCCGCCGCCCCTTCGACGAGGAGGCCGAGATACGTGCCAGCCGGCGACTTCAAGGGCTTGCCCCTGAATTTGGTCTGTTGCCGAACTCAGGCTCTTCACTACTTACAATGGCCCGGAGTACCACGACCCAATGTCAACAGACGGACTCGTTTCTTGCACCGTCCGTGGTGTACCTACCGATGGCTCCTCGAGCGGCTGCCACGTTCCATGGCGATGCCTCCGAAGATGTGGAGGATTGGTTGGAGCAGTACGAACGTGTGGCCCGCCACAATGGCTGGAATGCCGAAAACTGTCTTCAGAATTTGTATTTCTGCCTGGACAGTACGGCTCGGCACTGGTTCGAAAACAACGAGGCCTCCCTTACATCCTGGGACACCTGTAAGGAAGAACTGCGACGGACGTTCGCCAATCAGTATCGGCGACAGCGAGCAGAAGACCTTCTGCAAACGAGAGTACAACGACCCGACGAAACTGCAACGAGTTTTGTTCAAGACGTCTTACGACTTAGCTCCCGTGCCGACCCCCGTGCCACCGAGGAAAAAAAGGTGCGTGCACTTATGCGGGGCGTCAAGAGTGACATTTTCGGCGGGCTTATGACTACAGTGGCACAATTTGTAAATGAGGCGACGAACATCGAGCGAGCCTTGGTTACGCGAGCGGACCATTATCGTCGCCTTGCTGGAGGTCCCAGCGTTTCCAACCTTTCAGCTGCTCGCTTTCCTGTCGGTTCCCTTGACACCGCAAACCTACGCGAGATCATCCGCGAAGTTGTACGCGAGGAAATACGGCAGCTGCTTCCACCTGCTGATGGTACGGCATCCTGCGCCCTCACGGATGCTGTCCGCGAAGAAGTACAACGTGCCCTTTATCCACAGTGCTCCGTTGCTTCTTCACCTACTCAGCCCATTGAGACGTACGCGTCCGTTGCTAGTCGTCCGCCGCCGCAGCAGCCACCACCGCCGCCTGCTCGCCGTCAGTACTTGCCTGCACAACCCTGTGTCCCTGTGTACGATCTTCGTCCGCAGCAGCAATGGATGAGCAAGGCTGACGCGTGGAGGACAACCGACCAACGCCCACTATGCTTCCACTGCGGAGAAGCAGGCCACGTCTACCGTCGCTGCCCTTACCGCGAGCTTGGTCTTCGCGGTTTCCAGCGGAATGCTCCCCGCCCGGAGTTCGGCGAGCAACCCCGCGACATCGCGGACTATCTGCGCCGTTCGCAACCACCCGACCGGTCTTCACGTCGCGACCTTCGCTCGACACCGTCCCGCCGGTACGATTCTCCCCTTCGCAGCAATCGACGGCAAAGCCTGTCCCCTCATGGGGAAAACTAAGCCCGGCGACGTCTGGAGGTGACGTTGCCGACCCCGTTCCTGTTAAAGAGCCTCCACGTTTTTCGCCCCGCTCCCCCACGCGAACCGACGATCAACCCGACGACCTTCCCGACGAACTTCGCGCCGAACTTCTCGCCGAACTTCCCGCCGAGCTTTCCGACGAGCTTTCTGACCAACTTCACGACGAACTCCCCGACGGAGCTTCCGACGACCGTCGCCCCACAGTGTACAATAACCTCGATGTTGTGATCGACGGATACGACGTGACGGCCCTCGTTGACACCGGTGCAGACTATTCTGTTATGAGTGGGGAGCTATGCCGCCGACTTCGCAAAGTAACGACGCAGTGGGATGGCCCCGATATCAGAACCGCTGGAGGCCACCTGGTGAGACCAATCGGCAGATGCACTGCTCGTATTGAGATTAACGGTCTCAGGTGCCCGGTTACCTTTGTTGTACTATCGAAATGTTCCAGAGACATTATTCTCGGCATGGATTTTTTGAGTGATTGCAGCGCTGTAATCGACTTTACCGACCGCCGCCTCACGCTTCGTCAACCTCGATATACCTCGGCGCAAACAAAGCCCCAAGTTTGCACGGCACGCGTCTTGGCGGAGCACGTAACCATACCGCCCCAGTCTAGCGTATTTCTCCCTGTCACGTCCGACCACGTTGCTTCTGGCGAAGTTCTGCTGGAAGGAAGTGCTCAACTGCTTCTTGAACGGGGTCTTGGTGTTGCTCGAGGTATCGCGCAGCTGGATACTAGCTGCGTACACGTCCTAGTCACCAACTTTTGTGGCACTCCACAGCGCCTTACGAAAGGCACGGCTCTCGGTACCATTGAGAGCATTACCGCCCCTATTCAAGTTGTTGCCCTGTCTGAAGGTGCTTGCTCATCCTCTTCGCAGCAGAACGATGCACCTTTGGGTGTAAGCATTGCACCTAATCTCTCTGTGAGCGAGAGGGCCGAATTGATAGCGCTGCTTGCAGAATTCCAAGACTGCTTCTCTACGTCATCCGGAGTTCGCCAGACGACCATTGCCAAACACAGAATAATTACCGATGACGCTGCTCACCCTGTTCGTCAGTCGCCTTACCGAGTTTCTTTCAAAGAACGTGAAATTATTCAGAACCAAGTGCAAGAAATGCTGGCCGACGATATAATCCAACCCTCGCACAGCCCATGGGCAGTAAAGAAAAAGGATGGTACTCTTCGATTCTGTGTTGACTATCGCCGTCTCAACAACGTCACCAAGAAGGATGTTTATCCCCTTCCTCGCATTGATGACGCACTTGATCATCTACGACATGCCCGTTACTTTTCATCCATAGATCTGAAAAGTGGTTACTGGCAAATCGAAGTTGATGAGCGCGACCGAGAGAAGACTGCTTTTATCACCCCGGATGGTCTATATGAGTTTAAAGTGATGCCGTTCGGCCTCTGTACCGCCCCAGCAACCTTTCAGCGCGTTATGGACACCGTATTGGCCGGACTGAAGTGGCAAACTTGTCTGGTCTACCTTGACGATGTTGTAATCTTCTCAAGCACGTTCTCCGATCATCTTCTTCGCCTGAGAGCAGTACTACAAGCTATAAGAAGCGCAGGCCTCACTCTGAAGCCAACAAAGTGCAAGTTTGCCTACGATGAATTAAAATTTCTTGGCCACGTCGTCAGCAGAGCGGGTGTTTGTCCAGATCCCGATAAAACAATCGCCGTCACCTCCTTACCTACACCATCGGACAAGAACGCTGTACGGAGGTTTCTGGGCCTCTGTGCTTACTATAGGCGCTTTGTTCCCAATTTTTCTCATGTCGCTGCACCACTTACTCATCTCACGAAGGAGAACGTCGCCTTCCAGTGGTCGGATGAACAGCAGCGTGCATTCGACCGCCTTAAACAAAGCTTACAGACCTCCCCTGTACTCGGGCACTTTGACCAGGACGCCGAGACTGAAGTTCATACAGACGCCAGCAACAAGGGCCTCGGAGCCGTGCTCATTCAAAAATAGAACGGGACCGAGCGTGTAATCGCTTACGCAAGTCGAACATTATCGAAGGCGGAGGCTAACTACTCGACCACTGAAAAAGAATGTCTCGCGGTAGTTTGGGCGATTAATAAGTTCAGACCCTACTTGTACGGACGCCCATTTCAGGTGGTTACCGACCATCACTCTCTATGTTGGCTCAGAACTCTGAGAGATCCTTCAGGGCGACTTGCACGGTGGGCCCTTCGGTTGCAAGAGTTCGATGCTACAATAATTTATAAGTCCGGTCGCAGGCACACAGATGCTGACTGCCTCTCTAGAGCCCCTATAGAATCAGCATCTGACGGTAAAGACGACGAGTATGAAGATGCTTTTATAGGTACCATAAGCACGGTCGATATGGCAGCACGGCAGCGACACGACACTGAACTCCCTGAAGTAATCGCCCATCTGGAAGGTCAAGAAGGCACCATTCCACGCGTCTTCTTGCGCGTTCTACCCGCATTACGTCTTCGCAACAATGTACTATACAAAAAGAGCTTCACAGCGAGTGCGAGGTCTTGGCTACTGGTTATTCCGGCTGACCTACGTAATGAAATTATGGACGCCTGTCATGACGACCCAACTTCCGGGCATTTGGGATACAGCCGAACACTCGCACGAATTCGTTCCAAGTATTACTGGCCTCAACTTGCTAAGACTGTTCGTCACTATACCAGGACCTGCCGCGAATGTCAAAGACGTAAGACTCCGCCCGTACAACCCGCAGGACATCTTCACCCTATTCCGCCGCCTATGACTCCGTTCCAGCAGGTAGGCATGGACCTGCTAGGACCTTTCCCTACGTCCAACTCGGGACACCGCTGGATTGCTGTTGCTACGGATTACCTCACACGGTATGCTGAATCGCGAGCTTTACCTTCTGCAACAGCGGCTGATGTAGCGAAGTTTTTCGTCGAGTCCATCGTCCTGCGTCACGGTGCTCCCGAAGTCTTGATCACAGATCGCGGTGCCGCGTTCGTGTCCCAGCTAATGGCGGAGATCTTGCGTTTAAGCAACACGCACCACCGCAAAACTACCGCATACCACCCCCAAACGAATGGGCTCACAGAGCGCCTTAATAAGACTATGGCCGACATGATATCTATGTATGTGGACGTCGAGCACCGTACATGGGACGACATTCTCCCCTACGTAACTTTCGCTTACAACACCGCAACTCAGGAAACAACCGGATTTTCGCCGTTCCGCCTGGTGCATGGCCGAGAGGTGATTACCATGCTTGACTCCATGCTTCCCCATGAGCCGGAGGCCTACTCTTACGACGATGTCCAACTGGTAACCCAGCACGCAGAAGAAGCCCGACAGTTGGCACGACTACGCATCCAAGACCGCCAGCACGTCGATGCACGCAGGTACAACCTCCGGCATCGTGAAGTTCATTTTGCACCTGGTGATAAAGTGTGGGTGTGGACTCCCGTTCGCCGTCGCGGTCTCAGCGAGAAGCTGCTAAAACGTTACTTTGGCCCATGCGAGGTCGTTCGCCGTATAAGCGACGTAAATTACGAGGTGATTCCGATTGTTCCAAGCACATCTCGTCGGCCCCCTCATCCTGAAGTGGTGCATGTGGTTCACCTTAAAACTTACTGTGAACGCTAGAACCACGTATTCTGACTCTGAGCTCTGCTCAATTTAACGTTTCAGTTACGCTGGAGCGCGCATCGGGACGATGCGCCTTTCAGGGGGAGGAGTAGTGTAACCCGCGCTAACCGTGTCAGTTCTGAAGGGAGAAGAAGACGAAGTTCTGCGGAGTGCGCGTGGTTCTGGGACGCCGCTGCTTTTGCCTGGTAAAGCGCCTGCTCTCTGCCTCCTGTGCCTCAACCCCGTCCTTTGACTCTGTCCTTCTGGACTGCCGTCCGGGTAGCGGTAGAACCCGTGACAATATGTGATCCTGGGAAGCAGCACATTGTGGTGCTGAGAATCTCTTCCTGTCAGACAAGTGCAAGACGATCAAATATTAGTCCCAGCACATCAGTTCTCTCAAATAAATGCTCAAGTAGAACTAGCCCCATAATAAAAGACTTTATTGTTTTAAAATACTTAATTGACCATAGACATTCGCCTTATGTTTCATAAGGAGTCTTAAGTTCCTCCTTGATATTTTGCTCGCTGCTGTAAACTATATCGTCTGAATGTGTGCAAATAAGACATATACGTAATACATAATACGTATAAAAATACGTATATCTAGCCTTTCTCTACGTAACCATCCGTATAATATTATGTACGAAAAAAGAATATTAGGCATAGGGGTTGCGTGCCAAACAAACACCCAAAGGGGTTGAAAACTAGGAGAGCAAATCCATTGCATAAGATTACATTTTATGAGATATCTCTATTAAATTCCATTTTCTCAGATATCTCTATCAGATGCACCTCCATAATACCTTTGATTTAATTTGGACCCACCCTTATTTCGTTAGATTCATTTCATTTTAAGGGGTTCACAACCCTCGCGTGAGCTCATATGACTGACTTCATGACCATGGCGACCAATCAGGATTTTTCGCGGCTGCTGAAAACGAATGCGCTGGTGGCGACACTGCTTTTTCGGGTTTTAAGGCGCAAACCTTTAATACCTAATCGTTGTCAACAGAAGGTTGTCAGCAAAGGTGTCACGCTTTTGTGAGGGAGCGTTAAAAATAAATTAACGAACCTGGTCTCCACCGGGAATCGAACCTCCACCCCTTACATGCCCAGCCGTCTTTACCCCAGTGCTTCACCAACTGCGCCACGCTCCCCTTTTTTTTTCTTTATTGCCGGTCATCACCAACACACAACAAAACCAACAAAAACGCGCTACAATCAGAATGCTCACAGCAGAGCGGTTACCACAAGCATGACACTTAATACAGAAGCCGGCAGGCTCATACGAGTTGCCTTTGTCAAGTTAAAATTCCTTCAGCTCGCATAGTGGTTCGACTCTTGAAATCCAGTCTGGCACAGTGGTCTTCAATTTGTGCATTTCAACCAATGCGTGTATACTCTCGCGGAAGTAGAGCCTTGCAGGGCGGGCGTCAGGGTCACAGTGAAAACCCGCCATTCTGGACCGCCATAGACTGTGCAGGCCTATTAGCATAACCGTATCAAGTGGAATCCCATCATTATTTTCAGTTGGCAGGAATCTAATCCCGTATGAGTCTAATGGTAATTCTTTTTTACAGTTCGTTGCAACACGTCCCAAAAATAGACGCCCTCCCAACAGTGCAGAAATACGTGGTCTATTGTCTCTGGCTGTTTACATATTAAGCAAAGTGAACCCCATGGCAGATAAAAGCCCTTGCTTTCAAAAAAAGTTTGTACCGATAATGTTCCTGTATGTAACTTAAAGAAAAACGTCTTTACCCCAGGAGAAACTGGCATTCTTTTGACACGCTGCAGTACGTCTTGACCTAGGCGGCCGCTATACAAGACTCTGTACACAGGAACAGGGAAGTCGTCACAAACAGCTTTATGCAGGTTCTTCTTTTTCACTGAACTTAAGTATTCTGTCGAGAAGCGAGCTGACAGAATTCGAACACTGCTGACAACCTTTTTGAAAAAACCAGGAAGACGCCCTGGCATGCTTTCCGTAGCAACAACGAAATTGGGCAACGCCCGCGCGAGCCTCACTTGGCACACAGTGCGCAGAAAGGGGTCGGTGACGTCGCGAAAGAAAAATCTGTTTACAAGCTGACGCACAAATAAGTGAGCAAGCCCGAGACCTCCGTCTTTAATTGGCCGGAACAGGTTATCCCGACTACATCTTTCCCAGCTTGATGCCCATACAAACACAGCAAAGATTCGGTGTAGCTTTTGAACACTCAACCTAGAACAATGAAGTGCTTGCATGACGCACCACACCTTGGCAATCCCGACCATGAAACGATCTTCATAATTCCCGTCGCCTACCATCAGGACGATAGCGGGATTCCGCGAGTGACAGATACTGCGCCTTTCCTTTCCTGTAAACGAATTATATAACGCCGATGAACAGAAGCAGGTTTAGACGTCTAGGAGGCTTTAGTACAGCAGGCATCAGTGGTCATAATAATAATAATAATAATAATAATAATAATAATAATAATAATAATAATAATAATAATAATAATAATAATAATAATAATAATAATAATAATAATAATAATAATAATAATAATAATAATAATAATAATTGGGTCACGGGAAGGGAAAGGCGCAGTATCTTTCACACTTGTTCTGTGGAGACCTGAACCACGTCGTAAGAGAAGGGATGAAGGTGGGAGTGAAAGTGGAAAGAGAGAATGGGGAGCCGTAGTGGAGGGCTACGAAGCAATTTCGACCACCTGGGGATCTTTAACGTGCGCAGACATCGCACAGCACACGTTAAAGATTGAAATCGATTTACAGGATAGGAAGGGTGCAGTATCTGTCACAATCCTCCGTGGACACATTTACCACGCCGTAAAGAAAGGGAGGAATGTCGGACTGCAAGAAGAAAGGGAGATAGAGGTACCGTAGTGGTACCTCTATCTACCCCTAGTTCGCTCCCCTATAATGGCTTTCGCCTCATCGCACTTTAGCGGTCCAAAGTGCCCTCTAGAATGTTTTATCTTTTTACAGTTTTGTTATTATCTTCGAATATTGCTTGCCCGACTATTTCTTCTTAGTTATGCATAAAGATTACTTGACTAGTTATTTACTTCCATCTGTTAGATACGGCTCGAGGCCCCATCGGTAGCGTTGGCCTGCTGCTCCGTGGTTCGGCGGAAGGCATCAGTGGTCCCAGCAAAGACGAGGCATCGGCTAACAAACTACGCTTAATACACCATCACGTGGGGAACGGGCAGAGAAGCAGGCCCGGAGGCGTATTTGGGTTTGCTCGGTACGGTGGCTCCGCAAGGGACAAAACGACAGAAGAGACGAAGAAAGCGGGCTGTTCCGACTAGCATCTACCGCCCCCAGGAGCCGAGCAGCCTAGCGATTAGCGGCGCATGCTTTTGCATTGGGCATCATGTTGGACGCGGCTTGAGAAAGCCTATACTACTACTACTACTGTTACTACTACTACTACTATTATTATTATTATCATTATTATTATTATTAGTAGTAGTAGTAGTAGTAGTAGTAGTAGTAGTAGTAGTGGTATAGATGACTCGTTTCACTAAGTTGGCACTGGATTGTCTGTAGGTAACGGCCAAATTAACTGGCTAAATATCTTCCCAGTTTTAATTATTAATGATAATAATATTAATTGGTTCACAGGAAGGGAAAGGCGCAGTATCTGTCACACTTGTTTCTGTGGACACCAAGGGATGAAGGTGTCCACAGACACAAGGGAGGAAGAGAGAGAGAGAGGAGCCGTAGCGGAGGGCTACGGAGTAGTTAAGGTGTCCACAGACACAAGTGTGACAGATACTGCGCCTTTCCCTTCCTGTGAACCAATCATTATTATTATTATTCAATAAAACTGTGAAAATATTTAGCCAGTTAATTCGGCCGTTAACTAGACAATTCAGTGCCAACTTCGTGAAACGACTCTTCCTCTATACTACTACTACTACTACTACTACTAATGGTAATAATAATAAAAATATTAATAATAATAATTAGCAGACAAGTATTACTGTGTATTATTATTATTATTATTATTATTTAGTAGTAGTAGTAGTAGTAGTAGTAGTAGTAGTAGTAGTAATAGTAGTAGTAGTATAGGCTCTCTCAAGCTAGTGTCGCGTCCAACGTGACGCCCACTGAAAAAGCATGCGCCGCTAATCGCTAGGCTGCTCGGCTCCTGGGGGCGGTAGATGCTAGTCGGAGCAGCCCATTTTCTTCGTCTCTTCTGTTGCTTTGTCCCTTGCGGAGCCACCGTACCGAGCAAACCCAAATACGCGGCCCGGAGAGAAAACTGACACGCTCACAAAGCAGGCGTCTGGCGTCGTCTCTGCGACGTCTCTGAAGTCTTTCTGAAGTCTCTCTGAAGTGCCTTTCGCAGCGTTGTTGTTGTAGCTGTAGGAAGTAGGAAAAGAAAAATTTGGAGGACGCTTAAACTTCGCCTTCAAGAGTGGAACGCGATAGCGTTATTGCACCTCGTTCGCACCGCCCACTCATTCCATCGGTATGCTCTTGAGTCACACAAAGACATAATTTCATACTCAACACTTCTGAGCACCCCGCAGAAGCAAGCATGATTCCTCGGAAGCAGCTCGGCACACATCGCAGGGGACGCTTTCCCAGCAGAAGCGCTACGGCGCAACAATCACGTCAGAGGCGTCCGGCATCAGACGCTGCACCTAGCAATCGCGCTGTGAGCGGGAAGAGGAGCCGCGTCGCCTAAACACCACTGTTCGAGTGACGCAAGCTGGATGTTGGAAGGGGAGAGAGCGAGAAAACTTATTAAACGCAAGGGTATTGGGGCATCCTCGCACCGGTACCCGCGCGGCCCGAAGGGGAGAAGCGGGTGAACGAAGATAGTGATCTAAAGAAAGGAAAGACGCTTGATTCTATAACCCGTGAGGGTGCACGGCGAAACGTCAGGGGCGAGTGGCGCGTCATTTGTCGGGGCAGCGCCGCACATTGCGAGGAGGGGTTCTTCAGTGTTTGTCGCAAGATGGCTCTGCATGTGCGCAGAAGAAATGTAGCGGAAACGTATTTCGCTACTCGTGTAACTGCGACTTCTGTAAGTAACATGCTCATAATTACCGATATACACCGCAGTATAACGCTCTACGGCACGTTTCTAAGGCAACACCGCATTCACTAGAAGCGCTTTTGTACTGCTTTCAAGCATCGAACTCGTGGCTGAGTGGCCCGGATTTGTTGTCTCCTCGAGTGAAAACATGCGTGGTGCTGTCACAGGATATTTGCGCGAGGTAGTTCACTCTTACAAGTTGTTAGAAGTGCGTTTTTCCCGTGAATATTTGTACAGTGTTGGCAAGAAAAAGCTGTATAAGGACCTAATGGAAATAATGCTGCCGGCACCTTTGTATCGAGAGCTCTACCGTGGAGGCCCAGGGCAGGATATTTTAAAACGAGTGAAGAGGATGCCAGTCCGACCGGCTGCCAAAACGTTCTTTTTTAAGTTGCACTCGAACACTCTACCCGTCAAAACCTGGCTTCACGAAAAAGGAATCTATGTCCCTTGGACGACAAACTGCCTGCTTTGCAAGAAGCCAGAGACAATTGAACACATATTCTTAGACTGCTGGGATGCAGTATTTCATTGGGACGTGCTACAAAGAACAATTAAAAAAGAGCTACCACTAAACCCTTATGGCACCCGGTTTTTACCGGTGGAGAACGAAGACGTACCCTATGATTTAATAATGCTTCTGGGCCTCCACAGCTTGTGGAAAACACGGATGCAAGTAAGGCATGAAGATATTAACATTCGCAGTGTACGTGAAAATTTTGTTGAAAGTGCTGTTTATCTACGGGAATGTATCTGCGCGCTCCCCGACCCACCACAGTAGGCAGAAGTTCTTAATGACCTGGTAAAATTGAAGAAATTTTAACCTCACACGCGTCAGCTCAAGGGCAGCTGAAGTGTTTTATTAAGTGTGACAATTTGTTGTTCATGTATACCTCGGAAATAAAGAAGAAAAAAAACTCGTGGCTGAGTGGTAGCGTCTCCGTCTCACACTCCGGAGACCCTGGTTCGATTACCTCCCAGCCCATCTTGGAAGTTGCTTTTTATTTATAAGTGCATGCCGGGATTTATCGCTCACGGTCAACGCCGCCGACGACACCGGCTTTTCTGCAACACGAGCTCCTTAACGCTACCGCGTTAATATTCAGAAAATGCGAGCCCGTGCAATAGCATTTGTTAATTACGAGAAAGCATTTCATTTACATGACACTACAGTTGCCATGCAAGAATTGCAAATTCTCATAAATGCTGCGCTGCTTAGTTGTACACGAACAAAGGAACTGGATTGACGCTGAGGTTAAGCGCTTAACCTCAGCGTTTGTCCAGTTCATCATCATCAGCAGCAGCAGCAGCCTGATTATACCCACTGCAGGGTGAAGGCCTCTCCCATATTTCTCCACTTAACCCGGTTCTGTGCTAGCTGCATCCACTTGACCCCTGCGAACTTCTTAATCTCATCCGCCCACCTAACTTTCTGCCGCCTCCTGCTACGCTTTCCTTCCCTTAGAATCCAGTTTGTTACCCTCAGCGACCACCGGTTATCCTCTCTTCGCACTACATGTCCTGCCCATGCCCATTTCTTCTTCCTAATTTCTACTAGAATGTCGGTAACTTGAGTTATTTCTCTGACCTAATCTGCACGCTATCTCTTAATGTTACCCCTACCATTTTTCGTTCCATAGCCCTCTGGGCTATGGAAGCAGCGCAGCATTTTTGAAAAGATTTTCCAACTAGCCCAGTCCCAAGAACTTCCTAAAAATTGCCAAATCCGGGTGTAGATGACCTATATGGGAAATTACTTCAAGGTACATATAGCGCCTTTACTTCACGTAATACTTCTTCGATAAGCGAGCATTAATATTCGCACAAAGAAAAAGGTTTGTCATAGAAACACGATCTGTCCAGTAATACTCATAGCCAGAATGGCAGCGGTTAAGAATAAGAGTGGATGAAGAATACCCAGTAATCTGCGGTTTGTTAATTGCTCTGCCTCACTAAATAATAAAGGGAACGAACTTCATACTATGTATTATGACCTGGACAATAAAAGCAGAAAAAAGGTCTAACAATTCATATGCAGAAGACCAAGGTAACGTTAATCAGCTTCGGAAGCGAACAGCAGTTTTCTAAATGTTGCGAAGCAATGGAAGTGGTTGGCGAATATATCTGCGTAAGCTTTAGCAACCTCAATTTAGTCAAGAAAAGAGAAATAACTAGGAAAATAAAATGGGAAATATATACCAGGGAAATAAATAGGAAAATATATGCTCGCAGACCATGCATAAAAGGTTACCTTTATCGCACAGTAGAAAGAAGGTAACAGGTGAATGCTACCGTAAATCACTTATGGGACTGAAACGTGGAGGCTAAAGTAAAGGGGTCCTACCTGAGTTAAGGACAACACAGAATGGCTATCCACGAAAATTAATTATTATTATTATTATTATTATTATTATTATTATTATTATTATTATTATTATTATTATTATTATTATTATTATTATTATTATTATTATTATTATTATTATTATTATTATTATTATTATTATTATTATTATTATTTTAAGGATAGCGATCATGCAGAGTGGGTCGGAAAAATAACTCGAGCTAAATGCATTCTATCAGATATCGATAAGAAATGGACACGGAAAGTGGACAGCCGATAGTCTCTGTTGTGCCTAATTTCATTCTCAGGCCGGAAAGAAAAGGATGGGTGGCAAAAATGAGGTTGGCGGATGACTAAGATGTTTGCAAGTATACAGCAGGTGCAGCTGGCTCATCACAGTGTTAATTGGAGATATATGAAAGAGAGTTCAGCCAGCCATGATAGTTTTGTGAGGAGGTTTTTAAAAACCCACAAATCAACGGCCTGGTTTAGTGGGATCAAACACAGAACCAGACCGGGAAAACAAGGAACATATCTTTTACACAAACTCATTAGACTAGACCAAAAAATACCAAATAACGGCTTGAACAAACAAGACGAAGATGGACACTAACTAGCAAGTCACTGGACGCTGACGATGTCCATGCGAACGCTCCCGGTTGTTAGGGCTCTAAGGGCAAGAAACGTTCGGTGTCCACAGGCGCTTGGGTCAGGCCAGCAGGTGGCTTGGCGGCGGGAGGAAAAGAACTGGAGTGGCGCGAGAGGAGTCCTTGCACTAGCCCAGCCATTAAATGATCTTTCATCTGTGATCATGTTGTGCAGTCTTGCTTGTCGCCACGCAACAATATGCATAAAAATAGAGGCTAACCATACCATACAGAAATGAAAGGCCTGCTTTGAAATGCCAAGGGCCAGCGGCATACCGGAAGCAAATCATAGGTAGCGGGTGGGTAATGCGTAAGTCCTGACACCTCTGTTACACCTATGTTAGCTTGTGTTAGTTTGGATGAGAGCAGGCAATGATCCCAGGAGTTCAGCTATTGTCAGTCTCTTGTGTGGCGAGGGATATTTACGACCCCCTAGCAACACATGTCCCAGAAAATTTCTCTGGGTAAAGAATGGGGTATGATACAGGTGGGGCAGTTGATCCACCCCAAAATAAAAAAATAAACCTAAGGTTGTGAGTAGAATAAGCTTTCTTGTTACGCCATTGATGAACTGCTAGTTAGTTTGAGCTATTTTTATGAAAGACGGGAATGGTGTCACCCTCCAACGCCAGTGGACTATTCGCTTGAAATGTATGCCCTCCTATTGAACAGAGTGCTTTAGTGTCCCACTGAAATTAAAACGCGGGCATTCTTGATGAAAGTGTGATGAAATTGCTGTGGTCAAGGCGTTATGAGATGTAATGCATTGAATGGTGCTCTCTTTAAAATTTTCTTCTGCAATGATAGCAAGCGAGGGAGGCTGCTATTGAGAATCAGTGAGATGACTTTTTTATTAATAGCACAAAAGCAAACTGATTTTAAAAAAAACTGATTTATTTATAGGAAAGGAAAGGCGCAGTAACTGTCTCACTTATTTTTCTGTGGACACCGCAACCGCGCCGTAAGGGAAGGGAGGGAGGTGGGAGTGAAAGTGGTACTCTTAACGGTTCCTACTTTTTTTTTACGGAAGCTTGACGTAAGGCATATTATAGAAACTCGCATACATTGGTTTCGTCACATTTAAAACAACACTGCCATAGCAACTAGAAAACAAATTAACGAATGTGTTCCGTTTGTACACGTTCCAACGCTTCTTGGAATAGAATATGTTAATTGAAATCGTAATTTTTTCGTCGCTACGGCAGAGGAATAATGATAAAAGATATTGCTTCTCGGTGTATATTCGGATACGCGACACTTTAACCAAACTGCGATGTGTACCAGACCCTGTGGTTACTGAGGGCGAAACAAAAGAAGATGATTTTTTTCCCCTTATATACCTTCCGATATGAACCTGGCTAAGTGGTGAGTAAATATAGCTACACTGTAGACTCTTGGATATTTACTTTTCGCATCGACGTTGGTAATAATGGTGAAATTGACTCATATTTGGTGGGTTAGCACAAAATGCTATTTATAAATACACTACAAAAATAGAGTGCTATTTCGTTCTACGTCACTCGACGCTAGAAACGAGTAACGTGGCTTGACCGGTGCTGCCTCAAAGCCGAAAAAATTTGTTGATTTCCTTGAGGCGTGCAAAGCTGCCCTGGTTGCACTTGTTATGCGGGTCGTCGAAGTCCACATCGTAGAGTGCCCAGCCATGCTTCTTTGGTAAAGTGCCAGCCCGGTCGAAGAACAAGCGTAACTGCGTAGAAAGTGAGAAAACCATATGTCATTCAAAGTCGTTATTCAAAGCCGTGACTGAGTACACCGACTACTTCGAATTAGAAAAAAAATCGTGGCGAAAAAAATAACGGGAGGCTTACGGTTCGTTTTAAAACCAAAAGGCACAGCATCTTGGACTCCGTTTTTTCGTTCCACATATTTTAGGCGATACCTTCACTGCTGCTGGTATAAGCCAAGATCGACCTGGGCGCTCGCTTGACGTCCAACAAACCGGAGATCACAGTGTGGTGGTATAGCTTAACCGTGCTACCACCTATAGCGTACGACCACTTAATCTTTCACCTTTACCTCTGACTGCAGATAGAGTATCACGTGTTCCCTCTTGTAGTTGACGGCGCCCTCGACTTTTTAATCTCGGCAATTACTGAAAAAAGAAATCTGCCCATGTCTGAACCTAAGCATAGCTAGAGCGAACGGACCGGAGATCACAGTTTTGCAATATATCTTAAACATGGCACCACCTTGGTGTACCACAATTTGACGTTTTACTGAAGATACAGTATCACGTGTTCCGCCTTGTAGTTGACGGCAACCTCACCTTTACAATCTCGCCAACTTACTTGCTGTAAAAAAATGTCCATCTATGTCCAAACCTAAGCCTAAGATAAGCAAAACAAAAAACATCGACACTTCCGACTCGCCTAAGCAGGTTTAACAGGGTTAACTCTGACCAAATTTAAAAAGAAATGTTTGTTGGATTAAGCTTTACGAATAATCATGACCCAGTATGTCTTACGTTTCGGAGAACACCTTCACTTGGTTTGTAAACTGCTTTACAGGAAAGTTAAAACGCAGTATACGTAACAGTTCATTGTTCCGCGCTGTAAGGGAAGTGGCATAGCCTACGTTACAGACATCGATCCTTAATACCACGTTGTGAAATCTCCCGACAATGCCGCAGTCGAACCTCTGGCATGGCGATAGCTTTTCGACAGAACGAGCTCCTATATCCTCTCTCGAAAAACTAAAACAATAGTTGTCAAACTTCAATCGAGAACACGTTATTTTCGCGGAAAAATTTCTGTTTACACTTTAAATGGCGGTCAAAACTCGGTGTAGCATTATGATATAGCTGAATGAAATTTCATGTCTAGAGTGCTGTATAGAGCCCATCTGTTTATACTATTGTGAAGGAGCAGCCATTGAGGCCGCGTGAATATCACAACAAAACTTTCAGGCATAGGAAACCGCTTCGCTACCCACCGGAGCGACAGTATTTCAACTGTGGCTAGACGCGAAGGCAGACCTGTAACATGCAATGACTACGGACACTAGTAAACCACATTTGGTTAAGATTAATTAATACCTCCATCTCTTACATCGTCTTATTGTAAAAATGGGACGTAAATTCGGTCAATTCCGGTTTACTGACTTCGGCAATATATCCACGTTTGCTGCAAACGTTCCGTAAGATTACTTTGAACGCCTCAGGATGCGTAAGAATGCGTTAAATTTTGATAAATATTTTGCACTTTGTCTTCTTGATGTGAAAGTCCCTTTTTATAACTAAGTTCGGCTGATAGCAACGGTGAGTGGCTGTGGGCGACCGCTGACCAAATTAAAGTTATATTACTGCGGCCGGTACAAGAATAGCATCTATTGCGCGAATTGCCTCAAGGAGTTTTTCGTACCCGACCTACTTCTATTTGCTCCCGTATAGGCAGTCAAAACGCGTATAGTCGTGTGCAAAAATGGTATACAGCACGCAGCCGGTGGCGGGGCTCGGGAAAACTGCCTTTCAACGCCATCTAGCGACAAGTATCTGGGATCGAGACGTTCGTGGCGGTACTCTTTCAACGTCATCTAGCAATAACTATCTGGGATCGAGACCATTTTGGCGGTGCTTCTTTATATCCACATGCATGTGTCGCAGTCGGTGTCTTTATCGGTATCGCGAGATGTCGTTTTAATAGAGTTTACCCAAGGTTCGGCATCGGCTGTATGTTATATGCCACTTTTACTCACGACTGTACATTTTATAGCAGCAATTACGTATGGAGCGCACTTCGGAACTGTAAGCGGTACAAGGCCGCCGCCAAACGAGCGGCCTACGAGAAGTGGAATATTCGAGTAGGCGGGTAAGAACTCCGCAGCCCAATACGCCGCATTATTGTGGCGTATTGGGCTGCACCTTTCTCTTTCTCTCTCTTTCTGTCTCTATTTTCTCCCCTTTCCGCATGAGGCAGCGGAGGTGGCTCAGCTATATAGCCAGTAGCAGGCCCATGCGTTTTCTTTTCCTTCTTCCTACAGTCTCAACGACATCACACATATCTTAATTTATAAGAAAGGGGATGCTAAGGACTTTAAATATTACGGAACAATCAGCTAGCTATTCGTTACTTACAAGGTATTTACTAATGTAATTGCTAATAGGATCAGGACAACCTTAGACATTAAGGAGGAAGCAGGATTTTGTTAACCGTACTCTAAATCGATCATGCCCATACTTTCAATCAGGTGATAGAACATTCCTCGGAATATAACTAGTCTCTATAAATAGCATTCACCTGACTATGAGATAACATATGTCTCGGTGTAAACCTCAGCAGTCATGCAGGCATTGCGAGACCAGGTTGCAGGTGAGGCATAATTACTGGAAAATACTGTGGCTGCACAGTAACCACAGTTTTGCATAAAGAAAGTGATAACAAGCAAATGAAGAACAATTTTTGGCAAGGAGAAACTATCTCCCAGTGCTATTTACAGCTTGCTTAGAGAGTGTATTGGAAGACATCAAATAGGAGCAGTTAGACATCAGGGTCGATGGAGAATATCTCAGTAATCTGCAATTCGCGGATGATTATGCCTTTTAGGTCACTATGGGGACCTATTGCAACTAATGATTGATGATCGAGAAAGGAAAAGCAGCAAGGTAAGCGTGGATAGTAATATGAAAAAGAATAATGTAATGTAAAACAGTCTGGGAAGTAACAGCAGTTTACACTAGGTAGCAAAGTGCTTGAAGTGGTAGGCGAGTATGTCCATTTAGGACAGGTATCAACCGCAGATCCGGGCCACGAGATTGCAATGGAACACATTTGGAAGGTACTCACACATTATGACTAGCAGCTAACCGGTATCACTCAAGAGGAAAGTGTACAACAGTTGCATTCTACCGGTACTGAAGCAGAAACATTGAGGTTAAAGGAAAGGATTCTAATTAAGTTGAGGAAAATGAAGAGGGCTGTGGAACGGAAAATGATAAGTATAATGTTAAGAGATAGGAAGCACGCTGAATGGGTGAGAGAAATAACTCAAGCTACTGATATTCTAGTCGAAATTGAGAAATGAAATGGGCAAGACATGCAGTTCGCAGAGGATACCCGAAGGCATCTAAGTGCCACCAACTCGATTTAAAGGGATGGCAGAAAATAAAGTGGGTGAATGAGCTTAAGTTCGCAGGGGTCAAGTGAATACAGTTTACCTGGAACCTGATTGTTTGCAGGAAAATGAGAGATGCTTTCGTCCTGAAGTGGGTATGGTACGGCTGATAATTACATCGCGCAGCATACTGATGCCTCACCGTTTCCCTCCATCGAACCTCAGCTGCCGGTGGTCTGGTTCGAACCCCCATCCTAACCTATGCGTCAACGCTGTGGGGCACCCACAACAAATCAGGTATTTATATATGAGAGACACCATAGTGAAGAGCTCCGCAAATTTCCACCACCTGAGTAGTATGTACTCACTTCTCACAGTACTCAGGCATCTTGCTTTCCTTATTCATCGACAAACGACCGAGGCAATAACGAGGCGCCCGCTTACGTGATATCCCAGTGCTTCCACACACTTCAGTCACCGCAAATTAATAAGGCTCAGTCAGGCACGACATCACGACCAACTATTATGTATTATGAGCTTCTGTAAGCGCACGCGATAAAGGAACCTGCAGAATGCTGAGCAGGGAACCGTGTTCCGCATCGGGCTTGCAACAAGAGGCGGACCAAAATGGCATTGTCTACTGTGTGATGAAAGCGCGCGTTTCGAAACCACTGACGGGCAAAATGCCCTCCACTTAGGCTGTTTTTACTACCTGGGTGGCGTCAGACAATTAGCCGCATAAACGATACCTAAGCATAATGCAGTCAAAGACGTTATTTATAAAGCTAAAAACCAAACCTGACAAGCAGCAAACCACCGAGCGATGCTGAGACTCGCCAACGATGGCAAACGCCTCAGCGGGCTCGAGGGTTCGTGTTAGATGGCGGTGTCAGAGCCGTCGTAAGAAGAAGCCCGACTCAAAGAAAAAAGCTGCGTAGCCTGAGGAATACAGCGCCAATATTTCTAATTGTGATTGGCCCTTCCCTTCTAGAAGAAAACGAGACCGCATACCTTGAAATGGAGCAGAAATGCAGGCTCAGGACTGTGGCGAACTAGTAGAGATGCACGACCGACTTCCTCTGATGGCGGCTTCCTCCTTTTTTCTTGAACGGGTGGAAAACTTCTTTCTCTTTTCTCACACCTAGGCGGTCACCCTTAAAAAAGATGCGGCTCTTGGTGCTTGAAAAAAATACACAATTATGTTTTGTTATGTGAGAAGCAATGGTTCCAACGGAGTGTGCCGAGAGAAGTTGAGAGGTGTCGAAATTTTTTTCCGGAAGTTGTGGCAAGAGCATCAGTAGCTCGAGTGAATAAATGTGTCTTTATCTAAACTTAGATTTATGAAAAAGAAATATAATAATTACAATAATTTTGTTGGGAATAATGGCGCACTGTCTGCCATATTTTTTCAGTGGACAGCTGACCACCTCATAAGGGGGAAACGAGGTGAGAGTGAAAGCTGAACGAGAGAAAAGGGTGCTGTAGTGAGAGGCTCCATAGTAATTTCGACCACCTGGGAATTTTTAACATGAAGACATCGCACATAACACGGACGCCCCTTCGTTTCGCCTTTATCGAAACGCAGCCGCCGGTGATCGAGATTGAAGCCAGGTACTCTTCACAGTATTCGGCATCTCACTGCCCCACGGCGGTGGGTCAATTGTTTTTATGAAAATTGCATACGGAGCATTTATGTATTTAATTGACTCCCCTCCTCAGAAGGCTCTCAAGAAGCTCTCTCACTTGAATCCTGGAGGGAAGGGCTGAGCAAGGCAGACCCCAATATACAAGTGCACTCCCTAAGCCATGCTAAAGAAGTCGCCCCAAGCCACCAGCTTATGGCTACTTGGCTCTTCCACTAAGGCGATCCAGTGTCTCTATTTCTGACAATAAACTTCTTTCTTTCTCTCTCTCTCTCGAACTCTATTCTCACATGACATATTAATTTAGATGGCAAAAATAAATATTCATTTTGAATAAATCAGCTAAACTCGACCAACCAGTTAAATAAAATATTACACAAGCATTCAGTGCATACAAACGCACCAACGAGTTTGTATGCACTGAATGATCGAAACCTTACATGGAATTTGTAGAATTCCATGTAATTCCATGTAATATATGTAGAATTCTTGTCACCATCAGACCCATTGGAAATGCAATCATGGTGAACTCTTGTCTATTTTGAAAGCCAATGACTCTCTGAAATTATATCATGCAGGACCTTTCATGGAATCTATGGGGATCATCCAGCACGATGCAAGGCTCGAGCCAAGAAGGTGGACAAGAAAAATCTCCAAGTGCGTAGGATCCTTCTCTGTGGAACCTGGTTGCCTCGGCGAGGGCAGCTGACTAGTCGTCGTCACTCACCAAGGCAATGCGGTGGCGAGGCTAATGAATAGGAATTTAGAGGTTACACATATGTTAGGGACAGTGATCGCATTGGCCGCAACAGAAGTAGAATCCACATACACCTTTATCGAATCAAAATCCGCCTAGCGAAACTGCTTGAATTACAGGGTATCTCCCGTAGCATGCAAACTTTTAACCCAAGATTGACACGAGGCCTCACCCATATGGGTACCTGATCGTCAAACGGTAGAGACTAACAACCGTGTACACTCCGCATATCGAGCATTCCTCTACCTTTATGCGTCGTCACCAGCCTTAAATGACCAACCACAAACGTTCATTCTTTAGCGCCAGATAATTCAGTACGTTAGTTTAGCGAGAGAAACAATTCTAGCGCAAGCTAAAGGATTTGATAAATTAGAGTAATTTCTCCTCAGGCGGTTGCAAGCGCTTTTCAATAGCTTTAATAGGCTTCACGTAAGTAGGTCCCATTTCTTTTCAACTAAACAAGGTTTTGTGGCCACAAATCAGGCCCTTTGCACATCGTATGGGATTGCTAAGAAACCCAAGCCATACTCCGTAAACGAAAACCAAGTGTGGGTGAAATTCTGGAGGCCCTGTCCATCTAGAGCCCGACTGCAGAAAGGGCCTTTTTGGGAGAAATGAATGACTCGTTCAGCCAAACGAGCTTCAGACTAAGGAGCGGATCAACCAACTTTCGCGTAACCCCAAAAATATTTTCCTTAAATAAGTTTTTATTACTTCTATGGACCCGCATGGTTTAAATTTATTCGACACTCTTGTGGTTTGTTGACGCCCAACAAACAAGAAGAGGCGAAGCGAATGGTTTTGCAAGGAATCTATTCGGAACTATGCTTTGCATTATAATAAGTAAAAGTAAAGATTTTTTTCAGCGTTTGAAGTGCCTAATGCTAATAACAAAAACTGATTTAGGAAAATATCCGGTAATCTAGTAGTTTTGAGTACAGGCACGACGTGACTTTTTGCATGGTGTTTTTCTCAATGTACGCTACTGTTTTTATTATTTTTTCATTTTGACAAAGGCCTGCTTTTTATCGGCAACTGTGCCGCCAGTATGCCGCGTTCATGAGAGCTCGGCATCATTGCTCCGGTTTTGCAAAATGGGCGCGGTTCAGGTGTCCGCAGAGCAAGTGGGACAGATACTGCGCCTTTCCCTTATATTATATTATCCAAAGTAACTAGGCGGCTTAAGTCCAATAGGTGCTTAAGTCCACCAATGTCATTTGCAGCCTTATCTTACAAATCATATTCACCCAGTCCTTCCTGACGAAACGCTTTCAATACACTGTCATCGGAGGGTATCGTCCGCCACTCGCGAGGTAATTGCGGGCGTGCCGCGCAGAGATTCGTGCTTAGGTCATTGCTATTACTTATCTTTATTAATGACCTCCCCTCTGACATAGCATCGTCTATTCGTCAGTTCAATAACGACTGCGTGCTACACAGCTGCATTTCTTTTTACCATGACCAAGCAACCCTTCCCATTGACTTCCGTAAAATTGAAAATTGGTGCTCAGACTGGATGATGGAACTCAGCGTGACCAAATACAAAATTTTTGTGGGTTTCACTCAATCGTTCTAATATTTCCTATACACATTCAGTAACGCCAACTATCATATCAGACGTTTAATCGCAAAGGTATCTCGGTGTCCTAATCAGCAATAAGCTAACATGTAAAGAGCATATCACAAAACTCACTGCTGACACTTCAAGATCTCACGGCTTCATTAGAAGGTCACTTTCTCTATCACCGTAATCCATTCGCTAACTTGTGTACGAAAATTTTATTTATCGGAAGATCGAATACGCATCCGCAATTGTGTTTTCTCATACGGCGTAATTATTTAAGGACATTTAATCCATCGAGAGTCGCACTGTTCGTTTTATATCTTCAAATTATGACTTTTGTTTGATCTCCAGCAGTATTAAGACAACTATCGATATAGTATCATTCCACTAACCCTAAGACGCAACATTTCTCACCTATGTCTGTTTTTTAAACTTTACCAAAACCTCCACCATCTCCGTAATTATCTATATAGTTGCACCAGTGCGTCATCATCTCGTCTGTTCAACTCCATGAGTATCCAGCGCTTACTTGGATCTACTAACGGCTTTAAGGAAATTTTTCTACCAGCAGCAATTCAAAAACGAAACCAGCTTCCTGAGCATATTTATACGGAACGTCACCCTTTTATATTAAAAGAACACCTGACATGTCATATCGCACCATAACCGATTGCTTCCTCTTCCTCTTTATTGCAGCCCCTACAGCATTCTAAGTGTTTGTATTTGAGCCTTTTCACTTTTTGTACCTTACTTTTGGCAGCCTCCTCGCCCTCCTTATCTATTACCCTACCTGGGGCCCTCAAGGGTATAATAAATTAAATTATATGTTGAGTGCGTCTCTTAGCCGCGTGATATATCTTTTGCTCAAAAGTATACAACTAAATTAATTTCCTTCATGACGTTAGGGAAGCTAGTGCGGAACCTCTACTTCACGAGGTTTAAGCATCTCGCGAATGAGTGAGTGAATAAACTTTAATGAATTAAGACGTCGAGTGTGTGCGTTTCGCAGCGCGTGCCGGGCGTTCGCTGTTAAAACGGGCGCGTGAAATCAGATTCCGCCCTTCTTGATTTATTGAATACTGAGTAAGACATGCTGCATCTAGCTCATGCAGGGACGTTCTTACTGCTTAATTGAAGGGGTGCTTTAAATTGCTGTGATTGGCTTGGTCATGCCATCACGCTCAAATTTACTCTTCGATTGAGAGGATCAACACGGGTTTCTACAATGCAACCCATACGCCACAGTGTATTGTGCTGGCAGCCATGACAACAACAACGTAATAATAAGAGGGTTGTCTGAAAATTATTCCAGTAGAACACTCTTTCTGGCCACCTTCCATAGAAATGACATACTTTGGGTGCGACTCTCATAGCCTGAGTCGCATTGGAGAGTTGAACTCCACAAGCCAAACCAAACATCTTTTGGGAAATATTTTAAATGCTGGGAAGAAAATGATGCTCTGTATAAAATATAGTGTGAGCAACCTGCGGGACACACATTTCTGCAGAAAATCTGACCTTATCACAAGTAAATTGTTCTTGATGCGATAATTTTGCGCAAATGGCAATGTAAACTTTGGTATCATCTTGTTACGGGAACACATTGCCTGATGAAGACAGTTCAGTTAGGAGTTCTTCTTCTGAACCTATGGCCTGCTGTTGGGGCGTTCACAAAGGTGTCGAGCTGAGTGGAGTTTATTGGTAGTGGAAATGATTGATGCATGATATCTTTATTGGTGCGATTTTTCACATTGATGGCGTAATGTTCATTCTCGCGGTGACAGATATGCATTCCTTTGTGGCCTCCAAGTCTGGGCTTGTTTGCACTAGTATGACTGTGTACGTTATGATGGATCCCGCCATCTGAAAACAAAAGGTGGCAAAATAAATGAACATAAATAACAGATCATACATGGAGATTTAGCTGACAATGCTAGTAAAAAAATATACCCTGTTTACCGCATTACTCACTAGAAATCATTTACTCGTTTTTGTACGGCCTACGCTATCGAATTTTGTGAGAGTCTTAAAAGTTATTTACTTCACGTAATATAACTTCAAACGCATAATTGAGTGTCAGTAATTCTTTGACATCTTAGATCAGGCGTATAGGATATAGTTTATAATTAAAAGCAATCAACTTCGGCATTTAGTTCTGGCTTTCAGCCTTTTTGAACATGTGCTGTTGTTAGAATCATCACCGTGAAACAGACGTCTTTGAGCAGCCCTACAGTTGGCCTTCTCATGTGCTTCCGGCGTCTTCACGGACACATTACAAATGCCTACTAAACCTATCTATTGCATACAACGTTCAAAAAACGTGAAGTGCATAAATATTTATGCTTCGAAAGAAATAATAGCTTCATAATATCATTATTATATTTCACGTAGGCAAATTAATGAGGCTTTGGAAACCAGACTTTGACAAAAATGTCAAACTTGGGCTTTTTGGGTCTGGCCTTTTAACACCGTAGCAGTGGAACAAACAACAGGGTCAGAAACTCTATGTATGAGTGAACTTCTGTCAGTACATGTGTGTGTGTCCTCTCGGTCTTTGTCCCTGTCGCGTATTTTGGTACTAAAGTATGAGCCGCCCGGTCGTGGAAGTGTCTGTACAATTGTGATGATCTAGTAGGCTCTCCATGGCGCCAGTATTTATGCTTTATAAGTAAAATGCAGCACATTGGCGCTCTCCAAGTATCACAGTCTTCCTGCATCATGTATGTGTTATGTCACGAGTTTTGAGCGGTGCAACATAATGCGACTAATATTTCGCTAGATGCCAGGTGACTGTAGCATTATTGAATGGTATCGGTCTTATAAATGGTTAAAAAACTAATCGCCAGTATTGAACGTCATATCTGTATTATGAAGCGTTAAACGTTTTAGATAAAATACTTCTATTCTGAATGAGCGAAAAATTTGTGAATAAAAAAGGAATTTTCACGCTCAAATGGGAAGCGTCATATGTTTTTAGCGACTTACGGAAACCAGCAAGCCGAGGTTGAGTTTGAAAAAATTATTGCCGTGGAGGCCGATATCGTCTGGGTTGATGCTGTGGTCCAAATAATAGATCTGGAAGAAAAACGATTATTCTTTTAAAGTAGAATACAGCAAAAAAAAATTATTCTTGCGCTGCAAAGGTTCAAACCGTAAGAATTTTGCATAATGCGCACCGCAATTGATAGTTTGCAAGCAGATAACATAATAAAGTTAGGGAATTTTAAGGTGGTTTTTCAGAGGAAATGCATAGAGTAATTTTCTGTATTGTTAAAATAAGAAATTGCAAGACTGAGCTTATGTATGCTTAAGAGCAGAAATGGCGGAAACCACTGTAGAGAACTGTTTTCATTAAATTCAATCTTCATTTCATCCCTACTATCTTCACATCACTAGCGATCACCATTATAAACTAAATGAACTATTGAGGTCGCCACAACTGCCATCATTATTAACTGCGGCATTACCATCATTACTACTATCATCATTGATCACGAACTACATCGGCATTGTCAACGCTACTATCACTCACCCGCTAGACAAGGACAACTACGACCAGTTTCCCCAAGTTACTTCGAGAACCTGATCGTAGTTCTCCTTGTCTAGCGTGAAATTGCCTTGTCTTGCCAACTTAGTGGTTACGTTCAGTTTTACCGATCGGACCTAATTGTTTGGTCTTATAAAGGAAGTTTACAATTCAGTGCGTTTTTTGGCAGTTCGTTTTACTTCTCAGTACTTATTCTTTTATTCTTATTCCCGTCTGCGTTGTATCGTTCCCTCTGCTCTGATTGCATGCGGTATGATATGTTGTGAAGAGTAGGTAAAATGGCAGTTTCACCTTTTACTAAAACTTTTTTTCGTTAAACCTCACGCCGAAGTTCTATCTGTAAAGTATGGCTTCACACAAAAGTTATTCTCGTTTCTTGTGACGCACCTGAAACAATCGCAACACTATTTAATTGCCTGCAAGGATGCCGTAATATTTTGAGATGTTCTACAAAGAACTTTCAAGAAAGAATTTTGAATTCTCAGAGCGTGAGTTGCCTAATGTCTACTCAACATGCCCATGAACCCTTTGGCATGATTTTCCTCCTTGCACTGCATAGCCCGTGGAAAATGCACATGTTAGGCAGGAATGCGGAGCCTCTCTATTCCCCAATACGCATTTCGGCCAGATTGTGCAAAAGCTGAAGGACTATTAAACTGACTGGCTGCTAATATTGATGTGTTGTTTAGTTTGCCACCGTTTTAGAGGAGTTGTGTCAAAACGTTTGTTAGTTGTGTGATGTATATTTCAGTTGAGCTTGTTCTGCTGTAGGCAGATTACTTTGCAAATTGAGCCTAGAGCTCTTTACACTCTATAAACACGTCTAATAAATATCATGCTTTACAAAAACAATCAGGTTCTCACGAGCCCGGTATTACGTAGTAATTAACGCGCTGACCGGTATGCAAATCGTATAGTGCCTCGATTTTCGTTAGAGACAAATTTTTTTCCTTTTTTCTTATATCGCGGACCCACGTAGAAAATGGACACGAAAATCACCATAAGTCTAAAAAAGCTTTCGCCTTAAATTACTTTTTGTTTCAGGAAATGTCTCAATATTTTTTGTAATCTTCGAAACAGAAAGCTGATACTGCAGGATAAAGCTTATTAGCGGACATAATATTTCGTACTAAGAGGCATCTTTGTCCAAACATTGCATTCGAATTTTTACAGAGGGGCTTCATATAAGTATATCTGTTCCCCCATGAAAGTTGGGATGCTGAAAATCTCACCGTAAGCACTCAGAATCTGGGGTCACTTGTGGTTTATTCCTTATTTCCCGCTATTTTTCTCCATAACGCAACGGTATTTCTCACCTGAAGGCTACAAGCGATTGAGCGATCCAGAGTCAAAGTTCTTCGGCATACATTCTTGATATTTTGTACCTGAAAGCAGATAAACGAATGCGAGATATATGCAGGCATACACATATTAAAGGTCAGCTTCAATGCGACCAGCTTTAATGCACGTTCAATACGATGATAACCCAGGAGAACATGACAATTTCTGACTTTTCAATTGTTCCGTGCCGCCGCTTGTATCGCCTAATCAAGCTACGGTTTATAAAGTGCATTTCCCTTACTCCATATCAAAATATATAAAGCAGTTATATAACGAACGTTATAATTTTCTTCAGGACAGCCCAGAGTTTGTAAACGTTGATGTTTTGAGTAGATATTCTTTCCTGCAAGCTTTTCAAGTCATTTAACGTCAAAAAGACTGCCGAGACCACTTGAATAGCACACAATATTACGATAAGCGATAGTCAAACAATCAGCAACAACTGCTCGTGAATTCACTACTCATTTCTCTTCTGGCCTATACACTATATACACTATAATATACACTTATACACTATATACACTATACACTATAATATACACTATAATATAGTCAGGATTTAGCCTCAGGTTAAAGCTAAGACGAAGCGTCTCAACTGGTAATTTACCATTACGCATCGCTGCCGTGGCTGCAAACACATTACGATAGCTTACTAAGTGCATTTAAATGAACAGGTTTGTTAGACATGCATTTATCAGTTTTACAGAACACGAATGATATGCAATATATTTTAGCATATGGTCTAACACTTCCAGCCAGCAGCTCCTAAAAGACATACGGCCTGCATGCATGCAAAATTCATGGTACCACTAAGTAAAGCTCCGGTGCTTCAGAAAACGCAGCACGTTGAGTTAGGTAAATCTGCGTGATGAGTAGCTAATGTGTCGCTACGTCGGCCGCAGGCACAGACTCTGGTATCACGAAGGTTTGAAGGTAAGTACAAACATCCATCACTTACAGCACTGGACAATGACTGACTGACGTTCGCGAGCCTGAAGAACTCATAGGAAGCGAACGCCGAGTAGCTGATCGCTAGCCATAGTTCTGTCCTTTTTATCCCTTGTATGATGATGCTGTACAGAGAGATACACGTTACCAGAAGGATTCCTATGCTTGACGCCACAAGAGACTTCTGCCAGATACCATTGATGTCATTCTTGAGCTCGAAAACAGTCGTAAGCTGGATCCTCACCGCTTGAACTTTCTTCGCCGCCACTTGGCAGGGCAGGACGTTATGGCCTATATATTCTTCCAACTGTTCCTTAAGGAAGATCACGTATCTTTCCAGCACCTCTGCTGTGTGTCGCATGGTGAAAATGTTTGCACTGTCGTAAGCAGAGAATAGAACAGCAGCAAAAATACCGCAAACTCTGTCAATGATCTCCTGAACATTCAGTACTCCGTCGACGTCAACCTTCTGTCCCGTGGGAACGAGTGCCATCGTGTAGCCAACGAAGTAAACGACGAACATCATTACTGCTGAGAGGTCGGACCACAAGAAATGCCTCTGGCTACAGCATTTGCATGTTGGAATGCGTATTTCTTTCTCAAAACGGTTAGCTTTCAAAACGAAGTCGAGAATCTTTCGGGCGCTGAATGCCATTGTCAAGAAGTTACCGCAGGCGTTGACAACGATGACGACGTTAAGGAGAACGAGAAGGGACATGGTGTGGAATCGGTATGTGTCGCTCAGTACAATCGTACCACGGGTACAAATGTCGATCTCGAACCACAGGTAGAAGATGAAGCATGCAGCTGCGTAAAGGCTGTACCAGTGGACCCAGACTACCGTAGGAGACCTGTAAGCATAGAAGCAATGTCTGCGACTTAAAGAACGATGTCTAAATAATGAAACATTTCACACTCCAGATGGTATTAGAGGGATTATTTATGAAGTTTTGTAACCTTAGAGCAACAGTAAAACAAAAGGTATTTTATTATTAGGTTATCACCTGAGTGCAGAATCTATAAGGGATGTTTTTAAGTGGTTACTTTTATATTCTCATCAAATTAGGCCTATATATTGCAGTTATAAGGTATCCAACTGAGCTACCGAGAGCTGCTAAGGCATTGCGTTTATTGGCGTACTGTTTCTTAAAAATAAAATAAACATTCTTCGAGAGCACATGCAGCTCAAAAATCAATCATTCAAAAGTTTCAAAGATACTCTTCAGATAAACATTATGATAACTTCATTGTCAAATATAGCAGGTACCTAAAATGGAGCGTAGAAGCAATCAAATGGAGTAATAAACCATACAAAATTCGTCAAATGCGTGCTTGTAGGGCGCTGGGGTAGACCGAATAACAGGCCTGCCTACATAAAAAAAGTAATTGGTTCCTTAAATCGGAGTTTTCATAAACGTATTTTTTCAGATACAATATAGAGATAAGCTTCAAATTCACTTCCAACATTTGCAACTAAACTACGTAGTCTTGCAGCTTCCCGTACAGCGAACACTCGTCCCTTCTGAACATCTACCTTGGAGGCTTGGCAAGCATGTCCTTGACGAAGAGGCAGCCGCACAGACGATAAAGGCGGGCTTGAAGAGCAAAGCTTCTGAGCATGTTGCTATATCTTGATGATTTGTGATTGTCATCTCTGCAGTAGCCGTGACTGTCACCATGAGCAGGTGCTACTTCAATGGCGATGGGGCCTATTGTAGTGAGCTTCGTCTCCTTTATACCATACGCTGATGCGTTCATTTCAGCTCTCGTGCTGATACCTGCAGACAGGAGATATGACAAGAAAACAAGAGCTCTTCTGTTGTTTCTTTCTCTGGAAGTGTCGTAACGTTGCAGCGTTCACTTTTCGTAGCAAATATACATATGAATATTTAGCCTGTATCATCATAATAAAAGTCATTACAGTATGTTTTTAGCTGATACCTATTTCATAGATGTACTTTTTGTTTCATTTTGAATGTTTTTAACGGTACTCTATGCTACTGTAGCAAGGAATTTTGCGTGCTACCGCTATTATCTAATGCTTGAAGTCAGGCTTTATGCTGCCATGTCTACACGAGCCATGGCGCTTAGCGCGCAGGGAAAAATGCAAATTTTGAATATGTAAAATAATAAGGTTCCCAAAATAGAGCAAACAGAAAGAGTAGGCACCGATGTCGCATTGGAGGTCTTTTTAATACTCGGTAATTGGTTGCCTATATACGAAGTTAGAAGGTGTGTATTTTTTAGTGCTGTTGGCACGATATATTCGGCCCAGCTGATAATTACTGTTTACTAAAAGCCAACATATTGTTGGCTGTTAGTAAACAAACAATGCCCCAGTAACCTTCGAACGTATGATGGACTCTGCTCTGAGGCTTCAAGTGGACCACTTGTTTGTGTTATCTTGACGATGTAATAGTTTTCTCGCCTACATTTGAAAGCCATAGCCGTCGCCACCGATTATGCTATGCTGTATGCTATTACCAGAGCCATCCCGACCAGCTGCGCCACAGACGTCGCTGACTTCCTCCTAGAAAACGTGATTCTACATCATGGTGCCCCTCGTGAACTACTAACTGACCGCGGCCGCTGCTTTCTGTCGCGAGTGGTTGACGAAATTCTCTGTTCGTGCTCCGTCCGTCACAAATTCACCACAGCCTATCACCCCCAAACCCCTTCATGGATCACTGCCTTGTCGTGGCGGAGGGGCTTGCGAAACTCGATGAAGTCGTGAGCTCTGCTGTGTAGGGCCACCCAAGATAGACAGGTCATGGCAGAGAGTTCTGACAAAATGTGATTCACTGGAGAAGGTAATGGCAACCCACCCCAGTTTTTCCTGCCAAGAAAACCCTATGGCCAGTCACAATACCATTAATAATATGGCGCCGGAAGATGAGCCCCCCAGGTTGGAAGGCGTCCCATATGTTACTGGGGATGAACAAAGGGCGATTCCTAGTAGCTCCAGGACGAATGAAGCGGCTGGGCTAAAGCCAAAAGGACGCTCAGTTGTGGATGTGTCGGGAAGCCACCGGAAAGTCCGATGTTGCAAGGAGATGTATCACATAGCAACATGGAATGTAAGATCTATGACGCAAGGTAAACTGGATATCGTCAAGCGAGAAATGGACAGATTGAACATTGATATCAGCGAACTCAAGTGGACCGGAATGGGAGAATTTAACTCCGGCAAACATTATGTCTTTTATTGTGGGCACGAATCCAAGAGAAGGAATGGGGTCGCTCTCATAGTAAACAGAAGAATGGGCAAAGCAGTGCTAGGGTACAACCCCAAAAACGACCGAATGATTTCACTTCGGATCCAAGGTCACCCTTTCAACATAACAGTTATCCTCGGAAGGAGACTGCAGCCATGAAATTAGGAGACGCCTGCTTCTGGGAAAGAGAGCAATGGTTAGCCTTGACCGCCTAGTAAAGAGCAGAGACATTAGTCTGCCAACCAAGATCCGTATAACTCGTGCTATGGTCTTTCCAGTTGTGATGTATGGATACGAGAGTTGGACTGTGAAAAAGGCTGACCGCCGAAGAATTGACGCGTTTGAATTGTGGTGCTGGCGAAGACTCTTGAGAGTTCCTTGGACTGCCAGAAGATCAAATCAGTCAATATTGTCGACCATAAACCCTGACTGCTCATTGGAGGGTCAAATTCCAAAGTTAAAGCTCAGCTACTTTGGTCATCTGATGAGAAGAGAGGAGTCGCTGGAGAAAGATTTGATGTTGGGAAAGGTTGAGGTTCGCCGGAGAAGGGGTAGGCAGCGAACGCGATGGTTAGATGGCATCCTCGAGGCACTGCAGATGAAGTTATGTGATGTTAGGAAGATAGTGAGAGACCGGAAAGCGTGGCGTGACATGGTCAATAGGGCCACGAAGAGTCGGACACGACTGAACGACTGAAGTGAAGTGATCCCCCCCAGACCAACGGCCTCACAGAACGCCTAACCCGTACCCTCACAGACATGCTGTCCATGTATGTGTCTGACGACCACCGGGATTGGGACGTTCATCTACCCTTTGTGACATTCGCCTACAATTCATCTGTCCATTCTACCGCTGGATACTCCCCATTTTATTTATTATTTGGCCGACACCCGTTACTACCCTTCGACACCTCTCTACCCGCGGCAGACGCCACCAGTACTTACGCCAGTGATGCCGTAGCCCGCGCTCATGATGCCCGCCGGATAGCTCATGCCAGGCTCTCTGCATCCCAAGACTCTCAAAAGTTCCGGTACGACAGACGCCACCGTGATGTCTACTACCCTCCTGGGTCACTCGTCTTGCTGTGGCTCCCGGGCCGTCGCGTGGGCTTGTGTGAAACACTTTTGCCCCGTTACACAGGCCCTTACCGAGTTTTGCACCCCGTGACAGACGTCACATACGAAGTTGAATCTGTGCCTCCGAAATCCTCCTCCAGAGCGCCATTCTCTGAAATAGTGCATGCGTCCCGCCTGAAGCCCTATTATGCAAGTTCTGTTTCACAAACGTAGAACGCACCGGGACTGTGCTTTTCCCGAGGGGGGGGGGGGGGGGTAGTGTTATGAGCGGTATTCGCTGGCCGTGCTGACGAAAAAGATGTCCGACAAACTCCCAGAAGAAGAAGACGCAGACGAGTGCTGTGCTGTGCGAGTGCTGTGCTGTGATCATCCTCAGTGGTGTGGACAACTGCCGTACTGTGAATATTTCCCGTAACAATATTATAAATAGGATTTGGGGAGAAGTAGGCAAGTAACTTTCACAGTGCGCAAGTAAGCATTTCTTGTCACAATGAGAACAAAAGCTCCAGTTCAGTTTCATAGACATGTTATTACAAAAGCACGCCATGCTGAGAGGGCAATATTCATGATTGTTTCAAGTTACAGGTAAGGCTGCTTATTTATTCTTGCAGAGAACCATTTGTGAGGATAAATAATGCTAGTACTTCATGCATGTTACGTACACGCCTGGAGAGAAATTTTAAATATTTATGAAAATATGAAGCCCATTGTTAATTTGAAACCATCTTTAAACGGGAGAAAACGCAACGCTGCTTCTTCCTCTCTAAGAGGCCGATGACACAAATTCAAGCTAATTTAATGTGTATGTGCAATTTGTATCTCAAAGACAACCGCAGATATTTTGAAACTTTTATGTTATTATTGCTTGCCACTTTACACCATGCATTTCGTTTATCGCATGGTCGTGCGTCCTTTTTTCAATATCCTAATATTAGTCTGAGTTATTGAAATCTGTGCGCTTTCTATGTATAAGTGAAAATAGTATATCCATCAATCTTCACCCGCTGGTCCGACTGTTATAAGCCTAAAAATCAATGTAAAATAGATTAGACTCTCTTTCCACAGAGTTGATAGCCAAGATTTTACTCACACAGGCATCAAGAAAAGAAGAGAACTTTAAATATAGGATTTCTCCAGGCTAATAATAACTGCATGTTTTCTTAAGTTTTAGGCGGAGATTGCAACAACAGGTTGCAATTTAATGTGAAAATATTGCAGCAGGTTGGTATGAGCAGTCACTAGAATATGTATATTAAAGATTTTTTAAAAATTCAGTAATGCAGTTTTGCACAAATTGCTGTTTTGTTTCCGTTGTAACCTCAATAATTCAGTAAGAATCGCAATATAATGCAAGTATTCTTCGGACTTTCCGATATCGCTGCTAAACATCCTTCAATGTTTCTCTTCTTTCTCCTACGATCCTTACTGTCAGCGAATCTGGAGATCAGACTTCTCAGCATGACAGGAAAACTGAAATTACACCTGGTTGGTTGGTTTGTGGGGTTTAACGTCCCAAAGCGACTCGGGCTATGAGCGACGCCGTAGTGGAGGACTCTGGAAATTTCAACCAACTGGGGTTCTTTAATGTGCACTGACATCGCACAGCACTCGGGCGCCTTGCTTGTCGCCTCCATCGAAAAGCGGCCGCCGAGGCCGGGATTCGATCCCACACCCTTGGGAACAGTAGTCTTCATTTTCTTCATTTAGTTAGTTGTCTTTCACGAAATGAGGCAGGAACGCGCACCCAGAACCGAAGGTAACCAGAAAACCCGAAATAGTTTTTAATACTCGTACAAGAGTACTTTAGAAGTTATTTGCAACGGAATATTCCTAACGATTTGTTTTTTAAGGCGAAAACCTTTAAAGACTTTGACTTTGAGCGTTTGCTCGTTTGCTCAAACTATATTTTCCCTTTAAATGACGTCATGATGATTTCATGACAGAAAATTTAAATCCTGTCTCCGCTGGGAATCGAACCTTCATCCCTTGAATCTCCAGCCGAGCGCTTTAACCAACTGCGTCATGCCCAGGATTGTGAAACGTACGTCATAACTGTCCTTGTCTACCGTGACGATGTTAGTAGCGATGAAATTGAAGCTGAAATTAGAGATAATGAAAACGATGACATTAACCATGTTAATGAAGGTACATTTAGTTGATAATGATAACGAGAGCAAACTGCATGCAGCGTGTGCACCAGCAATGCTTAGCCTAGCGCATTTCGACACTGTAAATTCCAGAGTGTTGCAGTAATTTTAATGAGTTTACAGTTTTACCCAGCGCATATTTTTTCTTCCCCAGGAGCCATTCTTGATTGCCTTCTTGCTGGTATCTCCTTTTACAGATTATTCGCCGCTAAAGCATATCATCTCCAGTCACTTATTATTCAACTGTAATCAAGATGAAGTAGTGTACCATAGTGTAGTATATTTAATAATCGCCAACACTAAGTGACCTCAATACGAACTGTAAAAACGCAATGAACTGGCTTCATAACTCTGCAGTATACCCCTATTCAAAGCTCTTCCAGTTCCTGCGAATAAATGTTTCAGAAACAGACTACATTTTACAGACATAGGCATTTGGTTTGGCCTGGGCTTGGGGTTTAACGTCTTAAAGCGACTCAGGCTATGAGAAACGCCGTAGTTCAGGACTCTGCAAAGTTTGAACCCCAGGGGTTCTTTAATGCGCACTGACGTTGGACAGCACAAGGGCGCCTAGCTTTTCTCTTCCATCGAAAAGCGGCCATCGAGGCCGCGAGTCGATCCCGCGTCCTTGGGGGCAGAAGTAACCATGGCCCCACCCCACCGCGACAGAGGGATTTTTCTTGTGCACATGTCTTAAAATCGGGAGAAAACGCAACGCTGCTTCTTCCTCTCTGTGAGGCTTTTTAGAGCGCAGCACCTTGGCACCCGTTCCTGGGCTTCGAGACGGTGTCGGCGTGAGCCGCGTCGGCCTCGTAACGAGCTCCGCCCCAATTCATCCCCCTAGTTCGAGCCGGCACTTCGGCAACAGGAGCCGTGCAGGAAGAGCGGGAGGGGGCGGGAGGGTACACTCATCGGTGAACGATGTGGGCACGAGCACGTGCAGCAACCGGAGAACACGAGGAAGGAAGGGGGGGGGGGGAGGTGGAGGCAGCACCAGCAGCGACTCACGCGCTGCTTCTCGCAACCTCCCAATAAGTAAATTGTTCTCTTGATTTTTCTGACCACAAAGCTTCTTTCACCATAGTCAAGAACTGTTTAGTGGAGTGTTTCTATAAGGAATACGTGTGAAAAATTTAAAAAAAAAAAGTCTGTAATTGTACATGCGTGTCTTGCCCGAAATCGTTGCTTTAATCTATTGAAAAGGTAAAACAGGTGATTAGCTGCGCTCAATTTTCAAATTAGGAAGTAACGTAATCGTGGGTAATTTCTTGTCTTGTACAACACATTTTCTTTTGCAAAAACAAAAAAAAAACATCATGCAAACAAAGCTTCGCATCTTTTCTCTTAAAATACAAGGATTCACGGTATCTAACGCCAGAATGTAAAGCCTTTCAGAGTTTCTCCCCATCCTTCACTGCACGATTACTCCCCACATAGTACATTATATCTTATTTGAAAAAAAAAAAAAAAAAAAACGGCTCTTTCATATACTTACGCTGCAATAAACCAGTTTGATTCCTTCAACATTTAAGTAAGAGTAAAGGATATGGGATACACTTCAGGTGTTTCCATGGAGGTATTTAGGTATAGTTGTTTGTAAAATAAGCGCATACCATTTCTTGCGCTATGTTTGAATTTCTATATATATAGAAACCTAACCACGGGATTTCTTAAAGAAAGTTTTATATGACAGTGGAGTTTCACGATCTTGGTAGTATATATCGAGGTGGATTTGTGCGTTAAACACTGAATATGGCAAATTAAAATTTTAGACAACCAAAAAAACTACAAATGGCTGAAAGCTAAACTCTTTCTGTTAAGAGAAGCGTCAGACCTGCATTTGTGATCGTAACCTGTACATATAACAAGTATGAAGCTGTTCTGAAAATCCAATTGAACCATATGAAAAGCGTCTTAAATCAACGTAGAAATCAAACTTTGCCTTCAGGACGCTTGAAGAAAGTAAATTATTCAGCAAGATGCACTTGTGTCAGGAAATCAGAATGCCATTTTGGTTTCAGAGTGCTTGAAAGAGTGAAGGATGCCACCGGGTTCTGCAATGCAAACATAATTTGGTGAACAATACCTTCCTTGAGCAGGCGCAGATGTGTCCTTTTCAGTGTGCAGGCAATAAGGTTAAATATAAATCCTTCCTTTTCTTTGAGGCTATTTGGTATAAACAGGTCCCGCGGATATCTTTGAGAGCCGGAATTCCTCCGAGAAGAGCGTCAGTGTGGGTGCTAACGACAACGGTTCTCGTTTTGTGGTGAAGTGCATTGCGTATATACACCACCAGCGCTGTTTACCAGAATATGGTACTATCGTGAATGACTGGAAATAAGCAGAATAGCGTGACAACAGTCCCCTGTTCCTGTAATCTTCTCTCCTTGCAGTACACACAGCTAAAGTAAAAACCCTGTTCTACACTAACGATAATTACAGCTTCCAGCGAAACCTTCCGCAAGCATTCGTCACTGTCAACTGAAATGCCCTTCCTATAAGTAGTGTCCACGCAATGTGACGCACAGGCGATCGTAGACTATTAATGGAGGTGTGCATGAGGCCACATGTATTCCGCTACCAGACCACCGACTGGTGTGGTTAAAGGCAGCCGTTGCCATGGCGACATGCAAGCAGCTTTGCATTACACGGAGGCGTCGCGTGCTTTATTTATGTACAAGCGTCATTCAAAATAACGCACCACCTTTGGTTACTTTGGTGACTTTTTGTTGTTTCTCATTTATCGGGTACTACGTTTTTACGGGGCTCTTTGTCGTTCCTTGTTTGCTTAACGCCCTCATATCGGTAAGTGTCACTGCCGGCGATCTAAATCCAGGGTAATGAAACTGCCGTAGGTCAAGTAGTAAATGCATAACCTAGGCTAATCGAGATAGAGATCTAGTAATTGATTGTGCACACGCCATGGTTTGTTGCTTTAGTCTACACTTAAATTATGGAACGTTCCACTCTTGTCTGTTCCTGCCATTTAAAGGACGTCCTTGTATGGTTGCAGAATTGCTGAGAAGTCTACGAAAAGTAGGAGATATGATTTAGGTTAAAAACAAGGGGAAAGCAGCAAGTTCTAGTTTTACATAAGGGCAATTATAAAAAAAAATCTCTACGAAATGGCTTGCTAAAGGACTATAACACCGGTCGTAATGCCAGAATTGCCGAATAGTCGGTTTTCTTATCAAGGAAATGGTTTCCTAACGGACTCCACGTTAAGTCATTTACTGCACTACCTTTCTTTTTTTTTCAGCAAACTAGATATATTTATTGTAGCTGCCTGAAATATCAATATATATATATATATATATATATATATATATATAGAGAGAGAGAGAGAGAGAGAGAGAGAGATGCTATGTACAGAACAATGGAAGGGGTAACGTTAAGAGATAGGAAACGTGCAGAGTGGGTCAGAGAAATAACTGAAGTCACTGACATTGCCTGCTAAACGGTATTGATTAGAGAGAGTAAAATAATGCAGCAGTGTGCGAGAACTGTGCGTCCGGTGACTTCTTTATTCTTGTCATTCATGATTGATTCCCCTGAGGAAGCTGCTGGCGTACACTGAAGAAATGGACTCAGAAATACAAAAACACTTAATATTTCTTTCTTTTCAAAACTAGCTCAACACAACATTAAGGTAGGTGAAGTTTTCAGGTGGTGGAACGAGTGTCACTCTACCCGTGCCAGTTGCCTTGTTTATACATACAGGTGAAGGTTGAAGAAAAAACGAACGTTCGTTTTAAGTATTCAGTTTCAAGTCTGCTGTTGCCACAGACACGTTTTGAGATGGCGCCTAAATGCTAACGGTTGTGCAGATTAAGCACCACAATGGCATTGAAACCGGCTCTTTTCCTGCCGATAAAAGCAGATATAGGTCATTAAAGTTTTGCATATTTGGGTCTCTGAGAGTCACGCGAACATTTATGCCATGCCTTTGAATTATTCATCCACGATCGACCGCTATACCTCTTGAAAACGAGGTATTTATGCATTCAGTAATCAGATGCAAGCCCCGATGCCATGCATATGCTCTTTCGCAATATCTTGCAATGTGTCGCAATAGTCAAATCACATTTGCTTCAAGCGGATTTGTCAAAACCAAGTGCTGAACCAGGATCACATGGTTTAAATGGCTGCCTCATGATTGAAGCATGTCACAAAAAGGGAATCGTTCAGAAAACACGCAAGGAACGTTTGTGTTCGGCAAACTGCTTGATAGAAAACAGCTGTTCATTGCTTCCCCATTGTGTCGTGTAGTTTTATTGAATCAAACATATTCGACGCAACCATGGTAACAAAAGGACTCTCCAGTCTGGCTTCACACGAATAGAAATCGCTTTCTTTTCTTACCCACTCTAATGTATTTGCGTTCCGGTAAGTTGAAGTTCTCGCTCAGTTCACTAGTCGCTCCTAACCTGTGATCAAGAGCAGCGGCCTGAAGTAAGCTTCATTTCCGTCATTAAAATTACTTTTCATTTTACTTGAGCTGATTGTATGCAGGAGTTTATTTCACCCATTGCTGACAATTGTTTTGAACTCTTCTCCTACAACAAAACCAAGTCATGGGTTTAGATCCCAACAGCAGAATGTAGTTGTTTATATTTATAACTTGCAATTAGATGCATCTCCAAAAGAAATCCCTTCCTGTTAAATTGGTGTTGGTGCCTGCTGTCTCCCAAGGTCAAAACTAGACAAGCTATGCTGAAAATATTTACAACTTTATTGTTCCTGTGCACATAGACTTCAAAATGTATTGTGCAGTTACGTCAAAGCTCTCACCTATGCTTTTTTGTAATTTGAAATTAATTCCAACATTTTTTTAACAATGCAAAGCTAGAATTTCTTCTGAAAACATAACTACTCCTTGAGATACCATATGTAGAACTTGGTATTGCGCACATTATTCCGCAGTTCCAGACGTTTAGGGAGAGAATGCTTGTGTACTATAAACATAGGCATTCAGCAGGAAATAAAGGTCTGCTTAGATCACCAATTAATTATTGCGTAAGCATTTTGTAAGTATGCTGGCAGTTTCGTTTCACCAGATGTGTCATCACGACTACGTCCGAACCAAATCAAGTTATAAAAAAAATTTTAGATATAGGACCAAAACATCTCGCAGCAGAACTAACTTTGTGCATGTGGATACACTAGGGAATTAATTAGAATCAATTAGATCAGCCAGGCTTAAAAATAGCCAAGAGGGCCAGGTAATGGCGACGACCAAACGAGTTCACGTGGCACTAAACTTTCGGTGACGCAAGCTTAACTTCCGGGGGTAGGAAATTTTAATGTCATAATGTGAACGAGCGGGAAAGGGCGTAATTTGCATAAACAAATGATGGGAACAGTTAGAAAGTCTGTAAAGAGAAGTGATACACCAATTGCAGTCTGAATACTTCCGAGAGAACTGCAGAATAAGAGGTGGACGCGAAAGTCTAAGCAGTTCTACGGCACACACTACATCGCGGGCCTCTTGTCGAACACAACCAGCATTACTTCTTGTGCTATTACTTCGTGCCTTGACGATCTCTGGCCCTATTTCGATGTCATATTCACTCCTACTCTTTGTAGCGTATTTTAGTGCACAGCTCTTTGGCGCCCGTTCCTGGGTTTCGCGTCGTCATCGGCGCCGACCTAGTAACCAGCTCCGCCCCCTTTCAGCCCCGCAGTTCGAGCCGGCGCTTCGGCAACCGGAGCCTCGCAGGAAGAGAGGGGGGGGGGGGTACATTCAGCTGCAAACGATGGGGACAGGAGCACGCGCAACAACCGGAGAACACGAGGAAAAGAAGGGGGTGGGGGTTCGCCGGAGGCAGCGCTAGCAGCGACTGACTGATGCCGCTGAGCCCGCTAGCGAGCCAAGACAACGCGACAGCGTAGAACACCGTCCCCGCCAGGCAGAAAGAAGAAGAGGTGGTCCGCCCTCTTCCTGCGTGGCGGCGAGGGTGCTCACCGGCTGCCGAAACGCCGGCTCGCTATCAGCGGATCAGGGTGCGTGCATCCCGTTCACTCGCTTCATTCGCTAGCAGCGTCAGCGGCATCGTCAGTGTCTGCTATCTGTTCGTCGTGCAACGTTCCTATGGGCGCACGTGCTGCCTCCTGCAACCTCCCAAAAACTCAATTGCTCTCTTCATTTCTCCGACCACAAAGCTTTTTTCATGACAGCCAAGAACTGTTAGTGTGTTTGTGGAAGTAATACATGTGAAAAATTGAAAAGAAAAGTTGTCTGTAATGGTAAATACATGTCTTGCTCGAAATCTTTGCCTCAATCTATCGAAACGGTAAAACAGCTGATGAGCTGCGCTCAAATTTTGCTTTAGGAAGTAACGTGATCTTGGGAAATGTTTTTACGTTGTCATTAAAATAAATAAATCACTAGACCCTTCTTTCCTTTTTTCATGCATTGGATGGCACATTGGTTAATCCTATAGATTCTGAACACAATTATTTTATTTTCGAAAGGACGTTCTCTTGTGCTCAAATGTTTCCAAATGAACTATGAATTGCATCTGATAATATAGCCTTCGAAGTATCTCAGGAAAAGCGATCGACAAGCGTGATCGATCAGCTAAAAAAGACTGAAATTATACTTTGTAGCATATTCCGGGTTTGACGAAAATTTGGGCCTTCCTGAGCTATGGTGATACTTGAAGACATAAATAAAAGTTATCTCTGGTATCAAGACCTAAAATGCAACAATCGGCATTAATTCATAACCATCGACTTATCTATAGTCATTCTGGGACCATCTTCATTTGGGCATACTTAAAGACTTCGTGAGCAGTAGATAGTGCACTACTCACATGATTACTGTCCGAGTGCATTCTTTCACTTGCTTTCTTTCGACCGAAATTATTACTGTCATAAGAAAATCGCAGACCGAATGTTTAGGGGATTTTTGTTACGCACTTTATGCTGCTTAAAAACAATTTCATATCCTGCCTGCATGTGCACTAAAGATCATAAATTGTACTTATGACATCTTGCTTTGCGCAGGGGGGGGGGGGGGGGGGGGGCACTACAGGAGTGGTTACAAATGTATGCATGAAAATGCGTTTGCCCCATGCAACAAAATTTTGCTGGGGACAATGCTGAAATGTGACCAATCTAGGCTTTCAGTTGCCGCGGCTCAACCTGAAGGCTCGGTGCCTGCACCGTATAGACGTGTTGTGTAGGCTTCTTTTACCTCTAAATATTATGATGAAGCAGTGTAAGTGGCGAAGTCTACAGCGTTTTCGTGCTTAAGGGCAACAACTTTCAATATGTGCTGTCACCGACTAATTTCTTCGTGTTGATAGAATTTTAAAAAATTGCGTAGGCTACACTTCTTTCACCAAGATAGCCTGACGCTACTTTCATGAATTTTGCAAATGCTATTTTGTATGCAGTAGAGCACACTGGAATTTATTACATGCGAGGTCAAAGCGCTTCATGAAGATGTTGGAGATATCCAGAATAGCAGCACTGTAAAGAATTAAATACAAACTACTAATCTTCTCAAAACAGATATCTTGCTTCAGCGAAGCATGCCTTGTGCAGTGCGGCGTATGTTTTGCGCTAAGGATATTGTTGCTATAGAGACTGCCGCACACTTTATCCAGACAATATTTATATCTAATATCTGCCGAGGCATCGAGTGATCATAGTGTAAGAAGTAATATTGCTGCAAGGAACCCTAGGCACTATTAATTTATTAATTTATTACTATTAACTTATTAATTTTTTCTTGGTAAACGTTCTTAAGGTGGAACGTAATTTTGTTTTAAAACATAACATATAGTGCCTCTAGCTCTCTGTGAACAATTTTGGAAGCGGTTGGAGCAGTATAATATTAAATCAGTAGGTGTGCCCTTCAGTATACTTTGCAATGGGACGATCATAATAATCATGCTCTGAACAACATGTCATATATGGAAGTATTCACACATTGTCTAAATGTATTTTGACGAAGAAAAGTAAAAATTGGTTCGAAGTAAAACTTGAATTTGTCACTCTCCCGGGAAAGCTGCTACATTGCAACCGTGAGTTAGACAGCAAGGCAATAAATCTTATACAAAAGAACTAATTATATTAATGTTATTGTAGAACAGATTGTAATATTTCAATGATGTTTTTATTATGTCAAGTTATATGGAAACTGCGTCATGCTGAAGTGTCTCCTTTCCATTCACTACCTCTCACTGCCTAATGTAGGGAAGCGCGGACTAGGGTAATAAAGCTATAATTAATCTCAACTCCTCAAGGAATTTGTGCTTTGTGAAATATAGCAAATATTTTTATTATATAACGCTGACTATGAAATAAAAAATCATCGCTTTATTTTACGTAGTTGTGTCACGGGTGTATCGATAATGATCTTGTGCTTTTGCATAGAGACAAGAACGACACAAAAGATTTTTTTCAATAATGAGCTCAGCTCGAAAAAATACGTTAGTAACAACCACTGTCAGAAATTTTATGCTGAAGAATGAATTTGTTAATGAACGAAGGTTAGCGCTCAGAAATAGGTTTATTGTTTTTTATTGAAATGCCACTAACGATGGTGGACCCTCAGATTTCACCCACAAATTAGTGATCGTGAGTAGGCACATACAACACTGCACCAAAATGATCATAAGCTCAGTTTAAAGCAATAACTAATTCATTTCAATAATGTATAATGATGTAAAGTACATTAATTATAGAAAGCGCCTTTCTTCTATAAACAAACGGAAAAAAAGTGCTCCCTGTTTGCCTTTCATATCATTAGGCATTTAAAAATTGTTTTGTTTATGGTCCGATGGAGCATGCAGGCTGTTACCTACCGCCATTATAGAGGACGGCTTCTGAATACTTTGAGTCAGCTAGCTTTTTTTTTTTCTTCTTCAACTTCGCTGAGACACTGCTCACCTCAGTTTCGACTGAACCCACGAATGTGGTATCAACTGTTGAAGGCTGAAGGAGACACTGTCTATTCAATATGCTAATAAGATGACTAGTACTGCGACTAACGGACTATCGATGGTATATTACTGGCTCTCTGAGACCCAATTTGACAATTTAAATGTCAATTTATATTCATTACAATGCCTAATCAATGTCACAATGATTTCGGTGTGAGATCAAGTTTTTCTAAATGTGGGCTTGCGAATTTTTTATCTCCATTTCCAGTTTCCAAGAGTAAACTGTTCGCTCCTGAGAAAGCTCAAGAAGAAGCCCAAAAATTCAGAAAAAAATATCCAGTGGATCATGCCACGGCTCACGACCAGCAGAAAGGAGATGTCCGAAGGCAGCTCTCTGATGACAAGGAGTTTCATGTTTCATGCTGGACTTCTCCGGCTATGCGGCTGTCTCTTCATCCGTGGATTCGGTGGCGGCAAGAAGAGGGCACCTCGGGTCGTGTGGAAGAGCTGGTACACGATTTACAGCTGTGCCTGCCTGGCCTTCATGATCTGGAACTACCTTTCAAAGATCATTGTGAACTCACAGCGACCTACTCATGCTTACAATGAGAACGCGCATTCAATGTCAAGATGGCTAACAGCCATGACGGGTGTTGCTATCGCTACAAGGTAATTGTGGATGCGAGTATAGCTTATTTCTTATTCTAGCCTTGTATAGAACTGCAGTATTTTGTTTCAAAACAAAGAAACGGCTAATAAGGTCAGAAAATATTAAGCGGAGGACTGAAAAGGGGGATACCGCTTAAGGGGTTGAGCAACGCAGCCTGAGCAGTTCCTTCTTGCAGATCCCCAATGTGCGCACAGCAGGGTCATTGATCATCTACCTCAAAACCGAATAAAGGTTTACCATCGGCACGATATTCCGCTTTGGCATCCGCGCTACATGAGCGGCTATTTGCAGGTGCAGAATAGCGTATAGAAAGGGATTGAGAAACTAGCCCACAGTTTACTACAGATGTCTTTATAATAGACAGAACATATATTTCTTGCATTTCTATAGCAGGGTTGAGTTGCATTTAGCTGCTGCATACAGAGATATCATCTCTCGTAGAGTAGTTACTATACTTAAGCTCAGGCTATGCTCAATGATTGATTCTTTCTAATTCGCTTTCAACTCATAACGCACGTTCAGCGATCTGCTAGGTTACAAGTATGCGACAACCCCACATACGTAGCTTGTACCACGTCTTAAGAACTCGATTTGTTACATGAGGAAGAACATATAGACAGTGCTTCTGAGTAGTTATTCCATGTACATTGCATCATGTAAATCTTGGAATTTCCTTGCGCTTTACCCTTTTCTTATCACATTTCTTGACCGTTTGCTTATTTTTTCTTGCCTAATCTCCTGACTCTCGTTTTCAGGGCCCTGTGCAATTTCGTCTGCGCTTTCCTCTACGCATCCAGGATTCTTAATTTCTACGAGCGGGCTTCTTCCTTCGAAAAATATATTGGGATGGCGCATTGCAGCTACGGCACCCCAAGACGGTTTCTTTATTTTGGCGTTCAGTGGGCGTGTGCATGTTCAGTGTATTGCTTCATAATGGCCCTCACTCTCCCTTACTTATGGCAGCAAAACCTATGTCCCTTGGCGACAAGATCAGTGGTGATGTGCGTTTTTTCAGTGTCAAAGGAAATTTGCTTCAGGTTTCTTCACTTCACTTACGCTACTGTCCACTCTACGGCCCTCCAGTCCTCATTTCTTGTTCTCACATCCTACGTGGAAAACCAACTCCGAGCCCTGAATGACTGCACGTATCCTAAAGGCCGGATACCCAATGGCAGCATTCGGGTTTCCAAACGCTTGAATGCCATAATGATGAACTTGTCCATGATACGCCGGCTGAAAGACGAAATGAATTCTTTCTGGAGTTGGTCCTTGGTGATCTCGATTATGAGCCTACTGATTGTGTCTACTTCATTCATCTACAGTGCTTGCTTTGAATCAATTCGCTGGAAGGCACGTTTGGGTCTTTTCGTTTACGTCGCAGTCTTGGGCCACGAAACAGTGATGCTCGCTTCGTCAAGTCAATCGCTCATTAATGCCGTGAGTGTTCATGCTAAAGTACGACTACTTGAATATACTAGGGAGTTAACAGAAACTTTATTTGGATGCGTTATGTGCTAGCTAATGCTTAGAAAGCTTAATATTTCATCTGATAACTTCCTGTATAAAACAGGTAAATATCTAAATTATGTGCGAAGAATTCGCTTTTTTTTTTCATTTTGTTCCACGTTTCTCACATTTTTTCTTGTCTTCCACAATTCCCGCTGTCTATTTTTTTTTTTTTTGCATAATATGTGCCAGGGTAAAATTTCACTTTTTCACAAATTTCACTTTTAACGGAAATAAGAAACCCTATAGCTTCTATTAGACAAGGATGGGTTAAAATTATATTGATGTATGAAAAATTATTCGACAATTTCAAGCATGTTTGATGAATTGCGGCAGCGGCCAAGCAAGAGTTCAATAAATCGACGCTTCTACTCTAAGTGTTTTAAACTTAAAAACCAAATTTCCTGCCCATAAAGTTTCATGCGTTGCCTTAAGCTTCCTTTGCTCTCAAAACTAAAGTTACTCCAAAATTGTCGCTTGAAGTTCTGTCAAGCGATTCCTTACGTTATAGGTACACTGCCTCAAAATTCAGGACAAAGCCCTTTTCTAAAGCGACATACTTCACTGACTTTTTTTTTATACTTCGCACACAAGAAACCATATATTCAGAGATCGCGCCTGCGAACTATTTTAGATTTTTTGTAATCTTTGCTAAACATTAGACCAATGTATGCAATCTTTGCTAAACATTAGACCAGTGTATTTTTATGATCTAAATCGTAACCACTCGGTGCGGATCAGAAAACTTTAAAAGTGTACATTTTTAGCAGTGCATCCACCCAGTTAGAAGTAGTACCCAAGAAAACTGCACTTGTGTTTATTTCATACCCTAAAGACTGAATATACGTCCAAACGAAATTTCTATAGAGCTTCTCCAGACACTAATATCCATTAATGCAGAATTATTCGGTATTCTATCACTCACAAATATCATTGATGAAGGCATAGTCTTCACTTTATTGCTACGCAGTAATGTTGCCTGAAGAGAAGGTTCCCTGCAGGAGCAAGTATAAAGATTGAATATCATTTTGCAGGCCAAGAAGATTAAGCGAATGTGTGCGAACGTTCATGTTATCGACAACATATCCTGCTGGAGCCAGGTGAGTGGTCGGAATATGTTCACTGTACCTTTATTTGTGATTAATTTTCGTGGTTTTCCAGTATGCGTATATCCTAATGAAGCTTGCCTTCCCTGTGTAACTGTTATATTCATTTGATGTAAAAAAAAACTATATATTTTTAGCAATGCGTATCTTCGTTGTGTAAAACGTCCCAAATACGTAAATGGTGCTAATTAGATAGAACTGCGAGCGAAGTCAAATTGCCATTTTGCAATACCAATATCGGCGTTCTTTTCTATCTTTTTCGTGAAATATTTTCATTAAAGCGTTTTTGAGACTGCTTGCTTTCCCATTATTTTCCTAATTATTTGTTGTGTGCCCACGTAGTCGGGATCCATCTCAACGGCTGCATACTTCATCATTGAGGGATGTCACTTGTCTGCTTAAAGGGGCGGTGACAGGGTCGTTAGATGTATTGCCGTTTTATATTTTTATGAATAATATACAGGTCAGGGATCCTACTCGCAAAGTTTTAATGGTGAGCGCGCTGCGCATATTACAAAAAAACGCGATAGAAATCGGAATCGGGAAGCTCTTCCCACCGAGAACGACCGCCATTTTGAAATGCTCATGTGACGTCACAGAGTATACGCAGCGAAGCGTCGTCCGCAATGCAGGCTACAATATCAAAGGGCACGTTCCCTTTTTTTTGGGTGGTCGTCCCTCATGGAGAAGTGCTCGATGAAGACGTTACCGCACGAAAGCGATGTAGAGTAAGACATGTTTTCTTCAGCATAAAGCACGGTCACAGTCAGTGGGCTGCACAGTTACAGATTCCTTAGCTTATCGACGCATTCATCTTTCGCATTACGCCGGCGACGTACGACGCCAGCACGGCCAACGGTCGCCTATCACCGTAGTGTGACGTTTTCGGCCCCGCGACGCCGACGGAACTGATCAGCGGAGAGTCGTCGGACCTGTTTTGGTTTTGGTCGGCTCGGAGGCCGAGCCATGGCCGAGCAAGAACCTGACACCCAATGAGTGAACGACTTGAACAGCTGCGCTTGTCTGTAGCTTAACCGCGTTAGAAAAAGGAAAACAGGAAGCTACGCTTTATATATTCCCCCTTGTCATCAGCAATGACCTTGTCCAGAAATGTTAGTCGGCGCCGAACTGCCGGCTCGCCCAGCGACGAATAGGCCTAGCGTGAGTACGTGGGGTTCGGGTCTAGAGTTTAGGTGATTAAGGAGCGCGCACTGAAAAGCTTCACAGTTGCATGTGGCCATCGAGTGTAGTTCTGGCAGTACCGACCTTAAATCGACGACTGCTTATGTCACAAAACGAGTGCACATTGAGCGGCAAGCGTCGATATGCGACCCTGTCTAGCGAGCGCAGCCGGCAGCTGTCGGTGCCGCTTGTGAACAAATAAAGGTGCAACCGGTGCAAAAAATAATTGAATAGTATTAGTATTGCTTGCTCAGCTTGCATTTTATGCCATGCAAACGAGCAGCATACCTCCAGTCATTGCAAAAACTATGTAAACAAACATGCTGGGAGCGCAGTCGTAAACCGCGAATCGGCGCATTCCTGCGGAAGTTTGGGTTCGCACACTCAATTCTAAATGGTGTATGCTTGCATTGAAGCACTCACGAGTCATGGTCTAGAGAAGCACTGGAAAAACGCCAGGTGAAGCTCGGTAGTTGGTCGCAGACGCGCGCGGGGCTGCGGTGGAGGCGAGACGGAGACGGAGGCAACTGGGATGCTCTTGTTTAATGCGGGAATGCAGTGAAGATTAATCAAATCGCGTTGGGTCTTGCGATAACGGAACTGAAGCGGCGGCGGCGGCACATGTTTTTCTGCGCTGGACGTGGCTAGACTGAACAGTTTTGCGAAAATTCTTAACCAGTCGAAAATAATTTTCTCACTAACACGCGCATATAACAGCGAGTCACGAGGTACCGCGTCGTTCAAAAGTTTTGTCTGATCCTCTAATGTCGCAAGAAATGTTTTCGAGAGCGTATAGTATGCTTGCGTAAGATTTACTCTTAATGTCTGGACCGAATGAGCGACGGCAATAGCTCAGCAATCAGAAACTTAACGCTAACCCCTCCCCATTTTCGCGACGCATGTGCACGGCGGAAGGAAACGTTAGCCAAGTGCCTTTCAATATGCGGGAGCGCTTGTTGCGAAAACAAGCCATGTCTCATAACGTAACAATGATATGCTTCTAATTGTATGCCTATAAATTATACAGCATTCGCCCGCCGATTACGGTCTCCTAGACAATCTGTAGACGAAGCCTAAGACAAGTCCGAGGACCACTAAGGTCGTATGTTACAGTGAAGCTAGGCTTCTCAAGAATACAGAATATGTGAATAAAATATTTCTTCGCAGACAAAGAAAACTCGATCACCATCCACGGCGCGCATGCAAGAGTGCAGCCGACACCGCTAATAGCAGACCATAGAGTTAGTGTAAGGAACTCTATGTAGCAGACGACTTGGTGATGACATCTAACTGTGACGTACGCGACCGATGGTGGCCAGAACAGAAAGCTGATTCCGATATCATTAATAAAAATTCATTTTAAAACTTTCTACTGCACCAAATGAGCTCTAATTTGGAGGATGTATAATACACCCCGTGAGGAGTAAAATGCAATAATCAGTTTATGTTCGAATGTTAGCTTTCATGAGCGCTTTAAGACAGTGGGTGCCTGTTAGCTGGCAGACATACACGAATTCCATCCCGCTGTCACTGCACATGAACACGCGTTATGTAGTGCCGATAAAGGTTTTATTCAAATGCCGGCATCAGATGTTGCCAAAAAATGAAGCCGTCTCGTGACGACATTTTTAAGGTCATTTCAGTATATATGACAAAATATGCAGCTGTCTGGGGAAGTAGTAGCAACATTGGCACTAGTTCATCTAGGCTAACCCTCAAATAGTTAGTTTTATTACTATTCAAAACAATTCCGCAATATTTATCAAGTTTTCATCCTTTCTAAAATAAACATGTGCGTCACCAGTACGGGACGGTGATGCTTAAAATAATTTATTCTCCTCTTTACAGATACAGCGGCTTCATGCATCTATCGACCCCGAAAGGATGGGCCTGAAATGTGCCGACTTTTGCACGTTGAAGCTTTCGCTACTGGTTTCGGTATGTACAGTAATAGTGGAAGGTTACAACATATTTATTTTCAGAATGGAGTCGTGGAACACGAAACTGCTGACTGTTTAAATGTCAATTTAAAATAAAACATTCGCTGTTGCGTTAACGTTTCACATTCTATTCTGACCTGACCCATTAAAATTTTCTCAAGAGAACATTTACCAAAATTCAGACAAAATGCGTGGAAACGTTGAAAACGCTTCTTATCGAAAGAATGCCAAAATAAGCGTTCATCGGGACTTTATGTGAAGCATGCTGATGGAATCGTTAGAGAATGGTTAAGGGTGGAGTGAGAGCTAACAGTCCATGAAGCGAATAAAAAATAACAGCGTACACTATCTAAGACAAAATTACCAGAGCATCACGCAGGTGGCCAAAGGGGGTTCGAGGCTGAGCAGTGAAGCTTGAGACTGGCGCGGGCGTCTACTGCCTGGTTGTGACCTTAATTTGCTTAAAGCTTGAGCCCTAGCAAAATAGTAGAGGAGCATGCCACATTTTCCTCTGCGTGCTTTGTGTGACGGGCAAACAATGAGAACTAGTCTTCAGGCTACTTTCTTACTATATAACCAAGCATTAACCGCTGTTCAGTTTTCTTTGGCAGAGACCGCATTAAAATATGCTTGTTGGATCAAAGCACAACATTCACTTTAAAACATGATTTTTGGAATGTTAGACTTTTACCCGAATACGAGTCCTGTGGCCCGGATTTGTCATCCTTAGAGAAATGGATATTTCCCTTTTATTTAGAATTATTACCCATGCGTGTATACCAGTTCAAATCCTCATTTTCAGCTCGAATTCCTGGACGCTGAGCTCAGAAGCTAGACAAACTGATCGTGACATTGCTTCAAAACAGCTTGTTAAGCACTTGCTGCTTTGTTCATAGTTTAAGAATAACATTTTACTATACTTTTTAAGCTATTAGTGTAAAAGCTGCATAAATATGAACGCTTGTAAGCTTTCCGCTTTTGACAGCACACAGTCGTACGTTCTTCAGAAGTTTAACACCCCACCAGTCAAAACGGAATGTCATCCCTTCGTACCCTTGATATAAATCACAATGTCTTACGAAGAATCCAATGACTGAAGCTCTTCCATCCAGCCTAGCTTGCATTTCTGAGCTACTTACGTCACCCTTCCAGAAAACAATTACTGCCCAGGAATTCAATCTTCCTTGGACACGCATTCGAAAATTCCTACGCTATTCCGACTGCGTGAACTGCAGCCAGGAAAATTGCTCTGTTGCATACACCAGCCCTGTCCCTTTTCTCCTCAACGGTTTACACTTCCCTTATCAATCTTTTTCATCATCATATTTTATTATCACTGCCATTATTAACTTACATGCTACGGTTTGTGTAAGCTGCCATAACTTTTACTCTAGTTTCTGCATTCGTATTTTATACTTGTACATACTTTCTGACGATGATTTTCCACACTTCTCTCTAAGTATTGTCCTTTTTTTATTCATTATTTATAAGTACGTGCGCAATGTCTTACCTCTAGTCTAGACACGCCAACCTCTACTCACCACGTCATCATCGATTATTTTAAACAGTACATAACGAAGCGAGGGTCAGAAAACGGAGCGCGCTTTTAATGTATCAATTGAATGACGCTGTGGATAATTCACACTAGTTGAAGCAGTGGAACGCTTTCCACGCTGCCGCCTTGTTACTGGGACCCAACTGATACAGAATATTGCCTAAATAAATTCTCCTATGTATTCAGTGACAGACAGGAACGACTTGCTATTCTACACTGAGGTTAAAGCCATGGACGATGTGAAGTTGAACAATACACTACTTACATTGACTTAGAATTAGTAAAGCTTTTACTTACGGTACTCAATAAAACTCTCGTTCAGGCCAGCCACTGTCAAAAGCAGACCAAAGCGTACCATAAGCTATTGACTGCTCTTCTTATCAACAGAGAGCTTTTGCATGCTACGTTCCCGCTATATATGTATTTTAACTCTTTATGATTTGCACAGCATTTCCCAAGTGTGTTTTACTGTTCTTATCTGAATTGTTGCTAGGTCTTTTTTTTTTATGAATGTACTGTACATCTATTTCCAGTGCTTTTGCCTCTCCCTTTGCGTACCCCCGTACTCTAATTCCCAGTGAGGCGATTTGTACGTACTCAAATAAATAAATGGAACGTAACACAATGTTATTCTGCTATCATGTATTTGCACCAGGCACATGATTGTTATTATCTAAACGTATTTGCGCCCCTTTTGCTATATCAGAATTTTCTCAAATGCACAGGAACAAGTTTTTTCACCTCCTGTTATCTGCCTGCACTTAGGCACATTCAGTTTGATATTGGATTTACCGCTCAAAATTTTCGTCCACTACAATCACTGTTTCTCGATTTAGGCTGCACAGCCTAATAAGGAAACGTAATCAGTGGCATGCATAAAATTGTTTCGAACTTAAAAGTAGAGTAAGTAATATTTCTTCTCCATCTCTCTTTCAGATTGCTTCAACAATTGCAACCTATGCCATGGTACTCCTGCAGACAAGCCCAAAATTCGGCTCACACGCAAGCGAAGGGCACACTGGCCAAGTGTGATTTAAATTAAACAGCGCTAGAGAGGGAAGCAACAAATCAAATGCTAGACCGAACAGGCCGACATGATGGCAGCAGGCTCGTTCATACTGCAGTACTTATCTTGATTAATATTAGGAAACTCCAGCATTCTGTCTGCCATGTTGCTGCTAGTAATACCATAGTATCAGGAGTCCGCCCATCATCACTGCACTCGCTCTAGTTAGTCCTAACGGGTCCGGTGTGAGCACTGCTGATTGAACAATTACCAGCTGGGGCTATATTTCGACTTTACATGGCTCCATCGGATTCCTTGTTTCCGTCAGACAGGTAAGAAGAATGCTAAAATGTATTCTGGCATTCCCCGAAGTTACCTTGTTCTAGTGGGATAAACAGCTTACTAGGAGTGATCTGCTTGACATCTGCTTCTCACTTTCATGAAGTGACCGACCGAAATCTAATACTAAATGTGCAATGCATGCGGGTTAACCCAAAGATATTTGCGAAATTGTGATTCGACAAGAAGTAACTTTACACTTGAAAACTTTAGGAGGACGCTTAAGCTTCGCCGTAGAGCCTGTTTCACATGCAAGCAAAAACACTAGCAATTTCGGCCGCAGCGGCATAAAAATCTTTTTTCAGCAGTCGCGGCGGATCGAGCGGCAAAAGCGACGCAGTTTCAACAGATTGGACATTTTTTGCTCTTCTCGCTGCCACTCGCCGCTCAGTTCACTCAATCGCTGGCATGTGAACCAGCCTTAAGAGTAATGTAATAGCGGGCACGCTTATTGCCTCAACTTTTGCTACTCTCATGTTGCTTATCACAACCGATCTTTTGCCACTGATAAAACAATTCTGACATAACAGCTCTGAATCCTTCTCTTTACGCTCCAGACTAGGACTGCGTCTTTGATGATCGACAGCTAAGCTTCCTCCGCACGCTTAAGGCCCGTTCACGTTCAAAAGCGACAGTCGCAAATAGTTGCACTAGTCGAAAAGCGAGAGTTGCAGCAAATTACAGCACTCTTCGACCTTCAATTCTTGTGACTACCGGTCGCGAACCGCTACAAACTAAGCGGAGCATCTGCAGTGGACCACAGGTAGTTTTACATCCGACTTCTCACAGCTGGTGAACAGCCAACACGACAAAAGTTTACGAACGAGAACAAATCGGGAAAGTGACTCGTGCGTCGTGTTTACAAGTGTGGAAATGAGTCGAACTAAGCAGCCGAGTCGTACGCCCTTCGCGAAATTGAGTGAATGGCCCTTACAGTACTTCGATTCCATTTCTAATGACAGTAGCTCGGAATCCCGCTTTCGCTTTAATCGTCTAGCTGCCTCATACCGAGCGTTCTTCTCCGCCTTCTTGGCCTCCATCTTAGGAACTATTCCTGGTCGTCGAGTAGTAAAATCCCCACAAGGCACACTCTAAAAGAATCACCTGCCTAATTACTTGCATCCGGTAGAACTTCAGACAATGCTGCCACATTAATACTAGCCACAGGCTATCTCACGCGTTCGAACTGAGCGAAAACCAAAACATTTTTTGTGCACACTATTTCATCCACTGAACAATTTGTAAACCAGTCACACTATTGATCAATCAACGTCAATCAACCAACGCTACATATATAACTTACATTATAGCTTCGACATGCTTTTAGACTCGTTCTTGAAGTAGAAATGCAATTTGCACTCGAATGCAGATGCGCCATCTTTTTCGGCAAACGTGTGTCACATATGAGTTCCGGTGACCGCTACATGACGGCGCCACACTCGAGTTTCACAGGAAGGGCTTTTACTCGACGTTGAAAGCTCTCTATCAGCTGGGTGGAGCATCGGCTATTCCCACTTAAGTGGATTTCACGCACGATGAGATTTGTAGACATTATTGCGACGTGTATGCCTTCATAGTTGCTGTATGTCGCATTTTGTGGTCTGGTTCCAAAGCGAAATCTTCAATACTCAGATGCTATTTCTATATGTTTGGTAAATATTGGCCTACACTGCAATTTTTGCTTAACAAAACATGCCACCAAAAATACACCATCATTGGCACCATAAACCTCATCACAGCTCAAGTTTGTGACATGGCCACGTGTACGACTAATCGTTGTGTGCAAGAAAACCTCCAAGCAGGCCAGGCTTTAGGTAAAGACCATGCTTGACTGAGGTAACTTTTTATGCTAAAATATTATTTCTTAAACCAAAAGAAGGTGGTTGCTTAAGCTTTTTTCCGTTTTTATCACCCCATTTTCTTGCATATTTTGTTGCTTCCCATTTGTGTGGTGGGTCAATATTATTTATTTCTGTGTTTGTTGCTTTTGTGATAATACTAACGGAAACGGAAATGTCTGTCCTGCGCATGTTCTAAAAGAAAGCCCTGATTCTTCTAGGAAAGTTCAGCGCTTTTTGCACTTGTATAAATACATGAACAACACGTAAACTTGCTTATTCTTTGCGTGTGCAGTTTAAAACTTGCCTCGTCAGTTAGTTAAGCCGCATCTAGTTGCATCCCCAATCCCATCCCTGTGTGTAGTGGTTTTGAACTAAAGCAAGGTTACTTTTAATAAATAGAAGTCTTCTGTACTGTCTTTGTTTGTGTCAACAAAAGTAAATCATCAGAATTCTGTCACAGCCCATTGCTTGCTTGCAATCTTGGATGTTCGAAAGTATGCATCTTGGGAAGGAGCTGTAACTATGCCGAAACCTGTACCTTTAGGGCAATGCAATAAAAACAAATAGCTGGACATGTTGGTACGCTAATACCCTGAACACAAGCGCGAAATCTTAGGTGAGGACGAAGGAAAACGGCACAGAGAAAACAGCATACCTGAACAAAGCTTTGGTGGCCGGCTCTCATCGTCTCTTCTTTCTTCAGTATTGATTCCGCTGCAGCGCTGAATCGTAACGACGTTCAGCAAATTATTTTTCTCGCTAAGCAGCACGTATTACTGATGCAACGCTGCTTGTGGTTTCAATATGTCACCTTTTAGTTGCCCACACCCTTCGAATACGGTGTTTCCTGCGCATCATAAGCTGCCAGGGTTTCAAGGTATGGGCTTCTATGGAGCCTACGCCATTATCCTTCATCTACGGTGGTAAAGGGTCGCCATCTGAACACGTTTGCAAAACTTAATTACAGAAGACGCGCTACCAAGCGTGCATAAGAAGAGTAAAAAGGAAGGAAACGAAGAATGAGATAAGAGATCCGCAACTGCGGTGTTCACAAGGGATAAAGTGGAGGTTGCTAAATCCACATGCAGCTCAGAAATTCGGAAAGCTTCATCTACATCATGTTTTGGAGTATTTTCAAATTTGGTGTCATTTGCCGAAGTAGAATGATCCAGTATAGCAGCAAGCTGGGGAAAACACGCCACCATCCGGGTTTGATCGCGATCGCCGGCGACTGCAGATTTCTAGGGGGTCTAAATTACTCCGGAGCCCTCCACTACGGCACCCCTTTCTCTCTTTCCGCATTCACTCTCACCTTTCCCCCTCCCCCTACTCGCGATTCAGGTGTCCAAAGAAAACGTGTGACAGTTACTACACCTTTCTTTTCCGGTGAACCAATCGTTATTATTATTATAGCCTAATAACTAGGTGTTTGGTTGTGAGCATGCGAAGAGCCATTGTTTCTGGTGTAACGCGGTGTTTCAATTTCCCTTGCATCACTGGGCATTAGCCACCGGGTATCCTTTTCCATCGTTTGGGGAAACTAAGGTTTGTCATATTCACCGCGTGCACAAGGCTTGAGCCGTGATAAGTGTCTCTTCTTTATCCCCGTTCAGTGTGTTGCATGTCGAGTTGCGGCCAATAATAACAGCAGCATCAGGGTGTCCCTTTTGAACATCCGATATACATAAATAATTTAATGTGACGCAGCTGTGAACCGCGGCTCTTACGTTAACAGTTACAACCGCTGTTTCGTGTTTATACAGCTTTAAATCCCGGCCAAAGCTTTCTTGGGGAACTGTATGCCATTGCCTGATATATAATTCAACATATGGTATGTAGACACCGCCAGAATTGCGACATTGCCTTTGTAGTTTACCCAATGTTGCAGAGTGCCATCTAGTCCTGTCATACGCCGCTGACGATACGGTATGGCTCGTTGCTGAAAACATCACTCCGGGTACCTTGGGTGAGGTCATTGAGAAGACTAAAGTGCGTTGAATTCATCGCACACACATGGTTTGAGTCGTGATGAGTGTCCTTTCTTGATTCGTATTCAGTGTGTTGCACATTCAAGTCGCCGCCAGTGATGACGATAGTACCAGGATGTCCCTTTCGTTTGAAGGTCCGAAATTCTGGGAAGAGCTCACTTTGAGACATTCATCAGCGCGTCTGTGATAGAAAATCCGATAGACGATTCCATCTCTCACTAAGAAATTTTTGTTGAAGTGCACAGAAACTTTGTGGAAACTGTCTCGCCAGCCAGGTGTTTCCTCTTCTGGATTTGGCAAAAATTATCGGCTATACTAAGGTTCCTGTCTCTTTTTTATTTTTCTGCCACTTCACAGGTTCTTCTGCTCCAGCTAAAGGCAAATCTCTATGATGTATATTTCTCTCCTTTCTTTTATTCTGTTATTTCTTTCACGCAATTTTTGTCTGTAAAAATAAAAAATTACGTACAGATAAAGTTTCTGTGAATGCACAGTGTCACTAGCCTCATTACGCGAAGAACTAATGAATACTGCATGAATTGATACCTTTTATATATCGTATGTAAGGGTTACGTAATGCTTTTTTTTATATTTTATATACACTAGAGGTGTGTGCTGTTGTCTGCTGTTCTCTGTTTTGGGAGCCAGGCCCAGTCAGGCTTGTCGCCTTTTGCCTTGGCTTCCCCATTCTTGTAAAAAAAAAAGAAATAAACTCCAACTTTCGGATTTGGCAACACTCGGTGGCACCCACTGTTGGTCTTGAAATAGCCATTGCATAGCCGCCCCTGAAACATCTAGTGGAAAGATGGCATGCATAACAGATTCAAAAACTTCATTGAAACAATAGTCCACTATGTGTATACAAACAGAAAGTTCTCATTACAGAGTCATAAAACAGCACACGGCACTGCCAAACCAATGTACAAGCGACAACGGGGTGCTTTGTAACTCGGTAAACCAAGATTTCAAACACAGACTTACGCAGTCCAGCGCCTGGACAATATAACAAAACCGAAATTTTTGCGCAAAGAAAAAACGGACAACTTGGTAAAATCTTCACAGATGACCAGCCGGCTCCCTTCCAGGATTACATGCTCCCAGCAGTACACATGGGTACACGCAATCCGCATAGGAAGCTTATGTTACTGCGGATGTGCGAGTTTTCCCACTTGAATGCAATAGTTAATCTACCATGCGGTCGATTCGAGGGCCTCTCGTCGGCGCAATATATATGTGGCGTGTTAACAACCATCCAAAAATGGCATCCTCACCAAGAAAAAAAAAACGTTGTGCATCAGGAGAGTGTCACATTGACACCGCTAGCTTGGGCATTGCGATCCTCACAAAGAGCGAGCGTGATCATGAACTTCAGAAGGTGTTGAAATGCTCACCGTGGTGTCGCTAGTCTTGACGAGGGCGCAGAGAACGCCTGCGATGCCATGAGGTGGAGCGTGCGCGCCACTACGCATTCTTTCAGCCCAATCTTGCTCGTCACTGGCTGGTCGCAGTGGACACATGTCTTCCTGTACAACCCCCAGCTGTTGAGGCAAGGCAGGGCAAGGAAGGGCAAGGAAGGGCAAGGAAGGGCAAGGCAGGGCAGGGCAGGGCAGGGCAGGGCAGGGCAGGGCAGGCAGGCAGGTAGATAGGTTTATTAAAATTACAGGCTGAGAGGTTGGCCGGAATCACGCGAAGCTAATAGACAGGTAGGCAGGTAAGTTTGTTGAAATTAAAGGCTGAGAGGTTGGCCGGAATCACGCGAAGCTAAGTGCTCTGCCGTGATTTTTTTTTTTTAGTTTTTCTGTTTTCCTTTTTTAAATGTAGCCATGCTATTTTATAGCTCTGAATCTTTTTTTCCAGCATGAGATCGCCTTTTGCTGCAGAAGCCAGGGCCAACGACTCATAGAGGAAAATCCTGAAACACAGCTCCGTCCGGTTTTATGCCGTTGTAGCTTATACGATAAACCGACATAACAAATTCGGTATCGAATTTATAGAGTATTTTGGAATGGGATTAAAATGACTAAATAATGGTGATCAACTAATATATTAAAATATGGTAGCGCATTCGCACTCGACAAAACAACTCCAACAATCTATGCTTTTAGCATTAGCGTGTCATTCAATTCGTGTAATCAATTACCTTACAAGGTTTGTTTAAGGCCATTGGTTAGTTCACTGTAATTTTACTCGACAAAGGCTACCCAATATTATACCTGTGATCAAATACTTGGCGTAAACTGTAAAGCTATTGTGAACACATATACAAAATGATTATTTAGTATTTACTCAAAATATATATGTTATTTAGAATATAGTGTAATGCCGTGTGGACACAATGCATGATAAAGGTAAAGAGATACGTTAAGAACACCTTGATCACCGTACAGAGCGGTTGCGAATGCTTCCAGACCTCCGCCACCTCAGCCATCCAAACCGCGAAGCGCCTTTTATCCCGAGGGAGATCGCCGCAAGCCGTGCAGCCAAGCTTCACAGCTCGTAGAGGCGGGTACGTAGGACATCTGTTCCAGCAGTAGCAGTATACCACCTTCTTGGGCTACACTAGCCGATGATTGCAACAGAGAGCAATACAGATATAACGTACACCCGAAATGACGAAGAGAATCAGCTGGTGAAGCCTACGCCAGCACACACGTGGCGCTGCTCGCAGTTTGTTCCTGGTACAAGTAACTATGATGCTCTCAAGGATGAAGAAATAAAGAGTGTTAACCAAAAGGGGAAAAACATAGAAGGTAAAATTTGGATAAATTATATGGAAAAGAAACAGAGTGTGGAACTGTACCGAAAATGGAAAAGGGCAGATCAGGAAGGAAGCTTTCTTTAATAACTGAAGAGGCAGTGCTCTATTTTTTTAAGATAGATCAGGAAGCCTTAGAGCACGCAGCTACAAAAAGAAATTTAACCATGAAGATGACACATGTGCAGTATGTGGTAAGTCCATAGAAACAATTAACCATATTATACTCGAATGTAATAGTATCCATCCAGAAGTCACTTTTCCTGAAGCTCTGCGTTTAGAGATACTAGTGGCCGGGTGAATGAATCTGCGGTGGAAGCTAGCAAAAAACGATTGGAAGATTGGTTGCTTAAAAGCAGAAAAGTGACATAATGTTAGTATTGTAAAACAAAAAATTCAGTAAATAGAATGATGGTATAGTTAACCAATCTAAAACAATAATTAAGATAGAGGGAGAAAAATGAGCATGATAGCAACTGCTACCATACCACCCCGTTTCAAAGGAGACGCTCCTATATTCTATCCATCCATCCACCCATGCTAGGGTTACTGTATAGGGTTTTTGTATTAGAAAGCATTTATTGTCAGCAATAAACGATTTGTGGGTGCTACACTTAGATGGCCTCAAGACCGTTGCTCTCGGCGACCTTTTGAGCCTACTCAGTAGCCCGAACTTGCGTTAACGGGTCTGAGCTGGCCAGTATAGCCTCCCACCGCTCAATAGAAGGGACTGGTAGTAGGTCCGCTAGTGGCGGCGCTTTTTTGCAGCTCCATAATATGTGATCATCCTGCTATTTCGCCGCCGTGTTTACAATCTCGATTGTATTGTGCTGGATACATGTGCTCTAATTTAGAAGGGCTCAAGAAGGCACGCGTCTGGAGCCGACGCCAGATTACTTCTTGCCTTTTGTATAGTTTCTTGTCTGGTGGAGGTTATATCCGCCTTTCTAGTTTAAAGTGATTAGTGTAGTCATGAAATGAAATTACTGCATCTCTCGAGAAATTGGGGGAATCAACCTGGCTCACTGCTCGGCTGACATAACCTCGAGCTATACTGTGAGCCAACTCGTTTCCTGTGTGCCGAGTGTGCCGGCACCCATATTAATTCCACCTCTTTTTGGTTCCAGTCTTTATATCTTAAAATTCGCTCTGTCTCTGGAGATCGTGCCCCTCTCGAAATTGCTTATAGCAGATTTGGAGTCGCTAATTATGGTAACCGCTTTGATGCTGACCATCGCCATGGCGATAGCCGCCTCCTCCGCTGTCCATGAGTAGTTTGTTTTTATTGAACCTGCCATTAATGTTTTACCCGAGTCGTTCACGCCCACGATAGCAAAAGAGTTACCACCTTTGTATTCCGCCACGTCTACATAAACAGTGTATTTAGAGCCTTCTAACTTGGCCTCAAGGGCCTTTGCTCTTGCTTTTCTCCTGCCTTCATGAAAAGCAGGGTGCATGCTTTTTGGTAAACGGTTTAATAGTAAGTGTGTTCCTGACTTCAGTTGGCAGCTTTACTTGTGCATTCCTTTCCGGGATTCTATCTTGTAGTCCTAATATAACCAGGACTTACTATCCCGTGGATGTGGTGGCGAGCCTCTTTAGCTGTGTTATTATATGTGCCTCGCATAGTTCCATGGTGTTATTATAGACCCCCAGTTTAAGGGGTCTTTCCGTAGGGGTGCAGTGGGGTAGCCCCAGTGCTGCTTCATATGCCTGCCTTATGATCGTTTCAAATTTGTTCTTTTCTGCCACCCCTAGCTTGAGGTAGGGGATGGTGTACACTAATCTGCTTATCACAAAAGCCTGAACAATTCGGCACAAATCTTTCTCTTTGACCCCGCGTCTTTTGTTGGCTATTCTCCTTATCAACCTGGTTGTCATGTTAATTGTTGACTTAGGTCGATTTATTATTTCTGTGTTCTTTCCATTTTCTTGTATTATCAGTCCTAAGACCCTGATTTTGTCCACTCTGGTTTTCGGTGTGCCATTTAATTCCCCCAAAATGTCTTCAGAGTTGATATTGCGTTTTTTTGTTCCTCGGATTACCGGAAGTTCCGATTTGCTTGGTGAGCATTTCAGCCCTGCCCATTCCGCATATTCTTCAACAATGTCTATTGCTTGTTGAAGATTTACTTCTATTTCCCCATCGTTGCCTGTGCATGACCATAACGTGACATCATCAGCATATAGGGGTTATAGAAACTCTACTACTTACTATAGGCTTACAATATAGCCGATATAGTAACTCTATACCATGCCATAACGCCGGACTGCATGTGTTACTACTACTAGGTTAATTCAAAGGATAATAAACAGGCCTGAGTTACTATATATAGACATCAACATAGACAAAATTACGTGGTACGTGCTTGCAGACAGGAAGCCCATGAGCGTCCTGAATACAGTGAGCCGGCTCGGTGTCAATATGCTACGTAATAACATGAAAATGTATTGGTGGTAGCAGGACGAATAGCAATTGACAGTACATAAGCTATCTACGACCATTACGATGGCGAAGCTGTTGCAAAGCTGAGTGCGTCGTTCGAAGGTGCATGCGCAGAAAAACCCGGGTGGCAGTTCCAGCATTGAAGTTTCGCAGTGAAGCAGACTCCACGATCTCTGCCGTTCCTTCTAAACGCTTCCTTCAGTAGTCGCCGCTACTTTTATCGATAATATATCTAGGATGAAAGGCTGAGCTGTCCTGCTTAGTTGTACCTATTCTTTTGTTGTTGTTTTTTTGCACAGTAATACAGAGAAAGAATTGCATTACGAAGTTTTTGCAGTGCTCTGCATTATCCGCTCTACACAGGCGTGCGAGAATGTGCATTTACAAGTGAGATAGTATAAAACAGAAACTCCTGAGGGGAAAAGGGCCATTTTAAAATCTTATTTTTTACGCACAAATTGCATCGCATTTGGCGATACGGATGTCTGTTAAGGTTTGTTTCTTTTTGCCTTACAGTTCACCTCAGCTATAGCGGCGCAAAACATTTCGCCTCATTTTGGCAGGCATATTACCTTCGTATCTGATTTAAAATTATTTTGTTGATTTTTGTTTTGTTTTCTTTTGCGACTATTTTCTTTGCAAATCATTTTGTTACGCATTTAAAGTAATTGTATTATTCTCATTTCGCCCTATTCACGCATCGTGTCGGAAGCTGTGATGAAATGTGCTTGCTTTCAGTGCAGCTTTCTATCTGTTCCCACACGCCGCTCGCTTGAAGGATCACTGTGCCAGGCTTTTGTACCTGCCGACGCAGATTTTACCTGATGACTCGCTGAGCAGTGGCGCTTGCAGCACTCGGCTTGCTGACTTCAGCTTGCTCTAGGCACCTTCATTCGGGTGCAACTCAGAAACGCTCTCAGACATTTCGTCTTAAATTGACCCTATACTGTTTCCGCAGTAATAAATGCGCCTATCCATGCTCTCATAGCCAAGGTCCGATTTTCCCGCGCAAATCATCATCATCATCATCATCATCAGCCTGATTATACCCACTGCAGGGCGAAAGCCTCTCCCATATTTCTCCACTTAACCCGGTTTTGTGCTAGCTGCATCCACTTGACCCCTGCGAACTTCTTAATCTCATCCGCCCACCTAACTTTCTGCCGCCCTCTGCTACGCTTTCCTTCCCTTGGAATCCAGTTTGTTACCCTCAGCGACCATCGGTTATCCTCTCTTCGCACTACATGTCCTGCCCATGTCCATGCCCGCGCAAATATTTTCCTCCAATTTTGAAAACAATAAATTCGCCAAGTCTCTCGTTCCCGATAGAGGCTGGTTATTGCAGCTCTACTACGGAAATGCAAGTTATATTTAATTCTGCTCACTGAAAGGACGCGTTCCGTAGCATTGCCGCTAACAAGTCTTTAACGGTTTGTTATAGCATAATAGTAGAAGTCACGAAACGTGTTTGAATGAAAACCAGCTAAATGACGTCGATGACAGAGCATTAAATATGCATAAGTGGGGGAGAATTACGCGTCAACTGACCCCCCTAGTTGTAGTCTTCCATGAGTGGTGGCATGAGGAAGCCGTGGCTTGAACGTTGTTCAATAACTGCGCAGTGTGCAGCAACAATACTTCGTTCCTTCTTAAACATTACTCGGCACAACATATTGTAGGCGGAGGTGTTACGCGGAGCCACGTTACGCGGCTCAGTTGCAGTGCTTAAGCAAATCGAGCTTAAGCATTCATGAAAAAAAAAGGAGCGCTCGTCTCGTGCAATAAGTTTCAAGTTCGTCAGGCGGGGTCTTAGCTGGAGGCTCATTGCTAAAATGTCGTAAAATCCCTAGCAGCATTATTGCATGGAACTAGTCTTTTATTTGTGAGAAAAGTAGGTTTGGGTTTACTATATTCCTAGATCTCTAGGTGTCTTAGAGGCAGTTTTGTGTACATTTATGCCACAACA